>NW_019525522.1:791610-853875 GCF_002814215.2 Seriola lalandi dorsalis | reverse complement strand
CACATGGGGCCGGGCGAGGGAGGGAGGGAGGGAGGGTGGCTACACGTGCCTGCCAGCTCTGCGGTATCTCACCACTCTTATCAGCTTCCTGCGATCACAGCACGGCAGCTCTGTGATCAGGGGCTCTCATGGTGTCCTGTTCTGCTCTTCCAGCAACAGCTGCGTTATCTTTGGTCTGAAAACAAATCAGCTTATTACAGTGAAGAGAAAAATTTTAGGCTGTGCATGTATGGTTCAAGTATATCTCTAAAACTGCCTGTCTTAGTTGTATCATGGATCCTCTCTGGTGGATGGAATGATTTTGTCATTTAGGACCTGATTCTGTGTTTGGGCAGCCTGGTTCTCCAGAACTGTGGAATGTTAAGTTTCCCTCTTACACTTGTTTAGTATGCTCAGAGTGTAGCATCAATTCAATAGCTGTGTGTGCGTGTGTGTGTCAACTGAGTGTTCGTATTTCCATCTCTCTGCATCCTTTGCCTTGGCCCGCTCACCCCCACCCCCCCAAATGGCCAAGTGAGCGACAGATCAGTAGGGGGTGGATGCTGTGTGTGGGAACAATTGAGCACCCCCTTTTAGGCTGGCCTGCCCCCCCCCCCACCTCACCACATTCCACACCGGACCACCAAGACCTGCACACAGGGAGCCCCGGAGCTGGGAACACACGGCAACAAAGAGAGTCGGAGGGACTAACTGAGGCATACAGAGAAAGAGAGGAGGGATTTGACTGACAGGAAAGAGTTTTGTACGAGGGCATGTCAAACTGAATATCCAGGAGCAGTGGTGGACCAGGCAGGAGCCAGAGAGCGACTGTGTGTGTGCGTGTGCGTGACACAGGCTTAGGGAATCTGGGGAGGTAACTGGATGCATGCATGCGCTGTGACTCATCTTCGCTCAGACATTCAGGCTTATACATACAGCCTGCTCCTCTTAGTAACCCCTGAGAGCACACGTGTCTGCCTAACACAATGCAAGGTTTTAACACAGGTTTTATCCGAAGGGCCTCACAGTACATTTTTGGCATGAGTGGTCACAGTTAAAGTTGACTGTATCATTTGGTGGATCTGTGTTGGTCTTTGTGTGATGCAAACTGAGAAATCCTGATCTGGCTTTGTGGTTTTCTCCACTTTGAGTTGAGCGACCCCCTGAAACTCCTTGTTAACACGTCCCTTTTGCATGCTGTTTAAACCCCCCCCCCCCAACTGAAATATCAGTTCATTTTTCTCTCCCATCTCCCCTCCGCTCTTTAGCATCTCCTCTGGGAGGTTTTGTTTCATTCCTAGTCACTCCTTTCTTCCTCATCCCTGGGCGACTTCCTCTTCTCCGTCAATAGTGGTTTAATCGTATTTTTCTGCCCTCCTATGTTCAGCCCACCTACCTCTCTTGTTTAGTGTCTATACTTCTCTGTGCAGATAGGCTTTTAAAATATGCGCAGGCCAAAACTACACCACATTTCTTGTTAACACACAACTCCCCAAAGCTCTGATATCATGTCTATCTGCTGGGAGGCACCAGTTACCCTTTTGTACCTCTGATACCATGTACAGACGGATACGTATTTTAGGACACAATAACTTTGTATAAGATGAAAATATATTAAATTTGTCCCTAATACACAGTGTTATGTGAGTTGACTTAACTTATTAAACCAGTAAAATGCACTAGCTTAGGTAATGTCTGTCCTGAATTGCATAATTAGTTGTCTTGGTACCGAGTTGAGCATTTTACCACCTTCCTCTTTCCCTCCATCGTTTGACTCTTCTGGTTGTCCATTTGTGCAATTGACGCTTGGTGGTGTAATATTTTGTCCCTCTGATATTTGAGCTGCCGTGTGTCTCCTTTGTGTTGATCACCTCCTCACTGGTGTCACACAGCCAGCTGTGAGGAGTGTGGCGAGTGGCCGTGGGCTCTGATCCCAAACTGCAGGGGCGGAGGGTTAACCCCTCGCCCCCTGCCTGACACAACGAGGCTCCACTCACTCACTGAAGCCACCTCAGTGCGTAAATGCCAGTGGGGAGTGCGGTTATGATGTAGGTGTAACTCAACCAAAGTTAATTGATTTCCTATGAAGCTACAGTGGGGTTGATGTCTGTGTTGATAGTCATGATCATCATTAGGATTTGTGTGACTCGCCAGAGGCCCATGTGGTTAGGGAGAGTGGTGAGGGAGCGAAGCCAGGGACTTGCCTGGGTGTTTGGGCTGAAACCCCAGTGCTGGGTGCAGGCCAGACGGGCTGTAATCCCTGCTAATTACTCCCAAGGCCTACATCAAGACTCCCACTGACGAGGCAGTCACTCACACTTAGCTCACTTTTCCAAACTGCAGTTACCATAATAGGTTTTCTAATATTTACCTAATCCCTCTGTGTGCTGCTCACTCTTGGATTTATTTTCATATAAATTATATTGTTTGAGATCAAAACCCCAGGTTTTTCTTCTTTTCTTTTCAAAAGTCCTTTCTTCTGTCAAACAGAGGAGCAATAGGCGGGGTCTTTGGCTGCTTCACATACCTCTGTGAATTTGACTGACGTGTTGATGCCATGTGTTAAAAGCAGGCCATCAAAACTCAAATTTAAAACATGAAGAAAACAATGGCAGACGTCCTGCTGGCTGAGGGCCGACGAGCAAGGGAGGAAAAAAAAAACACACATGAAAGGATCAAATAGTTTGTTAAATGATGGCTCCAAAGCTGCAAATCATTTGGTCAGTGTGTTTTGAAGAGGGTGGTTTTTGCTGGCAGAAAAATTAGTCGTTATATGGGAATGCGGGTCGACACGCCAGGGGTGAAAGCACTGTACATCATCGTAATGGCAAGTAGCTTAGATTTATCGACACATTCAGTACATATCATCAGGAAGGGACTGAGCCATCCATGACTGAGGCCCATTAAACCATTGTACCGTTAGGTTTAGACTTTCTTGTCCCTTTGACAGTCAGCGATGAGGGGTTCTATTCCCACCGACTCCGCTGGTGTCCAGTTTCGTAAGGCCCAACAGGTATATCAGAATCTTTGTTGCCCTTTTGTAGCTTTGAGCCTCCAGAAACCTGATCATGTACCTGACCTCATTCTGCCTTGGGGGCATTGTCGGGCCCCGTCCTGCCTCAACATCTGGTGGACTTCAGCTGCTTTTGGATGTCTGTTATAAACATTGTCAAAGAGCTCCCTGTCCTTAGGAGGGGTTCGCTGGCTTTTACTGGCAACGATGAAATGTATTGTTTGTGTGTCAAGTCTTTTAAAAGCTCTCATATGTTTCAACAAAGTTGGATTTTTTGAATTCTTTTAATGTGGAGATGGAGGGAGGGGTGTCGTGATTTGTTATGTGGAACTTGCTCATGGAAATGCATATGACCAAGCCACAGAGACTTCTTAGATAGTCTAGTGTGTGGCTCTCAAGCAGTGTGTGAAGAACATCTTAAAGAGGACCTATTTCTCAACAGTAGTCCATTTCTCTGACAGCACAATAGTGTTTGCGCAGGGTCCCATGGTAAAGCACTTGGCCTTAAGTAAAGAGTGTTTTTCATCTTCTCCTTTAAAGCCTGTTTTCATTTGTGTGCCATGAGTCAGTGGAAAGACGGAGGGCTGGTGTAGAGGGACAAGCCAGGAAGGTCTTTTGTGCCTCTTTTTTTCTCCTCTCTTCTCTTCCCTTGTGATAATCACGCTGTGCTGTAACTTGTCCTCTCTGTTTGTCTGCAAAACCTCTGCCTGTCTCTGCAAATCTTAAACATAACACAGCCTCACTCTCTTTCACTCTCATTTCCTTGCTCCCTCACATGCACGCACACACACACACACACACACACACGCACACACACACACACACACACACACACACACGGACCAGGCTAAAAGCGTCATGGTGGAATCTGTAGTAAAAGCAGTAGATCAAACGCTGCAACTCTGCGGCTCATCAAAAGGCGCATAACCTGAGAGAAAGATATGGACAGGGTGAAAGATTAGACTAGTTGTTAACGTGAATCATTGCCTCCAAGTCCCTCTGATACATAGTGCAGTTGTTAAGTAAAGATTCCCAGCAGAGTGGTGGTAGGAAGGAAAGTTTCTTGATTTATGTGCAAGTGTTGTTTTTCCTTTTATGTGTGATTCTGCAGTTTGTACAATACTTTGCACAGACACTCATGTTAAAACCACCTGGCTGAATGGTGAGGCTTGCATAAATTTGAATGTCTGAATGGCTGTCAAGCCAATCACCAGTGGTTGCTGTATTTACCAGAAGGAAGTCAAACAAGTTGCACAAAGTTTGTGTGGAGCCCGTTATGAAAGTGGCCCAAATTCAATCTCATCCTGAAACAAACCACTTCTGTTTGAAGTATGAATTCCCTATAACTGTGTTAACATGAATCATGGCCTCCTGCTCCCTCACAGTAAGAGACAGACCTTGCGCAAGTGTTGGGAGTTTGACCTTTCTTTTTTATGATCTCATTTCTTCTCTGCTATGCTTGTGAATCTCTTGACCCCTGGCAGACCTCAGTGCTGGGCCAAATGTTTACCTGCAAGTAGGAAAACTGTGTTGTACTGTGTTAAGATTGATTTGCAAACGCCCACTGTAGTGTCTGACTAATTTGCTTGGATTAACTTTAGGCGAGTGACCTCCAAGTCCTACTGAACATATCTTTAACTATCATATGTTTCACAAAATCATCTCAACAGAGTAGTCTCTAGAATATTTATAGCTTAATTTTCTAGGTTTTGAGATGTAGTTTTTAGAAAGTTTTAATCGCTAACACTTTGCCTACAGCAGTTTTGCATGCTGAAATCAGAAAATCAAACTCAGTCCTCCAGATTTTTTTTGGCCACAAGAGATTATATATAAATTGTGCAGCAGGTGAACTTTGAGAGCAGCCCCAGTGGTTGGAATTTGGTGTGTGACTTGCTAAATGTACTTTGGGAAGTGCAGGAGCAAGCTGAAACCCTGACAAAGCAGTGACCTGGGAAGTGGTGTAGGCAGGGAGCTTTTGTGTGTGGGAGACAAAGCTGGAGATGCAGGGCCGGGACGAGAGAGGGAAACAGACAGAGCGAGAGGCCAGGGCAATGTTGTGGAATCTCCCCAGGGGCTTCTGGGTAAATGTTCATGGTTGACAGCGTTTTGGAATGTTCACAAATGGAGAGTTTTAATTGGCCAGAGGCCCCAACTGGTTTAGTAATCAGAAGTGGACTCTGGTGACAGAGGGCTCAGATTTATGGATCCCAGTGTGTGCTGTGTTTGTCAGGCTGAGTGCCTTTTAGAAAATAATTCACATGTTGGACAAAATGTGGAAGATTTAGCACAAATAAACATCTTAATGTGACAACAAACTTATAAACTTAATGTGACAGTTTCTAACTCTGACGGAAATATAGGCTCAGTTTTTCTGTGGCAGTGAAGTTGTCCTGTGTAAAAAGCATTAAATGCTACATGGAGACTGTAATGCGTTCTGCTCTGCCTTGTGCTGCATAGCAGCACACATGCCTTTCTTTCTCATCATAGCCATGCCATGTGACAAGCAAATTTAGGCAGTTTGGTGTTTTGACAGCTGTGTTGTGGAAGAGATTTTAATTCGTGATTTATTTAAGGAAACATCATTTTACGCAGACATTATCCAAAGCCCTGTGGCTGGCTGTGTAGCTGAAAATACTCACTCCAGAGAGTACTCTGCTAAACCAAAACTTCCTGCCTCATAAATGGATGGTGAGCATTGTTCTAAGTGGAATAAATCTCTCATGTCACAAGCAGTGCTTGTGTTTCCCAAGCTCACCGCTACTGAGAGACGCCTTCCCTTTAATAGATCCGCTTATCACTGACTGTCTATGTGATTGTTCTTTTGCATTAATCTATTACACTTCTGGTTGATGCTGAATCATGAGTCAAATCAACATTAGTGTCGTGACTCATCATGTGAAGGGATGGCTGCCTTCTGGTTAGCTGACAACATGCAGAGTGACAAACTGCTGTATAAAAGCTACGTGCTACAGTTTGAGGCAAAGTCACTTGTCACCTCATTATTGGATTAGATTTAAGTTACAGTTAAGGTACAACAAACTGCAATTTAACTACATCTACACAAATGCAGTATTGCATATATAAAGTCCAAAATATACAACTACGAACAGAATCAATAAAAAGTGCTGCGATCTCTGTATGTTATATACAGTATATATGTTAATTCATATGCCTGTTGTACTAATCATCAGGGCTGTAAACTAACTTTTTGGCTCACCTGCCAAGGGGACCGGTAGATGAAAAAATCTACCGGCCAAGTAAATTTTTTACTGGCCAAGTAATAAATTGCCTCTTTTTGTTACATATACATCTGTTTCAGTACTTTTCATTGAGATAACAGTATTATATAGCGATATATATATTAGGAAAGAGACCAAAATATTATTCAAAATACATTTTTAATATTTTGAATATTCAAAACATTGTGAACATGGACAGTGCCAGTACCAGTTAACCTCCTGTTCTGATAACAAATGATAATAACAAAATTCAAGGAAAATAAAAAAAAAAATAGAACAGAACAAAGTGGATCAGTGCATGATCTTTGGTCTCTTCTGATAAAAACGTCAGAGCAGTCACGGCAGGTTGAGTGAAGAGATGCTCGGACTGAGCCCGAGACACTGATTTGCAAACAGCGTGACATTTTTCTTCCTTCGTGCTCTCGGATGGTCTCGAGTTTCATCGTTTTATTGCCAACCACAAATTAATTGGTGCGCTGCTTTCTCCTCTATACTCTTTCTTTTTGGGTCACTCACACCGGGTATGTGCCTCCACATTGCTGCGCCGGAACAACACTGAGCCTCTGCGTCCGTCAACGTGCACCTCCAAAAATGTCTAGGCATTTTATCGCAGCAATGTTTTGCTATATTGTGACAAACACTTACCTGCCCCATGGCATGTAGCCCTCCAAAATTAAGTCGCCAGGGGAATATTTTAGTCGCATTTGGCGAGTGGCGACCGTTAGTTTACAGACCTGCTAATCATGTTCTAATAGTTTATGGTACTCAGTTATACTGTGGCCTGTCTATCCAATGTCAATGCTTAAATGTACTCTTTGTTTTGTAAATCTGCTTTGGATGAATATGGCGATCCTCATGGGGGGAATGTTCTTGTTGCTGAAAATACACAATGAGCAGCATTTATGCACAATGAATCCAAAAGCAGCCCAAGAAAAAGCAGATACACAGACATATTTTTTATTGAGGAAAAGATGGCAGTTGTGTAGGTTACAATTTCAAACAATTCCTGTAAAAGATTTTACTACTTAACTTTAGATGTTAAAAGCCATTGCCTGCTTCAGTTACATCCTTTACAGGCTATTGGCTAGTTATGAGAGAAGCATAATGTCTGAGTTATGGAGCCTCACACTAAAGACTATTTGCCAGTCCCTGTGAGGAGAAGCAGCAGATCTACAGCATATGTTGTGGAATATCCTGCTTATATTATGTCCAGGTGAATGCAGCACCTGGTGTCTTTTGGACGAGAGACCTGTTTATCTCTGCAAACACCAGGACCTCTTTAAGCTTAGCCAACATTAACATCACAATGGCTTTTCTATGTAGGTCCTCGAGTGAACGTCCTTCACGACACCTGTAAATAAAACCCCTTTAGATATTCGTCATAACATCCTCGGCTACACTGTTTGTCCTTCCTCTTTTCTGGTCATTGATGCTTGGAGACACTGAGCTGCAGTCAAGTGAAACGCTTAACATTAGAGCAAAGTAATGGACAAGGTTTGGCACTGCTACCCACGATTTTGTTGAAACGTTTCAGTCAGATTCAGAAGTCCCCTGCCAGCACATTTCAGTCTCTTTGGGACTTTCCTTATGAACTGAGAGCTGAAAAGCATTATTGGTTTGGCCAACTGCTATAAACTTGTCATTACTCTATTTTTGTAAGAGACTGAAGTGTAGAAACAGAGTAGGTGGAAGTAGCGCCCTGCCCTGATTATCTCCATATGAACAGCAGAGCCTCTAATAATGGTTTCCTCTTACAGCATAATGTTGTTGAACGTTTTCTCCTTTTGCTGTGATTCATCCATAGCTCAGAGTACACCCATGTACACGGGATATTAAAGTGTAAGATGAATGTAATGTGTGGACGGGGGTTAACATTTATCTTGGCTTCTTCTATTCATTTTGAATAGTTCTTTCTGTTTTTGAGTATGACAGCAGGTTTGCTCTTTTTAACATGCTTTGGAAATCTGAGAGCTAAAAAGGGACATGAAGATCTTTTAGGATCACTTTTCATAGTGAAATCTCACACCATGTACCATAACTTTTAAAGATCTCTTTTGACTTGCAAGCACATTGTTTGATTTTCCTATCCTTCATTAGTACTATTTCTCTGCATTGATGGCAGTATAGTAATACTTATGTTGTCTGTAGAAAAGAGCTAGGAAAATCTGGATAGGAAAGACACACTTTCGCTCTCCTAAACTACTACTGGCACAATGCCCTCGAGCAAGAGTCTGTGGTTGTACTGAGCAGCAGCAGCAGCAGCCTGACGTGAATGTGTGGATGTTTGTAACCTGCCCTCTCCCTACAGCTACTCCTCCAGGTTGTAAATAAGACTGAGCTCCCACTTAGCTCTGCTAGTTAAAGGATTTCTTGTAATATAGAAGGAAATATCACATTGCACCTTAGCACTTTTCCTAACAGTACTGTGCAACTATGACACTAGTGGTTCGGATACGTTGGTTCATCGCTTCATAATTTCACTTTTGCACATTTTGTTTTTAAAGCACTAGACTGATGTCATGTGGGAGATTTCCCTGCTAAACCCAACACAATTATGGAGCTTTGGAAACATTTAATCCATCATTTTGGATGTGTGGATTTAATTTCAAAATGACACATCCAACATTTGAACAAAATGATGCATTTACAAAGTTATTACTAAAAGCTGATGAAAGCAAAGCGTTTTCAGACTGTTGCTTTCCAAATAGTGATTTATTGAGGAGCAAATTATCAGAATAATTTGAAACATTCAATTGCTGACTGAGAAACTAATTGGAAATGCTTCTTCCGAAATGGATAACTGGCATTTTTTAATTCATTTTTAAATCCAGACACAGACCACAACTGTAGGGTTCTTCAGATGAAAGAGGATGAGACAAAAAGAAAGGGTTGATTTGACAACATGCTGCAACAAGAATTAATTTAAGAAGGGAATGACTTAGAAAAAGCAATTGCTATGATTTTGAAAATGAAATATGCAGCTTGCCTTCTTTTCATCTCTCCTTTCAGTTGTGGCTTCACCTCATGGCTCTTTACTTTGCTTCTTTTGAAACAGTCCACAAATTATTACACCTCTCACAAACGACATGCTTATGAGTAAAACTTCACACCTTAAAAAGAAGCATCATGGACTCCTAAAGACCACAGGTTCAGCTCATGTGAATGTGCATGGCCAAGTGTGAAGCGGAACAGAAAAAGTTACCCAGCAAATGGCACCAATCCCTTTACCCACCCCCCCACCCCCAGGATAATTACACCCTAGACAGAGGTGAGGAGCAAGAGGAGAATGTTATGGCTTCAGGGCGTGCAAATTTACAACAGTCTGTGTGAGTAATGCTCAGTAGACTGGCAGCACTCTCCTTTACATGTTACAACAGGGAGCATAATACAGTATACCAATTAATAGTGAACCTTTGTATTCATAAGTGTTATTTCACATACTTCACACTACTGAGAATGTTTGGAGCTGAGTTTTATATGTCGAACATGCGAAGATTAATCAGAGCAACTTGGAATACATTCACTCGTTTACCATGTCTTGAAATTAAATTGCCCCAGTATCCACTGTCTCATTTTACCTGCGTTCCACTGGGACTGAATTAGTATGTGCATAAACTATGAGCTGCATACAGTTTATCATGTAATTATTTACAAATGTTACAAATGCTGTGTGAAAGCTCTGAGCTTTGGTTCAGGCACAGACCACCAGGCTCCAATTAGTGACAGACGTCGGTGTATGGTTCGTGACATGCGGTACCCCATGGCCTCCTTCATGACTCTCTTAGCAGCATTAGTGACGTCTTGAGTTCAGGAGGGTACAGAAATAATTCTTGAGAGACATTTATGGCTTGAGATTGGAGAAAATGACTTTTAAGGTTTTCTATTTATGTTTTTTTGCATGTGTCTGCGACTTTTATGGCTCTTAATTGCCTATACGTGTGGGGGCTTTTTTGTATGTATGTGTTGGTGGTGTTATTATTGGAGTGTTTGGGGTTGGGGGGGGGGTACTGTGTGTGGTGGATGTGCTGGCTGGTGGACAGGGGGGGTCAGAGGACAGGACCTCTCTCAGAGGAGTGGCTGTTAACCCCTGACCTCGCTGGTTAAGCCTGCAGGGTGGTGGCAGTCGAGGCGGAGGTGGGGGGCACCCTGAGGTCCGTCTGGTTCAGGGGCACATGATGGCAGGCAGAGGGGGCGGTGAGGTGTCTAATCTGGTTTTTGTCTGTGAGGCATTTTCACCTCCCCCACCATCCTTCCTCTGAGAACAGAGTTTGAGAGGCAGGACAATGTCAAAGGGAAGTGACTTTTTATGAGCCATTTAAAGGGGATGGTGGTCTCCCCACAAAGGAAAGGCAGAGAAGTAGCGGAGAGCTGATGAATACCATGACACACAGTCACATGTTTGTTTACAAGATGCTGCTCTCTTGTTTTGGCCACCATAAATGGCAGTTTTCCTCTTCAGAGTGACACTTTAACAATGTTCTGTTTCTCTGTCTTACATCTTAAAGTACTTGGGAAGCTGGAGGGTTGAGAGGCCCGTAAGAGGAACTTTATAAGGCAACTGAGAGCCAGTTCACCCATCACACAAAGACTATTCATACAATGATGGCGGAGAAATGACTGATGCATCAACTGACAAAGCTTATTGTGAAACAGTGAAGCTGAAACATGTCACGCACAGTCCGGCGTGATGTTGATTTTTATAGGATCTAACTGTTCTTGTTAACTGTTCACTCTCTTGTGCTCCAACAGTGCCATTTTCTCCCAGCAGTTTGAAAAATTGGCTGCCAAAATGTTTTCACAAAGTATGCATTAGCTAAGAATCTTCAGTTTTCAGAGACTTAATCCTTTGAGCTAACAATGTGACATTTGTACAGACATTCCTGTGAAATATTGACCATCTCACTTTTATTTGTGTACTTTGGTAACTAGGGCTATTTTCCACGTGGATATAGGCCTTTTGAATGTACGCCTGTGCTGTAGGCAAGCAGGGGGCCCTGCTGGAGGAGAGACTGGATGGCTGTTTCACCTAAAAGTTCAGTCTGTGTGTGTGTGTGTGCTGCTCCCTGTACCTCCAATCACGCTGGTACAAAGAGCCATGTGTTGAGCAGTGATGTGATGTGTGAATATGTTTAGGTAGGGGCTGCCAACTGTGCCTGGGTATGTGTGCGTGTGTATGTGCATATGTGTATAGGAGGGGACCAGTTGGAGGGGGAGAGATGAGTTTGGGTAGAGGACTGTGAGAGAAGGAGTGACTTGAGGCTTATTTGGACTTGATCCCAGACAGAGGGGTCCAGTTTATGGCGCCAGGGTGCATCCCTCCCTCTGGTGCCCTGTTTAGATGATTGTATTGCTATGAGTCACTTCTGACCCTGCAGTTTAATTTTTTAACGTTCCAGTTACTATTTCAGACATGCAGGGAAATTCTCGAAACATGTTGTGCTCCATCATTCAGTTAGATATTCAGTGTGCTGAGGTGAAACTAGTATGACTAACTTAACAGCTCAATCAGCACAAATCAAGTTGTTAAAACTATAGGAACTTGATCTGTAAATGTGTGTTTTCCTTAGAGAGGTATACATGTGTAAAACAACAAAAGTAACAGTGTCTGGTTTCTCTAATAGACGTTGATGGGCTGTGTCTAATTATGTGCACAAAAAGAATGAAAACAACCTCAAGATGTCATAGAAAAAAACAAATCTACGTGGCTGAGGTTATTATAGCGACGCATGAAACATGGCAACCAGCAGTGAAAATCCCACAGTCGTATACCGAGGATCATGCCAAGGGAACTGTAACAAACTGAACCAAAGATACAACAATGTTCAACCCAATAAGTAACATAACAGGAAGTTTTTTAATGCTTAACATGAACAAAGCAGGAAAAAAAGGCTCCATGTTTACTAATCTTTACCAAATCCATTCAACGTAATCCATTAAATGGCATAACAAGGCTATTGTAGTTCAGATGTACTTCTTCCTGTCTTTTGTTGTCAGTCAAAGGACGTTGCTTGGAATTTTTATGTTTGGAATTTTATGTGTCAATACAATAAATTGAACCCATGAGAGTGTAACGGTGATGAAAGTAAAAAATCACAATGGAGGAAATAAAGTGATAACCATTAGAGAATCAGCAAGACCCAGGTAATGTGTTTAGTTTCCAATTTTGAGTTTCCTGTAGCTTTAAATAACATACTGATGCTTTTCAAGGTTTCATATAAAAGTAATATGTCTAACACATTTCACTGCACACAAGAAAAAATGATCTCTTCAGGCTTAATTAGTCTGAGATGTATCTTTCAATAAATGCCGGAAACATTACAAGTCATTTTAAAGCCCTAGTCCATATATGATATTGAAGCTCTTCAAGTAGCAGTAACCTGTGCAGGCACTCAGGCCTTGAGTCAGTGAGCACGAGCTGGTGGGGAAAACCAAACAGGCCGTTGGTGCCTGGATGCAGTGAAAGGATCCCTGTGTTCTCCCAAATTCCAACAGCCACGTTTAAAACAAAACATTATTGCAGCTGCAACTTTGCATTCGTCCTCCCTTGACCCTCCTCTTAATTGGATGTTAAACTCACTTTTGACAAAGTTGACAGTTACTGTTTCATCAAAGCCAGTATTTAGGTTTTGCATAATGGTTCTGATGAGGAGAGTAAAAGCACAGTTTTCTGACATTTTTGTCCCAGTTCCATACTAATGCAGATCAGTTTGAAAACCTATTAACAACCAGCATTTTCAGAACATTCATTTAACTACACTGAAGCTCCAAAACAGAAAAGCACTACACATCTCTCCTGTTGGGCATGTGAGGGCTACTTGAGCCCACAGCTTTACACAGTTTCAGGCAACTGGCTTTTTGCTGTTTGCAAAATGCTTTGTTTACAGAGCAAGCATTAAAAAGAGAGCATCACCAATTCAAAAGCACGTGACAGTCAGATGGGTAAAATGGAAATTTCCCCATTCACTTCACAACATACAGAAGACCAGTGCTTTCTTGTATGTTATGGTGGTCGAGATGCTGCCCTATGTGGACGCAAAGCCAAAATAACCTTAAAAGCACTTTGCCAGGTTTATCCATGTCAAGGTGCACATGCCTGAAGTCAGCCTTCTTACCTTAAGAGTGAGTGAGGTTATCCACTCCTTTTATAAAGTTTGTGTTTTTTGAAGGACACTGCACTCAGAGAAAGCTACAGCACTAAACTATCAATCAGGACAGGAGAGTGCCAGGATAAGCGTGAGGCTCTATAAAGCGGCCAGCTAAAGACTGCTCTGAGCTAAGTGTTGCAATTAATCCACTTAAGTGCAGTTAAGGGGGTTTTCACAGCCAAGGTGCATTTGATTTAGTGAGAGGTGAGTTTGTTACTTAACAGAAGGTTTTATTCCAAAGAAATGTAGAAAATTGTTTTAATGATTGATGTACGTGTGCTTTAAACAAGTAAAATATCCACTAAAATTGGCCAGTTGGCTCAAGTTATTGTAACCTGACACATTTTAACAAATCCACTCTGTAGGTGTATGGATACTGAATGGCTTAAAGGTCTTTAAGTATATTTTGAGCTTTCTTTTGTTTTTTTATGAGAAACATCCCCAGCCAAGCAGACTTTTATTCGGACCTATTGTTCTGTTCAAAACTGGTCTTTTATTGGTCTGTTTAATTTTATTCTAACATAACAGATTGGATGTGTTTTTGCGTGATGTGATTCATGATGACAGATTCCTGTAGCAGATGGTGTTTAACAGTGTATTCTCCTCGTCTCCGGCAGGAGCCCCCCTGAAAGTGTGTCCGCAGGGTTTCTCCTGCTGCACAGTGGAGATGGAAGAGAAGCTGAGCCAGCAGAGCCACTCGGACATGAAAGCTCCCGTGTCGAGGCTTAGCACCAACCTACAATCCACCTTCAAACAGAAGCACGACCACTTTGACAGTAAGCAAACACACTTACACCAACAAACACACACATGCACACCGGCCACTTTTCAGACTCTACTGTGCTGGTGTACCCCTAGCAGCACTTGTGTTGCATGATTTTTGACGGACGCTCCCACCTGCCAGTGCACTGCCCGAAGCGGAGACAGTCAGTCTGTGTCTGTTGGCCCGTCCACCTGTCTCTTAACGTCTCAGCTCCCTGCCTCATCATACCCCCTCACAGCCTGGTCCCCCACCACCCGCTTCCCTTCTCTCCAGAGAGACGTGTGCGCTTCCAGACGGACCACACACATCTTCAGATTTACTCTTTTCTGTACTTCCTGTTCCTCTTGTGTGTGAGCACATGTGTGTATGCCTGTAAATATTGGGATTGGGTTTCTCTTGTTGAGGGTGGGAGTGCATGGGAACATGCAACAGTGCTGAGTCATCAAGGAAGTGGGGCAGCTTTGAATAACTTCAGCAACCAAACTGTGCCACCACTGCAGCTCCGCTAAGAAGAAGCTTAATAAGACAGAGGGGAGCAAATTGATTTTAAAAAAATGTTGGATTTTAAAGTTTCTAAATACACTGGAGTTTTGCTTTTTAAGGACAATTGTTTGCAAGTTTTGATGCATTTGTATGTACACATGCATGCACATGCAGGTCAGGGACCTTCAGATCTTTTGTGTCTGTGAAAGGCAGCAAAGGATAGTCAGAAACGGGAAGCGTGTGTATTGCAGCCAGATGTGAACAGGAATGTGACGTGTCGGAATGCAGTGGCTGCTCGAGCTGTCCCGCCCCTCTTTTTCTCCTCTCTTACTGCCCTTTGTCCCATCCCATGCCTCACTCTCCCACAAACCCCTCTCTTTGCCCCTCAGACCCTTCTTTCTCTTTCCATTCCTCTCTCTCTCTTCTATGTCTCACTGTTGATCATGTTTCATTGCATGCATTTCTCCAGCGCATGTTCCTGTTTTTTCTGTCCTACACCCCCTGTGCAAGTCCTTGCAGCTTTCTTACACGACTCAACTGGTGCTTTCAGTAATGTTCTTTCAGGGATACAACTAACGATTATTTTCATTATTAATGAATCTACTGTTTATTTTCTCAATTAATTGCTTGGTCTATGAAATGGCAGCAGGATGGGGAAAATACCCATCACAAACTGTCAAGAGAAGAGTAAGAAATCAGAAATGTTGCATTTTAAAGCTGAAGTAGAAAAACTATTATAAGTTTATCAGGTTGCCTAAAAGTCAAATTATATATTATAGAATCCCAAAATCTATGTTGAAATTGTATTTTGACAGTCTCTTAACTGAACTAAGACATTTTAAAATTTTACAATAATAAAATTGGTCTTTTACAGTTGCAAGTCAATCAGACAAAGTGAAACCTTTCCCCTCTTTCTTTTACATCAGTAGCTCAGTAGTTAGATCTTTCCTGCTTTTTTCTTCTGAGAACATAGTAGTGCTTGTTGCAACAAGAAAGAAAGAGTGTTTTCCTGTTTGAAAAACTGTGAAATTTCTTCTAGCTGCATCGTATTTGGTCTATTGATGCTCCAGGTTGTGAAGTATTTATCTGCAGACTTTGTGATTTCATAATCATGTTAGAAAATGGTGAGACTCAAAGGGAATCCTTGGTCTTTTGATTTTGAGGAACCAGGACCACAATAGTCTAGATAATTTCCACTGATATTTTACATAATTCAAAGAATTTACTGTCAAACTTCATTGTGGCTTCAGCTAAGAGGTTTTTCAACCTGTCGTTTAAATATTGTTTTTTTTAACTCTAAGTTAAAACTTACAGAAACGTACAGAAGTTAGCAAAGCCCTAACAACTGTAAGGTTATCTAGTTGGCCAAGAGGGGGCAGCCCTCAGGCTCACAGTGAAACTCTTCTGTGTTTCATTTACCTTCCTCCCCCTTTGTGCCCCCTCCTCATCACTGTAGGCAGGTTGCTGCTGTCTCTGAACTGTTAGATGTGGGATCTCTTTACAAAGGCCTGCTGTAGTCTCTTCCACCTGGGCCATTAGACCATCTCTCTCACTGGATAAGGTGACAGGCTCAGGTTGCTGCCCTATTATTTCCTGTTGTCACGTCGAGACACCCAGGAGCAGGCACTTTCCGTCGGTGAAACCGGCACAGGAAGTGCTTATCATTGTTTTTACTGTTACTGAAGGAAGACAGTCACAATAATGACGTCAGCTGACTGCTCCTGAGTGGGCTGCATGTGTGCCTAAACACAGCTGCAACTGTACACGAAAACAGACGCACAACATGCACAACATGAAACATGCACTCGCAAACTAACAAACTCAGGAAGTGGTGTATGTGATTAGCCAGGCTCTCATCATGCGCCTGGAGCTAGGAGTCATGGCCAATTAAGACCAGAGCCAGAAATAGTTCTCCCCTCTCTGTGTCTCCTCACTGTGTGTTTGTCCTGGCCTCAGCCTGTCTGTCCTGTTGCACTGACCCTGTCCAGCAGAGCAAGTCTATGTCTGGGATTTAAGCACTTGGATTAAGGCTCCTTGCCTACACACACACACACACACACACACACACACACACACACACACACACACACACACACACACACACACAAGAAGAGACATCCATCTGAAGCACTGAAGTCCAACAGCAGGAGGGAAAGAATCCCATCCCATAAGAAAAGGGAGAAGCGCAGGGACTAATTGTCACAAATAGGATGCAATTACTGCCTGGGCTGGGATTGGGAGTTTATAGGGACATGGATGGGGTGCAGGGGAGAGGGGGGTGGGGGGGTTCCGTGGAGGAGGAAGTGGGAGGGAGGAGTGGGAGGAGATCGGTCAGCTCCTCTATTCCTGTGATGGATTGGGCCTAACATTGCTCATAATTTAGGGCCTTCTCTGCAACATGTGGAAATGGTGACAGGATGACGGGAGGGAGGAAGGAAAAGACAGATCCTTACATTTCGCTACAGCTTACAATCTCTCCCATGTAACCTTTCACCCAGATTCTCTCAGACCATTGGCTGAGCGACAGGCGCATTTTTTAATGGAAAAATCCTGAGGGAGTGTTCAGCTCCCCGGCCTGTTGGCAGACGCCTGCATGTCATAAACTGTTTTTAATGACAATGCAAGATGCCTGTGTAATGCTGCTCATACTTCAGACCTTCAGCTCAGGGCCAGAGAGCCTCGACACCCCACCCCTGCTGCCACCGCTTGCACACACCCCGCACAGTCACCTCTTTCTACCCAGTGGGTTTGTCCAAACTCATTACAGGGCTTATCTGTTTAGCATATAGGCATTACCACTCTAATAAAGTGTAGAGAGGAAATAGAGAAGTTTAGGGCTGTCCTCCTGCTTCTTGCCTTTTCCTCCTCCTCTTCACCTCCTCCGTCTCCTTTCACTGACTTTAAACTTGTGGCTACTATGACATTCCAGGGGTGGGGGTGGACCTTTTGTTTTAATCTCTGTCAATGGAGCGTGGAACTTGGTGCCCTCTCCCCTTGCTTTGTGTGTGTGGGTGCCTGTGTGTTGGAGGGGAGGTGGGGGCAATGATGGCGGGGAGGTAAATGGAGGGGCTGCAGTGTTTCCGGTATCCTTGGCGACACAGTGGGGATTTGGAGTTAAAAAAGCCCTCAATTTAACCCGCCCCAAGCCGCCCTCACCCCTCCCCTACCTCATTTTTTCTTTTTAGTGTGTCAGTCTGAAGTGGAAGTGACAGCGCTTCTTGGGGACTGTGTGTGTGTGTGTGTGTGTGTGTGTGTGTGTGTGTGTGTGTCTCTCTGTGTGTATGTGTGTGTGTCTCTCTGTGTGTGTGTGTGTGTGTGTGTTGGTGGCAGGGAGCATTTAGTGACTCCCCTTGTGAGAGCATGGGAACTTTACATTTCAAAGCCAAGCAGAGGGCACCCAGAGAAACTGCAGCCGGACAGAAGTTTTGTGCACACTGGGCAGCGAGGGGGGTACGGAGAGCGGATAATAATAATAAAAAAAAAAAAAAAGACAGAGATGAGTGAAAGGGCCTGAGTGTATGCTTGCATGCACGCGAGACTGAAGGTGAAGCATTTTTCAGAGACTCTGAGGAATTCTCATTTTGTTCAGATTAAGAAAGTTGTGGGGTGAGAAGGGGGTGTCCGTGGGAGAGGGGGCCGGGATTATTGGGGGTGGGAGAAAGCGGTGAGGGGAGGTGATGGACATTCCTCAGGATGAAGTAGGTCATTGTTCCCTGTCTCTAGTGAAGAGAGCTCTCTGAAGGAACTGATGAAGTGAAAGCAGCAGAGGGAGGGAGATGCAGGGCTGGATGGGGGGTACAGGTCCATATACGGGAGGGGAGGGGGGTGGCATTATTCAGTAATCCTATTGAAAATGCCTCTGAAGGACAGTCCAAGAGAAGCTGGGAAAAAGGAAGGCGAATGGAATGTGACAACAGAAAAATGCCATTGATGGTGGTCAGTTTGAAGCAGCTTGATGTGGAGAGACGTCTCTGCTGAATGGCAAGTCCACAGAGACGAGGAGCAGCGCCACTCGTTCAGCCTGACAGAGATGCTCCGACTCCACCTTTCACCCCTCCTGCTTCACTCCTCTCATCTCCTCATTCCCAACCAAGCCCCTTCACAGAACGCATTCCTTTGCTTTTCATCCAAGATTTTATGCTTAAGCTGTTTCTGTTGAGATGCTTAAAATGTCAGGACATGGGAACAGGTGAAGCAGAATAACTATCAGTCTGATTTCGTATGGTGGCAGCAGCTCAGCCATAGTGTCAGTTGTTGGTGCAGGTCTCTACGTATTAAGATCTACAGATGTGGTATAATACAGTTATGTAGTCAGAAGTATTACAACAGCAGAATTGTAGTTATTTACACACGCTGTGGTCATGCAGGAATCTGTACATTTCAATAACCTGATGAAAACCACACAATGTGTTTGTGTTGCCTATTGTTTTGACCGGGGATTCCCACAAGATGTGAGTCTGTTGAGCCCAAATATTTAAAATCCAATGCCAGAGATCTTGGGTTTAAGATTGATAAAATCAGCTCTGTCTCTGTAGATGTCCCAAGCAATATGTTATCCATCATATAAATTCAATTTTCTTCATAACATCCCTCCCTGTAGACAGACTCTGAAATGTTAACCATTAAGATTGTTTGTTCTGGCTTTGACCTCAACATTAAGTTATCACACTAACCCCCCCACCCACCACCCACCCCCCCATCCTTCTTCTTCTCTCCACAGAGTTTTTCCGTGAGCTTTTGAAAAATGCAGAGGTCTCGCTGCACAACATGTTTGTGAGAACCTACGGGATGATGTACGTGCAGAACGCAGAGCTGTTCAAGAACTTTTTCGAGGCCCTGACTCGATACTACGCGTCTGGCAGCGCTGCCGTCAACCTGGACTCCATGCTGTCGGACTTCTGGGCCGACCTCCTGGAGAGGATGTTCCGGCTGGTCAACGTGCAGTACGAATTCAGTGACGCATACATGGAGTGCGTCAGCCGGCACACGGAGCAGCTGCAGCCGTTCGGCGATGTTCCTCGCAAGCTCCGCATCCAGCTGACACGGGCATTTGTTGCAGCACGCACCTTTGTGCGCGGCCTGGCACTCATGCCAGAGGTGGTCAATAAAGTTTCTACGGTAAGTTAGAAGTGCTTGTGAAGCTTTTGTATTTGTCAAAAAAAAAAGAAAAAAAAAAGGCTATAGCGGTCAGTCTACCACTGGACACTGGAACTATTTTCCAAAGGCTCTGTGCATCCCTCCCCTCTGTGTCTCTGACTTCATATCTTTCTTGGAAAAACTGGCTGTGGTTCCAGTACAGTGTCTCTGATAACATAAACCTCTTTGACTGTTCTGGTATGGCATGTTTTCCACTGTAGCAAGTGATTCATGGATGATTAGATTATCCTGATTTGTGGAACTGGCTTATAAAATGAATGCTCATGCTT
Source organism: Seriola lalandi dorsalis (assembly GCF_002814215.2). Taxonomy (NCBI): domain Eukaryota; kingdom Metazoa; phylum Chordata; class Actinopteri; order Carangiformes; family Carangidae; genus Seriola; species Seriola lalandi. The sequence continues at coordinate 833,827 of NW_019525522.1, read as the reverse complement.
TTTCATAGTCTAAGTATGTGTCTGCGCTGGTGTTGGATGAGTGTTTTTGCTGTGGTACAATGATAACAGTCTGCTAACTGCCCCCTGCCTCCTCCAGGTCAGTGCATCTCCCAGCTGTGTGCGAGCGGTCATGAAGATGATGTACTGTCCCTACTGCTCGGGCCAAGTGGCACTGAAACCCTGCCAGAACTACTGTCTGAATGTGATGCGCGGCTGTTTGGCCAACCAGGCTGACTTGGACACAGAATGGAACAACTTCCTCGGTAAACGACAAACCTGACCTTGAACACATCCTGCTTTAACCATAATGGCTTGAAGTGTTTGATTTGGCAACACACTATATTTATACAAATCCCTGCTCCTGCCTTCTTTTACATGTTGCCACTGCAGTGCTCATATTTCACCAAAGATCATTAGTTTTATCTAATCTAACCCAATCTAATCTAGTTTTATTTAAACATGCTCCCTCTTTATCCTGGTGTGAATGAAACCAGTGACAGACATGACAGGATTTTTGGCATGATGGAACTGGGCTAATTAGATGAGATAAATACATTTTTTTCCAACTGCGTCCACTTTATTGCACTTGAGTTTGGCAAGAACATGTTTAACAAAAGAACACAGTATGTATTGTAAAAACTTGTACAAACACATCCCTCATTCATTAGTATCTTGTTTAAGTGAATGGTAAGAGGGGAGGGGCTGTATGAGTTGTACATGTTGTGTAAACACAGACCCAGATCAGTTTCCTTACATTCAGGGTGGCACACACACCCACAGTTTCCTCTGTATATTTCATATTTGTTCTTCATAACTAGCTTGTACACTTCTATGCCCCCATGATGTCTATCTGTCCCTGGCTGCGGACACAGCTTCTGTTTGTAGAGAAGTCTGGTGTCTGCTGCCTCCTTGCTGTGCAGTAATCTTAAGTCTGTTTCACTGGTTAACAGCCCCCTGCTCCCCAGGCGTGTGCTTCCCCCTAGTGGCAGTGTTTTGTAATATTCACCTCAAACTGAAGAAAAATTCATTTTGCAATGACTCATTTTCTTGTGTTTTTTTTTTTTTTTTTTTTTTAAATCTTATGTTCTCATCTTCTGCTTTTCAGATGCCATGCTTAGTCTCGCTGAGAGGCTCGAAGGTCCATTTAATTTTGAGTCTGTCATGGATCCCATCGACGTGAAGATCTCAGAGGCCATTATGAACATGCAGGAGAACAGCATGCAAGTGTCTCAGAAAGTCAGTATCATTTTACACTATTTTTAACAGAGAGAAGAACTAAATATAAAAAAAAAGATTCAGTTCCACTTACTTAACTTTATTTTTATCCACCTCTGACAGGTTTTCCAGGGTTGTGGGCAGCCTAAACCAAACATGGCCTTCCGTTCCAAGCGTTCTGTTAAAGAAACAGGCTTTACTGGCCGCTTCCGCCCCTACAGCCCTGATGCTAGGCCCACCACTGCTGCTGGGACCAGTTTAGATCGATTGGTAAGGTCTAAGAAAACTCACAGCACAGTCAGATCACTGTTGTTTTGTTCTGAAGTTGTTGTGTTTTACCTCTTCTTTGTGTGTTTTCTGTATAGACAAATGATGTGAAGAAGAAGCTGAAACATGCCAAGAAGTTCTGGTCCACATTGCCAGAGACTGTATGTGCAGGTGAGAGGATTGCACCCGGGGACGAGTGCTGGAACGGAACAGCAAAAAGCAGGTAAAACCAAGACACCCAACAAGTACTTTTTAAATTTTACAAAATGTAAATATATTAGTATAAGATTATCCAACATCTTGACTAATATCGAAACTCACTCTACATAGGTACGAGTCAGTTGTCATTGGCAATGGACTGGCCAATCAGGTGTCGAACCCTGACGTGGATGTGGACATAACAAAGCCAGACATTGTGATTCGCAGTCAGATTGCAGTTTTGAAGGAAATGACGAGCTGGCTCAAAGCTGCACACAGTGGCAATGACATCTCTGTTGAGATCGGTGAGGATTGGGAATGTTCTTTATGATTTTCTAAGTGACATAACCTCCTAGTTGCAAACATCTGACCCTCATGTCTTTCTATTTTTTCCAGATGATGATGGCAGTGGAGGAGAGGAGAGCGGCAGCGGTTGTGACTCTCCATCCTGCGACACAGACCGGGACATCTACTTCTCCACCCCACCGAACCCTGGCAAACCCCGGGTTAATCAAGTGGTGGTGGGCAGAACTCCATCGGCCGGGGTTCCCTCACAGGGAAGCATGGCGCTGGCGCTCTGTGGGCTGGCCCTGGCCCTGCTTGCTCCCCACTTGAGATAAAACTGGCTGGGCAGGGAGAGGACGAGAATGACCAGGAGTGATCGAGCGAAGGGGAAAATTGTCAGAGAGACTTTAAAAAGACTGCCTTCAGGACTTTGGACTGTCCACCATTGGGGGGGGAGACTCTTCATAATATTATAATAACTTCACTTTTAATTATTTGTTTGTATGTTTTTAAGGACATCAGTGTACAGCAATATGATTTTCTCCTCAAGAAATCCACCTTTTTTTCCCCCTTTTCCCCAGATAAACCTTTACTCCTTATGGCTCTTTTGGAGCTTCACTATGGTTCTGCTTGCAGCATAACAAACATTATATAATTGTCTTATTTTGGCAATTTAATCTCATAATTCATTTGTGTGCCTTCTTCAATGATTGCCATCTCATAACTAAAGAGTGAGTAAGATGTTTGGTTGAACATTGAGTGCCTGTGGTGGGACATACCTTCATATTTCTGAGGATTTTCTTTCCAATATTCAGAGATCATCAAATCATGTAATGTTGTTATGGATGTTAACATTTCATAACAGCAATTTTGCACATTATCAATGTGCGTACTGTGAATGTTTGAGTCTGTGCATTTATACATTTGCATACATCATCCAGGCAGAAATTATAAAGCTACCTGTTGACCTCTGCTAAGGAATAGTTTGAGCTTTAGTTCAGTTTTCTTTGGAGAGATGTTTAAAACCTTCTCAGAAATACAGAGAGAGAAGTTAGAACACAGGTATTTATGTTTCACCTGGAGATGGAATCGGTCTTTAGAAGAGCTTTTAGGGCACGCTGCGAGCCCAAACATGCATATTGTATGTCTGCTATAAGCATTATCACAACCTAACTTTTAATTTCTTTGATTTTTAATTTAATTTCCTCAGCTTAAAGACTTCAATGTAAGGCCATACCTCATGCATGCTCTCATTGTCAATGCAATCCAGTGATGTTAAGTTGAAAGTGTCTGACAGAGTTGAGATATGTGGCTGGCAACCTGGTGGAAGGTAACTGGCGTGGAAGGAGAAGGACTCCCCTGGCATTACCCCTAAAGAAGGCAAAGCTGACAGGTCCTGAAAGCCCTTTTTGGTACTGTAAGCTCAGTTCAGCACAGAGGATCTGACTCTATACAGTCTGACTGTTTGAAAAGAAAAGGTGGCGACACGTATGTTCAGAGCATTTCACATTAAACTAGAGAAGAGGAACAAAAGACGGTGATCAAATGAAATCAAGAAAAGATTATTTTAATACAGGGTTTTATGTTGAAGAGGTGTTGTAACTTTTAGCTATTTTTGGTATGAAGATATATATTAGGTACTACAGTGGATTTTACTGCTAGTTTTAGGTGGTGGAAGAGAACAGTGTGCACAGAACATGGGGGCACTTTTGGTCAATGTGCAGTGTTTTGGGGCTTTTTTTTGCCCACACCCCACAATACACACTTGTACCTCTTAAATGGCCTGTGTCAGTATAAATGGATTCATCCTGAACCATTTGATCTACCTATCGTCATCCTCACGTTCTCATCATTTCGACTCAAGACGGAAATGTTGAAGTATTGTCACAAGTGCTGCCAAAATTAATGCAACATATGGTGCCTGATCTTCATTTTTTTTAACCTTGGTACATTATTAGCAACTTGGTAAAAAAGAAAAAGAAAAAAAAGAATGTAGATGTTGATGATTTGTATCTCTCGTCTCAGATTCCCTGAAGGGTGTTTGAGTTTATTGTTACCAGCGGACAAGCACAACATAAGGTTTTCTTCTAATGTCTTCTAATTTGATAGTCAGATCTGTAAGTTGCATTACCTGCCCATTTCATCTCTAAAATGAAGCTGCCTCATGTAGCTTTTGTACAGTAACTTATGCATGTATTTTAATGTCATTGCAAACATGCTTTTAGAACTGACATAGATTATCCAAACTACAGTATTCAGTTTCTTTATGCAAACATTTAGGTGAAATATTTCCTAAACTATTTGAATTGGTATCAGTTTTGGGGGATTTAAATATGCATTTTATTAAAACAGAAAAATGGATTTGCATGTTTCATATTTGTCTGCAGGTCTCCACCTCTTGTTTGGCTTTGAAATTAAATTTTCTCCAAACAAAATGATGTTACCAACTAACAGACATGGAACACATCAACAAGGACATCAATATTAGGAATCTGACTTTGAAGGATTTGATGAAACATCTATGCAACCTGTGTAAAATACTGAAGCCTTAATTTAAAATAATGGAGCTGTGCTTCAGCAGCTGGATTTGGCATTACTTCTGCATGTAATTGGTTCAGTTCTCCTGATTTTTTTTTTTTTTTTTTTTTTTTTTTTTTTTTTTTTTTGTGTTCCACCAACATTTCTACAAGGGCTTGTGCATGTGTTCGTGTCATGTGGAAGAGTTGTGTCAAGTGTGAAGAAACCCAACTTTCTGAGTCAGAGGAAATGTTTTGGGTGATGATGGTAAATGTCTGTGCTTGCGGGCCAGGGCAGCAACATTTCCCGGCTGGCAGGAGCTGGTCCAGCTGCTGGATGATGTTCGTTCGATCCATAAAGCAACTTCAGTCTAGCGACCTTGAAGTTGAGTTGGACAGGTGTTGAAACCTTTCCCTCTGCCTTTGGCCCACAAGAACAGAAAGGACTCACTTTCTGAGGAGAGAGTGAGTGACTTGACTGAAAAGAATAAAAAAAAAAAAAAAAAAAAAATGTAAATAAAGAGCAGCCGTTTTTTAGATGTCTCTAAAAGAGGCGGTAACAGTTCACCAGATTTTTACTTGTCAGAGTATCTCCTAAATGCTATGGAAAAACGAGATGAGATAGATGTTAAATTGTAAGAGAAAATGTATATCAAACAACATTTCTTAGTCTTGTTGAAATAAAGACTGCCAATATTTAAACATTGTGAATGTTTTCATTTTCTCAACACACGTAACAAACTGTTAAATTTTATATGATAACCCAGTGTCTGTTGTCAGCTTTTTTACTTTTGGAAGTGCAGGGGAAGCGTTTTTAGGTGAGCGTGACAATAGTATGACAGGCTTATGACTTGTTTAGTAGGCTTTGGTTTTGTTACAGCAATTAAAAATTATTTCATAAAATAGCATGAGTGGAGTCATGTTTTATGTCAACTTTTTGCCATCAAGTGATGCAGTTTGGGGACAGAACACTTTGCTTCAGTGTCATGATAACTTAAATATTTATATTTTCAGCACTAAAAAATAATAAATCATCTAGCTATGAACAAATATAATGTGCTTCATATGTGGATTTGTATCCGACACTGGCCCTTGCCTTTTAGTTAATTAATGTGACGTGAGGAATGGCAGCAGTAATTAGGCAGATATTAACCTAGACTGCACAAAATCAGCCCTTGTGGCAACTGAGAAAGTACATGTGTGTGTCCGAAACCACCTGGCAGTTCAGGACATTAGCACCAGGAAATAGACAATTACTTAAGGGGTCTGGGGTTGGCTTTTTGAACCATTTCTGTTCAGTAGTCAACAAGCACACAAGCTGAAAACCTTCTCCACTGACTTCCAGTTGTTTAATTTCTCACATTGCTGCGGTGATGTAGAAGTGTACTCAGCGATATGTCAGTACTCTGTGACATCACAGTTGTCTGTGGTTACAGGTGCAACAGAGTTCTCCAGATGAAACAGATTTAAAATTGTATAACACTTCTCTTCAGCCTGGTGTTAAGTTGCTCTTTAAATGATTCAACTCAGCATTTAGTAAACAAAGTATCTCTACTTGAAATTTAGACTTTTTCCCAATTAAAGACATTTATTATTTCTGTTATTTCTATTTATTTCTGTGTATCATTAAAAGATAACCTACATTTAGAATAGACTGTGAATCTCAACCTCATTAGATCTGTCCTGATCAGCACTCAGGTGTAACACAACTCCAGATTCCTGTTGCTTATCCAGGCACTGGCTGTCTTTACCTTAGTTCTGAATGGTATGAAAAAAATATCCTGTTCCGATTATATTGCTGTTGCGATGATTTAGAATTTTAGTGGGAATGGTCATTTTGCATTTCACTTTCACTGGAAAAAAAAAAAAAAAAAAAGATGATGTGATGATATGTTTTTGTTAGGTCTTGTACCAAACAAGCATGTTCCCTTACATATGAAGAATATGATTTGTAGCACCACAATACTTTATTTTACCTTCATCAAAAAATTGGAGCAGCTGCTATTTGGATATTGCATTGGCCATATTATAATATTTTGATTAATTGTTCAGCCCTACTCTAACTTACAGTACCTTAAGTACTAGTAATACAAGATGATCTTTTATGTTACTGGATTCACAACAACAGCTATTTGCTGTAACACAAAAAAAAGTATAATAAAGTATATTTATAAAAGTATTATTCAACCATTTTAATGCGTGAAGAAAGAGCAGAAAAATAGAAATCAGAATTTTTTTGATTTGAATACCTGAAATGTGTTAATGTGTTTAATTAATTTTTGCATTGGGGAATTTAGATTAATGACCTCTGTATTTCTAAAATGTTTCTGAGACGTGGTCTTCTCTCTCCCATTTACAGTAATATACATCCGAAAGAAGAATCAACAGTCAGGTATTATCACAACATAAAGACTTGTTATATCCTGTTAGCTTTCAAGTCTAACTCAATCTGGAAATGGAAAATCCTCAGTGACAGCAGCAGCAGCTCTGCAAACATCTACACACTATTTAAAAAAGTAAAAAAAATTCCTTCTTGCTTTCCTTTTATATACAGTCTCTGGTTTCAGTCAAAGATCCTCTATGTTCCAGTGCAACGACCGTAGCGTGTGTACCACTCAAACCTTTCCGGCGGAAGTTGGGCTCACGGCATTGTCACAAAAGAAATGGCGAGCGGTATCGGCAGTGAGTAATATATATATATTTTTTAACTCTTTCTCGATGATTCATTGTGATTTACAGCAACACTAACGCCAAATAAACCCAAAGCAGCGCATTCCCATTAGTTTAACCGGTCGCAGTAGTGTCGTTGTTTGATGAAAACGTTATACCGTGTAGCTCTGTGTGTCTCATGAATGGGTCCCCCCGTAATCAACAGTGCTAAGCTAACGCGGCTGTTTAAACATTAGCTTACTGTATGTTATTGTATCTGGAACCATGGCGTTTAACTATTTATATTTATTTTATCTGCTTTTATAATTGTATTCAAGCACCAGCACATGTAAATAAAAGGTGCAATACAACAATACACCTTAATACCACCCTCTGAACATGATACACGCTAATATCGTCAATGTAGCTAACGATAGCTAGCCAACTTTGATAAATAATAAAATCTAGAAGTAATTCAGCAGCGCTACTGTGTCTGTTTCATATCATTTACCTTTGTCTCACTGACACATCATAGACTATACGGTTTATTTTAAAGGATATAAACAGGACCTGAAACGAACTCATACGTAAAAACAAAACAAACAAAACAAAACACACCATCACCCCGAGAAAACATGAATTTAACGTTAAGTTTAAAATGAATAAATATTAATTAATCAGCTCTGACAGAGGGTACAGTAACTGAATATTTTGACGTTGTTATTTATCTTTGTGTTCTTTGTTTTGTGTGGATATTTGGACGAGTATTTTTGTGTTTATTGATTGAATAAAACTAAACTGAGCAGCTCAAGATACCTACAAAAAGTGCAGTGATTTCTTAACATATTAGCAAAATACATTAGTCAGCCGGGAGCTGTCAGGGATGCCTGGACTTTTTGTAATCTCTCTGTATATCTTTGTTTTGTCCCCCCACAGAACACAAGATACTGAATGTGGGGCCAACGGAGCCCTGGTCAGTCAGGGAGAAACTGTGCCTGGCCTCCTCAGTCATGAGGAGTGGTGACCAAAACTGGTAAAAAGAAAACCTTCTCAAAATACAACAAATTGAACAAAATACAGGCAGATTTCTGCCTGTTGTATTTGAAACATTCATATGATGGGTGGGATGCAGGACTAGAGTAAAAAGGAGATGTGGAATGTGAGAGGGTTTCGCTTATAGCTGCACGGACAGTAAATGAAACAAATGCACCATCATAGTGTCTCAATTGTAGCTCTGTTTTTGTTATTCTCTCAGTATGAGCAGTACAACCACTAAAAGCATCAATCCCACTGTCCAGAAAAGATTAAATTCAGCTAAAAATGCAGTACAGATGTGTAAGACAGTGCGTGGAAATATGCAAACAAATCAGTTTATGAAACAAATTATTTTTGACCTTTTAACACCTGGAGGTTTTTGTCCCTAGTTTCTTCAACAATGAACATTAATCCACATTGCCACACACTTCATTGTAAGAGGCAGACTGAAAGTTTTTCTCTTACAAAATGAGCTGCGCTCAAATATTAGCTCACATACATGATTATTATTATTATGTCCATCTTTTCGGACATGGTGCAAAAACTGTATTACTGGTACGGGCTGTTAAGACAGGTCATCTCACTTCTCACAGCTAGAGGTCAGACTTGGACAAGTTATAATATCTGAACAGTGTCAGTGACAGGTAGGATCTCAAATAATGGTGGCACATATCTTTGATAATCAATCAGCACTTTGTAAGAGAACATTAACCTCAATCTGAGTATTTTTTTATACAATTTAAAAAAAAAAAAAAAAAAAAAAAAAAAAGATAAATAAATTGGTAAAGAATGCACAAACAGAAATTGGTCATTGTGGCTGTGCCAGTGCTGAAGATCAGTGACATTAAGCAGGATTTTTTTTCCTGCACAATACCCTGGATTTCTTTCACCTGTCTTCACTTATTCCTAATGTGAATGCATGTCTTCAGTCACCACATGCATTAATTTTCAGATTGTCTTCTCAGCATGTGTGTTTATTCTGAGGAACCTGTTTGTCTTCCAGGGTGTCTGTAAGCAGAGCCATCAAGCCTTTCTCAGAGCCTGGTCGTCCGCCTGACTGGTTCTCACAGAAGGTGAGAGAGCTGCAAACCTACACAACTGTCTCTCTCACTGTCTGATTCTATTAGTTAGGTTTAATGCAAGGATAGGATGCCGTCTTTGTTGTAGCAGTTGCTTCAAGAAAACCTGTGTTCTATTTTCTCAGCACTGTGCCTCACAATACTCTGAATTGCTGGAAGCTACTGAAGCACCAAAGTTAGTATGATAACACACACACACACACACACACACACACACACACACACACTTATGTGCAGTGTGATGGCATTGTTTTTGTTTTGTTTTTTTTAAACCACCAAGATATTTTAAAAGTTGTCCTCATGTGTCTCGTGTGCCCATCTTTGCTCCAGGCGTAAGCGTGGTGAGAAAGGTGAGGTTGTCGAGACCATTGAAGATGTCATCGTTCGTAGGCTGACCACTGAGAGGATAGAGGAGCTGAAAAAACTACTACGAGACACACAAGAGCAGTACAGGTACATGTACACCTAAGAGAAAGACCTTTGATGACTGTGAGATATGACCTTTAACCTCCCTGTGATTTCTGTCCTGACAGGAAGTTGAAGAAGGAGGTGGATCTGATCCAGACAGGTCATATGGACTCCCAGCTGAAGGAGCTGTGGGCAGAGATCACACTGTAAGACTCTTACCAGTTCTTCTGTTTGATGCCAGTTGTTTTGACTCAGTTATTACTATGTACTTGATATGTGAGCAACAGCATATTCAAATACAAACATATCAGCTGTTTTACAAGCTACAGTAGCAGCGCGGCTTTAGGCAAGTCTTGTTGGTTTGGTTGGTGTGTTATCCATCTCTTTTGTCCATAAAAGTGAAATATGGATTGCCACAAAATGTGGTGCAGGCCTTTCTAGTCCCCAGGGGATGAATGTCAATAATTTTGGTGATGTCATGACGTTTCATGTAGCGTCAACAACATCGTCCAACATTATGGTTCATGAGAAGGTTTCTGAAAACACAAAACATCACATTTGAAATGTTCAGTCAGCTAGTTGTGTAGTTAAACTATAGTCTCTGCTGTTCAGCGAGCAATGACACCTCAATAGTAGTTTTTCGAATAGAGGTTCCCCAGTTGGTTCTGGGATGAAAACTTGCAGCTTTTCAGCCACATTCTTGTCCCTCGCTTCTGCCACCATCTCCTCAAATTGTCAGTCATTTGAATTGTTTGTTTTTCCAACTCCAGAAAGAAGAAGCAGGATGAGGAGGAAGCAGAGCAGAAGAGAAAAGCAACAGAAACGGCATACCAAGGTAGATTAAGTCTGCACACTGTGAAGGCCTTATTTTGAAAAATGTAATTTTTCTTCTGGAGAACCTGTATCTTGGATCATTTGGGTATTTATTGTTAACTTCACACTTAATCTGTAGGATCGGTGATTCCATTGTGTCACTCCTCACACATTGCCTGGCAAGATATGAGAGAGTTCTGGAGGTGCATCAGAATATAATAAACTAACAACATCTCCATTTGCCAAATACATTTGTTTTATAAGGTGTGAGCGCTTTATCTGCTGCTTTGCCAAGATCAGTGTTTGCAGTGTTGTATGTTTTCATGACATTGTTAAGAACAAAGAAAAATTGATGTGACATTGCAGACACATTGTTTACACCTTAAATGATAAACAACATTCTGTCTATAAATATCTGTGAAATAGTGCATTAAAAAGAGGGCCATGACGAAATCGAAACCAACAAAGGAGAAGTAGAAGGACAGGGTTTTTTCACATGTATATACCGGTGAAGACTTTTCAGTCTTAATGCAATGAATCTGCCACTACTAGAACACTTTGCCCTGGCCTCTTCTTGGAATATTTTTTTTCTTTCCTGTTAAGACAAGGGGTTGTTTCTCTGACGTGCTTGGGTTGTAAACACAGTGCTATCGCATGATGCCTTGCTCATGATTTCTTTGTTGCAGTTTTTTTCTCTTAATTCCTTGAACCGAGTTCCCTCACAAAATGGACTCTTTCTCTCTGTCACCCTGTCTGACCCACTCTCTCTCCGTCACAGCTCGTCAGGCGGCGAAAAACACACCTAAGCGTCTGCCCAGTGTAACTGTGCGTTCTCCTCTGGGTGCCAGCCCGCCGACGCTGGATTCTCAGGCCGACTCTTCAGTCCCCACACCGCCCATGGACACAGGAGGTGTTGCCACCGACGACACCACCACCCACTCAGTTGTAAGAACATACTCATTAAGCAGTGATGAGATACGATGAGAATACTGCCTGTGCTGAGAGAAAAGTGTGGTACATAATCTTTTCTTTATCGAGCAAAGACATTTTCCAAAGTACAGTTTTACTGTCTTGTAATGTGAAATTAATTCAGTACTTTCAGTACTTCAGTCGACAAAAGTATATTTCAGTCTTCATTGAAATGGACTCATATACTGTAATTCACTGTCAAGACCTCTGTTCACATTAGACTCTTGTGTCTGTTTAAGACAGTACCTTCACTTTGAATTCAGCACTGACTTCACTGTGGGCTCCACAGAATTGCCTCTGTACCTTCAACATGTTTTTTTGTCTCCTCATGAGTCCATGGCAAAAGCTCATCTCACATTATGGTGTATTTGGCACACCCAACACCAGCTGGAAGGAGGAAGTGTTTTGACAATATTGTGGTTGCCTGTGCCAACCACTCTTGCTGATTCTTTGCTGCCTCTGCCAGGCCCAGGGGGTCGCAGTGTTTCTACCTGCAACGGACGCTCCAGGTCCCGGGCCCAAAGATGGAGGCCTGGCTGCTCTAGTAGATGACTCACCACAGAAGAGGCTCCTGGCCCAGAAAGCCACACCACCGCCCTCACCTCTTCTGTCAGAACTGCTGAAAAAAAGCAACCTCATGTCAGCTGGCTCCCGCCTGGTAGGTAGCACCTTTGCTTGGATGATAACTTCCAAAGCTACAAGAATACAGGAATGAAAATGAACAACACTCAGTTATAACTGCCTTAAAGTTGCTGTGCTTAATTCCCATATCCTATTAGTACCAATAGATTAATACTAAACTATAAGAATACCTTGTCAGTACAAAAGGAAATCCTGGAATATCACATTTAACTACCTGGTTAGTCTTGATGAGGATACAGGTGTTTGGCATGATCACAGGTTTTATCCTTAAATGCATTAATTCTTATTTTGGTGCATTTTCATTTTAAGCAGTAAAGATTCACAGGCATCAGGTCTCACAGCAGTTTTCAAAATTGACGAGAATTCATATTATATTGAAATTTTTTTCTCAGGACTGGAATAAACCTGATGGTGTTTTTTATTTATTTTTTTATTTTTTTATTTGTTGATGTCAGGTGGCGGAGGGAGACTCGACTGGAAACCTCACCAATGGACTACAGACAGCCACTGCAGCCACTGCCTTACCACCTGGTCATGAGGTCATCACAGGTAAATATACATATATAAATACACATAACACTTCATGTGTGCGCACGTACAGGCACATTTCCTGCTTTTAAGAATGGGTTATTGAATAATGCCTTTGTTACTCAGGATGATTCATGGGAGAATGACACTGTTTTATTGATCAATAGCTAGAACATGGTGCATGTGCTTTGTCTGATGTTTGGCTGCTACCCTGGGAGATATATTCAAAATGTCCTGACTCTGCACTATGCAGCCAAATACACATGATACAGTTAAAAAGCTTGTTTAAAAAACAAAGAGACAAATACAGCCGGGCATCATGGCGACATAAACTATGATCACAACACCCCAGATCAGTTTCCATTATATTACTTAAAACGTGTTCTTAATTACTCCTGTGTGTGTGCTTGCAGAGGGTGAAGCAGAAGCAGAAGCAGAAGCTGCAGTGAAGGCAGAGCTCGGTGAGGAGACGGGATTAGTAGAAGAGGACCTTGTAGCGGTGTCTTATATGGGAGACGAACTGGACCTGGAGACAGTAGGAGACATCATCGCCATCATAGAGGAGAAGGTACAGTAGTTGCTGTGTCAGTGTGTCTGCTGTCATCAGTTCCCAGTGCAGAAAGCTCCAGTGGATAAAGCATTATATAAGATAAGCAACATTTGTTCAGTCATTAAGATCACATTGTGTAGTGTATACTAGTTGTGTTTCAGCTTGTAATAATCCCTGCCCTCCTGCCCTCTTCTTAGGTCGATGACTCTGTGGAGGCTTTGGATGCAGCAGCGGTAGAAGCAGCACTCTCTCTGTGTGAAGAGGCTGTTTCAGAGGGACACACTCTCCCTGGCCCCTGGGAGACCCAGGAGCTGAAGGCTTCAGATCCTACACCCACAGTCCAGGACTCCAACCCCACACAGGAGTCTCAGGATGTCACCGCGATGTCAGCCCCGACTCCTGCGAGCACAGAGACCCAGAACCAACCAGAGATTAAAAGAGAAGAGCAGATTAAGGGAAACTGTGAGGGACCTGAGGTGACAGGAAGTGATGTCACTTCTTCTGTCGCCTCTGATGACGGCGCTACAGGAATTGAGGTTACGGAGGAGGGGGCGACAGGGAAGGAGGCCACTGAAGCAACAGTGAAAAGTGAAGGAGAGGAGTGGAGCCAGCCTGAGCCCAACCCGCCATGTCTAGGTGGGTGTTGAGCACACATACACAAATCATACTCGTATGTTTATGTTATTTAATCCTCTTCTCATTCTTCTTCCACAGACTCTGAGGACAGCTCTGTGTCTGGAAAAGAGTCCAAGGTAACACACGTATTCATACTTACACATACAAACATCCTTCGTAAATTGCAGTCATTTTACTTGTTTGTATGTTTGTTCCAGGAGGTAAAGGAGGAGGAGGCCGGCAGTGAGGGTGACCCTGAAGAAGGGATGGAGTTGAAGGAGGAATCTGGGGAAGGACCCTATCTGTCTGAGGTGGAGCGGGCTGCCAGCGAGAGTGAAGACGGCTACGGCCCCCCCTCACAACGCTACACGGCCGATTCACTGGCCAGCAGCCCGGCTTCTTCATCCCAGCTGTATGTGTCATTGACGGTTGCAGAAGTGATGTGATAATTGTGATAATCACCATTTTTATCTACTGGGTACTGGTTACTTCAGGGCAACGTCCTGAGATAACCCCTGCAACAAAACATTTAAAGTGAACTGCTGTGTTAAAACTAGATAAAGCTTAGCTGGCATTTGTCATGAATATTTATGTCATGACCTCTGAATGAGATTAGGACTCCATTTCTCTGAGCTAAGCAGTCTGTGACTGCTGACATCAAAAATTCTAACGGCATGTGCTTTTGTCTCTCTGCCACTTGGGGTTTCTCTTCTGCTTTCCATTTCCATTCACTGTGGACTTTACAATCCTCTCTTCATTTCCCACTCACTTCCTCTCTCTCCCTTCTGTTCAACTCTGTCTTTGTGCATCAGATCTACATGTGGTGAGGACCAGGAGGCAGTGCAGGCGCAGAAGATCTGGAAGAAAGCCATTATGCTGGTGTGGAGAGCTGCAGCCAACCACAGGTGGAGCGTCTTGGCCTTTTCCTGCATCAAAAATCAATCAGTCTTTGTCAAAATACTTCAGCAATAGCTCCCAGTCAGTCTCATTTGGAAAATTATTATTTTTTGCTCTATAAGTTTTAATGTCGTCACAAGATCATCTTGATTGTATTGAGTTTTTGTTTGTCATTTAACAGCAGGCAGTTTCTTGTCTAAGAATAGTAATATATAAGAACCATATTAGGTCCATTCATGCTGCATTATGATAATACCATCCTCATCACCAATACCATGAAGCCAACACTCTTAAATGTACTGAGGTCTCATTTCTATTTAATGTAGTGTATCCCTGTAGAGTGCAAACAGAAAAGGGTTTCAAGAGTTATGTTCACTACAGTCTTGGCCAGTAGCCAATAGCAGCTAAAGGTTTGCGAGACAACGACAGAAATGAGAAAGACAGTTAAAAGACAGGTCTAATTCTGGACACAACTCCTTAGTCTGCAACGTTTTTGTTTCTTGGTACCTTAGTTCTCACTTTATCCTCTCAACAAACACGTGTGCACAGTGAAAGTGATATATCACCTCTTTGGAGAAATAAATATTTAGTTACAGGAAACATAGTCTGCAAAAAAAAAGATCTCGCTGCAGCTGTTTTAAAGGGAAATGTGTTTTACTGTTGTTGCTGTTGTCATGTGTCTCAGGTATGCCAGTGTCTTCCTGCAGCCTGTGTCAGATGACATTGCCCCCGGTTACCACAGCATCGTACACAGGTCTGACCTCAAACACACACACACACTCCCTTGATTTTTCAGTGAAATTACAGTCTCAGGCTGTTACTGTGGTTCAAAGAAACGCATAAGCTTTCTTCCCAGGGTCCTAGAAACTTGTGTGTTTAATTCTTTTGTAGCACAAGTGAGCTTGACATGGCACCTAACGTGTTAATATTATACTATACTATTAGTAATGTAATTCTGTTCAATAGCAGAAGATAGTGATCGTTCATAGTAGACACAAACTTTAATACAAACATCTATCTCTGCCCTGGGACTCCTACCACCCGTCCTGTTCCAGACCCATGGACCTGTCGGCCATAAAAAAGAACATTGAGTCCGGCGTGATCCGTACGACAGCGGAGTTCCAGCGAGATATCATGCTGATGTTTCAGAATGCCGTCATGTACAACTCGTCGGACCACGACGTGTACCACATGGCGCTGGAGATGCAGCGTGACGTCCTGGAGCACGTGCAGCAGTTCCTGGCCACGCAGCTCATCATGCAGACGTCAGAGAGTGCCATCTCCGCCAAGAGCCTCCGCGGGAGGGAGGGAAACCGTAAGCCAGGAGAGCCAGCTGAGAAGGTGGGTTGGGTGACTTGTTGGGGGTGAAATTAAGATTCCCCTTAAACATCTCTCCAAGTGTCAAAGTGATATTGTGTTAAAGAACTCTATAAAGCTGTTGATGTTCTGAAGCTCAACAGCGTAATTGTACCATGGAGGTAATATAGCAAAATGACTGAGTCTTTGTTTATAATGTTGCAGGCTCAGTCTCCCTTGTTCGTAGCTCAGAGTTATGAATTGAGTTTACAAGTGTAATGATTTTAGAGTTGACATGAAAAATTACGATTTCCTGCCCAGGTCTGAGATCAACACGCCCAGAGAAATTTGTCAAACCACTCCTGTGGCATAGTCCTCTTCTTCATTCTCCCGCTCTCTATACTGCACAGGAGCAAGCACATGTATTGATTTACATACTAAAGCACTCTGCTCCTACTCTAACATATCCATCACCAACCATAATGTGCAGGGGTTAAGTCCTTAGGCCTCTAATCTAAACAGATAAGGCGTTTTAAGTGAGCTGGTCATTGACCAAAGACTTGCATGTGACTTGTGAAAGTCTGTTTGACATAGGAACTGTATCACCTGTGGACTTCACAGATATGTACCTGATACTAGGTAATGCAATCTCTTCTTTAGTGGTAATTGAAGAATATGTTTTTCCTCAAGTAACAAGCAAATGTGTAATAATGTGTGCAGATCTAGATTGAACGGATCATTGGAATAACGCCCTCTGTTTTGCACAGAATTTGTCTTCAGAGAAAACCATAAGCATTCTGGGAAACTGACTTTCTGGTGTTTCATGTAGAATTGTAATTACCAGAATCATCCATGTGTGTCTGCTACAGTATAACATCCAGTGTTTCACACTAAATCTAAAGTGAAACACTTGCGACTTGTAGCACTGTGGTCATCTAAAGTGATAGAAGTACTGTTAGCGTTATGTAACTTATACAACATGCTGTTTGAACCACCGCAGAATACATGATTGCAGGTGATGCTAAAGCCCTCTGTGTCTCAGTTGAAAACTTGATAACTTAAATGAAATTATTCTATATTCCAGGTTAGACACTGAAAATATGCCTTGTTATATAACAACTGTTGAATTCATGCTACTTTTATATTTGTGAATCTAGGGAAATATATTTGGAACATTATCATATTCACACACAAAATGTTCACATGTACAAAAGTCAAACAAACACACACACACACACACACACACACACAGTGTTAAACAACAGAGGGGTTTGATCAACACTTCCCTCCGCTTTCTGTCACGTGCTTCAGTGGTATGATCCTGGTCTTGACTTCCCAGCTGATTCATGTCCTGCATGCTGGCTGCACCTCTCCTCACTAACTTCTGTCTGTCTGCCTGTCACTGACTCACCTGTTTCTGCCCCTGTCTGTCTGACTGTCTATCTGCAAATGTCCGCAGTGAAGTTTCTTATTCGCAGCTGTGTGTGTATTACTTAATTACTGCATGAATGTGGGAGACTTGAGTGTGGGTCTAACGTGGTCCCTGCTACTCATGGCATTTTTTTCAGTATGATATGATTTTAAAAAGTCGTCTCCAGACAGACAATATCTGGGAATGTGCTAAATTGTGTGTTTAATTGCAAATTTTGCAACTGGTTTACTGTATAGAATATACCTGGCGAGTTGTTACACAAATTTATAAAATGTTTTTTAATCTTTGTTTGGCTGTTTCTCCACAGCGAGCTCAGCTGGAGTGGATATGAGACTGCCACATTATTCTATAGGTTAATTTAGATGATATGTAACATGTAGCTTATAGAAGTGCCACAGCTGAATGTAAGTCATGATATTTTTCACACAAGCCATGATGGGACTTGAGGGGGTTGTGAGCTGCGTTAAAGACATGTTAGTGTGTATGGGAGGGTGTCTGCCTTCTTGTGTGTGTCATGAATGTCACTATTTACGCTCTGCATATGGGAGTGTGTGTGTGTGTGACTATCTGTCTTTGTGACACGTGTGAATGGGTGTATGTGTTTGTGTACGTGCGGTGCAGCGGTCAAATGGACTCCCGTCCCCCAGCGTGCTCCTGTGTTTTGCGCAGACTTGTATGAAACTTGCTTCTCACGCACATGTGTGTCTTTTCTCTCTTTCTCACTCCAATGTTTGTCCTCCTACAGGACAGTGTCCCAATGGCCTCTCCTGCTTTCCTTCTCTCTCTCTTTGTAAGTATTCAGGTTCTCCCTCAGATTTCACCAGAACCAGGCCACGCTCCGCATACGCTTGTCTCAATGCAAACAAACACACACACAGTATACACATCAGTCTGTTCCCCTCATCTCTTTTCTTTGCTTTCTCTCTCTGTCCAGTTGTATATTGGTGGCAGTAAATAAACCTGCTGTAAAAAAAAAAAAAAAAGTAGAAAGGATTTAAATATTTATATTATTGGTGTTAATCAATAATATAACTGGAAAAACTAACCGGTTGCCATTCAGGTAATTTAAAAGCACCATGACAAGTATATAAGCCATCATTAATGAAATATTATTCTGGGTTTATAGTCTGAATATTAACAAAAGTCAAGCTTTAAAATATTTTATTTTTCCGCTACACTACTTCCTGCTCAACATGTGTCTTGGGCACAATTTAAATAAAAGAAAAAAATTGACAGGGTCCATATCAAAATGTTTAATGTGTTAATGTTAAAAAAGAAAAATACAATTGGCTGATGTGGGATATTTTGAACTCCCAAATATTGATATCAAATCCAGCATCAGTTAAAGAACAACTATTAAATTATAAACAATAAATTATAAACACTTGAAACTGTAAATATTCTAGACTTTTCTAAAGAAATCAAATGTACACAATATTATTTATTGATAGTTAAATTTGTGAGTGTGGTTTGATCAGATTTTATTCACATTTGTCTGATAACATTATCAAACAGCCTCGCAACAGTTGTTGTTTTGATTCGAATATTCCTTAAAACTGATTGGTGCACACAAGTACATGACATCACCTTTTTGTAAGTGAGTCCCGCCCACTTCAACCAGTAAGACGAGCAGAGAAAAACGCAAATACAGAAATGTTTTAACTTTGCGAGACACCTTCAATAGAATTTAATGGCTTTTAGAAAAGGTCAGATTTTTATTTTTTTAGTTTTAGTTTGCTCAGACACAGAAGTTTCCTTCACGTGTCAGACTTTGGACTTTTTCTCTAACGTTTATATGTTTTCCTGTTTATGGAAAGTAGATATCTAGTCCATCAGGTTTTACAACTGGTGTGACTAAAGCTACTAAACTTTAGTATCACATACTTAGTAGTACTGAAGAAAATGAACACACACTGTCGGTGCTCAGTCGTATTCAGCTGTACAGATGTGTGTCAAGGATCTGAATTAAAGGTCACCTTTCTCTCTCCCTCTTGCTCTTACAGTTTCTCACATGCTCTCACACATCACTGTCTGTGTCACCCTCATAAAATTTAAGTTGTGTTTGGACACAATATTCTCACCACACACACACACACACACACACACACACACACACACACACACACACACGTAAACACACAGGCTCCAGTAACCTTTCATCACCCAAGCTTCCGTCGACCTTCGGTTAATGACCCCATGCCGGTTTCCTGTGTTTTTCTGTTTACGTGCGATTGTCCGTGTCTCTGCATGTTCTAATTTCTTTTCTCCTTCTTTTCGTTTTAAATCTTACTTTTTCTTTCTCACCATTATTTATTATTTTTTATGTTCTTCATTTGGGGAGGAAGCCTTCCGAAGTGGACTGTGCTGTGTTTTTGTGCGGAGCTCAATCACGTGAGGAGGTCCGCCACAGGGCCTCCCTTCACGCTGTCCAGCTGACCACTGACCTTTCCACTCTTATGTTAATTCTTTCTCCTGCTCTCATTTATTTTCTTTTTCCCCGTTTCTCCTCATCTTTCTCTGCTGCAGGACGGAGGCACCAGAGGTCGCCGTAGTGCCATGGAGGCCGACCTCAAGATGAAGAAATAGACTCACATCTCAGAGAACGAGACACTTAAAGAGACAAACAGCCACTTTTGTTATCGGAGAAGGTGGAGCTGAATACTTACCAGTCACTTTGGTTGTTTTCTGAAGGGGACTGCAGTCTCTGTGTGTGCGTATGTGTGTGTGTGTGTGTGTGTGTGTGTGCGCTCACGTGCGCGCTCACGTGCGTGCTCACTTAGTCATCCGTGCTTTGGCGTAGATGAGGGTGTGTGTCTGAGAGAGCTGCGTAGAGCTTCCTCTTCCCCAGTTCTTATGATTGGTTAATGCTCAGCACTATGGGATCTCACTCCAGGACAAACAAGCCAGTGCACCACTTTCCCTAAGTATCATTTCAGGAGAAGGGCTAAGGTGGCTGCTCATCATTTCCTCCGGCTGAGATGGAAAAGTAAAGGACGTTGTGGAAAAAGAGAAAAAGAACATTATCACCAGCAAAAAGTTTGTTTGGGATCAGATGATAAAGGGCGGATGAGTTCTACTCGCCAGATTTTTATCATGTTGAATCATGGATGCATTAATACTAGTGGGGTGATTGATCAGTTTCTTTGAGTGTATTGCACCAAACTGTGCTCAACACTTATAGCCGAAAAGACACGAGACAGCAACAACAACCAGAATTTCCATACGATAAATCATAATGTACAGTTTCCACAAATTCAAAATGAATACTACTTGTTCTACTGGCACCAGATGGAACCAGGATCATCCATCAGTCTGATCACTACTGAAAAGTTGCAGAGAGATCCACTAATCACGTCTTTACAACTGGAATTTCTTACTTTTTCACCAGTGAAACAAGGATGTCTTTCTAAACGAAGGACATCAGGTGATGTCACTGAACTGGTTGCTTATGTCTGCTTCGTTTAGTAACAGATTATAATGCTGCAATCTGTTGGATTTAAATGATCATACCAGTGTTTCGCATGTTTCAGCGCATTAACTGCAAATCGCATGTACTTTACATTTCTGCCTACGTTTTTCCAAAGCACAAGTTTAAAGTTTGACTACCTGCCTTCAAGCAGCCCTCAGCTTCCATAACATCCAGGTTACAAATAAATTTACAATTTTACAACTTGCTGTCTTTTATTACAGCAACAGTGTCGATTTAAACACTTTGGCGGTGCATTCAGGTACACTCAGGCATCTGAGTTTTCAAAGCAGTTCCTGAAAATGTATAGAAACCAAAAGCTGCCAGTGAAGGCAGGAAATCGATCTAAAAAGTAAAGACATGCTTTGTGAAATGTTTGGTAGTCATGTAAAATACAGCTGTTGAGTTAGTTGAAAGGTTAAAACAGCATGGAGATTGTTGTTGCTGAAATAGTATTGATGCATCCCTAGTTGTCACTTAGGACGTAGCCGGTGTGTGCTATGTAAATAGCATAAGAAACATGTTTGTGTAATGTGTGTTAGATGGGAGTACAAATATAAGTTTTGTACCCGCGTGATGGATCATGTAGAGTTCTGTGTTTGGGTAGCCGATACATGTATCATGTGTTCTGTTGTACATTTGTTAAATAAAAAGATTATTTGATCTAAACCTAAATCAGGTCAGAGTTGTTTAACCCGAACAGCCCAGTGTTTACTTGAGGGATTTCTTTTGCAACTTCTAGTCTTAGCTTTCTTGGTAATCTGTCACCAGACACATTCGCTGTTCTGAATGGGCTCATTGAAAACATCTAGCACACTCAATATTGTGTAATCATTTTTCCTCTATTGTGAAAAACTCGAAACACAAGCTACGCAAGCAAGTCATGAAGCACCAGCAGGCCCCATGATGTGGTCAGCAACAAAATGTATAATAGGTGTGCTGGGGGAGCCACATGTCACTTAGATAGCCAGTAAAGTAACAGTACACTGATGCAAGCACAGGACTAAGTAGTAGTGGTGTAACAACATTTATTTCAAAGTCTCATAAATAATAAAAGTAACAAACAGTAGCAAAAGTACAGCACACTTCAGGAGTGAGACCCGCCCATTCCTGGGAGGATGTGTTCATGTTTACAGTGTACACTAACATTCAACTGTTCTGTGCAAAATACTGCAGTCATATTGGCTACAGTGAAGGAAAACAAGCAGTGTTGCCTCCTGCTCTAAGACATTCATACATAAAACACAGAACAATCCACTTTCTTATACAACACAGAGAAAATCCAGCATTTTCCGCATCTTGCCAGGCTAGACTTTGTGTGTGTAGCCTCAAAATAACATTCAAACACTAACGAAGAGGTAAACAGTGAAACGGGGGTTCACATTCTCAACTTCACCCCTAGTGGAAATCATGGATGACAGGACTGGCAGAGGAGTAGAGCTTCCTCTTCACCAGCCGGTACTCTGGTCTCAGCTTCAACACTTTGTTGGTACCAAAGATGTGCTTGAGCGGCGGCCAGCCGCCATCCTTGTCTGCCTTTAAGATCACAGACAGTTCAAATGTGGGCGTGACACTCGGGTCTGGGAAGACGCTCCCCACAGACTTCAGGCCATCTTTGCACTCCACATACACCTTGATAGAGGCGCCACGGAGCCCACAGGGCTCATCAGCTGAGAAGTGCACCACGTCCTGGCCGACCTTGGTGGTCATCTGGTGTGGCAGCAGCAGCACCTGGCAGTGGAGGGTGGACGCCTTGGCCTCTGTCAGACAGCGCTCTATCTGCTGGGTCACATCCTGCTGAAGGAGCCGCTCTTCATGCTCCAAACCAGCATCCAGGTTGTTCACTGTGGAAAGAGACCAAGAGTGCTGTTAGAATAAGTGGCATTAACCCACAGTATATTAAACAGTAAGTTCATCTCTATAAAAGTTTAACATCTATGCTGACAGCCACTGGCAGTCAAAGCCATGTCAGTGTATTCATAGTTTCTCTAATGACGAGAACTTACAATTTACCCCAAACACTACATCACTGACTGCAAGACTTTGACCCTCACTCTGCCATTTCACTTTTGCCACTATGTTTATCATGTGGTCATGCATCATGTCTCATTGCTGCTCTGACCCCGGAGTCATCAGAGTACTGTCTTTGTATCAGCAGCTGAGAGGAGGAGCCCAGCTTAGTCTGTCATCAGCTGATCCAACACCTCAGTCACTTACATCAGACACATCCCCATCACTGAGATTAGGTAATTAATTAGTTCTTGCGCCAAATATTAAAGGTCTAGTTCCAATATAAAGATTATGGTTATTTCAATCATGATAGCGCATTAATATTCAACTGTAATTAGGTGAGTGTTCTGCGGTTTTTATTAGTTACTGTCAACTAGAACTGACTGAAAAGCTGTTTTAAAAAATACGTTTTTGTAGTTTCAATTACATTTAACTTTTAAAACAACTTACATGGCGAGTTGCTGTCTGTCTCATCGCAGCTCTCGACGCTGCCCCGCCGGGCTGAGCTCGTCTTTCGGCCCGGGGATGTAAGTTGGGAGAGGTACTTTCCTATCATCTCTACGACGCTTTCTTCCTCCGACAAGACGGGCACTCCGTGTCCAAAGAGCAGAGCCGTGGTATAGACCATCCTGATTCCTGTTTGCAAAGCTCCGGTGTCTCCTCCAAACGTCCGGTTTGTATCTTCTCCATGTATTAAGTTAACTGAGACGAGCGACAGCGAGCGGCGAGCGCGCAGCTTTTATACCGGAGGAGTCGCCGGTTGCATCAGCTGAGCTCTCACGTGTGGGCGGGGCCGAGAAAGTTCCTGAACTCACGCAACATGTCCGGGCATTGCACAGGAGGAGAGCTGATCCCCGTCACGTACAGTGACCAGTCAGACACTCACTGTAAAGTAATAGAAGACTGCTTCAACAGTCTCATTATCCACAGAGCTGGGCTGAATTTAGCTAAACTAACAAAACTAATTGATAATGACAATAGGTGCAATTTAGGAGGACAATTATTTACTTGTACTTTATTTACATTTCGTATTCCACATATATTTTACAGTACATTTTTCTGACAGGTGTCGTTACAAGTTACTTGCGTATTAGTTTTCATCCAAGACATACACTCTGTTGCCAGTTTATTAGGTACACTTATCTAACTAATGCAGTGCAATACTGTATAGAGCTGAAACAATAAGTCAATTCATCACTTACAAAATTAATTAGCAGCTGTGATAATTTAATAATTGTATGAGCCATTTTTCAAGTACATTTTTTTAAAAAGTTTTCTTGTTCCCACTCGTCTAATGAGAGAAGTTTAGCCTTTTCTCATTTTTCTGTCATTGAGAACTGAATATTTTTTATATTTTCAACTGTTGATTGGACAAAACAAGATATTTGAAAATGGGAGCTCTGGGACAACGTGACTGGCTTTACATGTACTTTTCTGACATTTAACAGCCTTAACAACTAACAAATAATTGGCAGATTAATCAATAATGAAAAATCATTGCTTGCAGTCCAAGTCTCATAGAGCAGTCCTGCAATAAATCCTTCCTTCACAAAGGTTTTAATGTTCAGTTTTTATTGAAGCTTCAGAGATGTGTTGATTTAACTTTATGATCATTTTATGATAGTGAACCCAATTTATATCAGTGAGGGGAGAATAAATAACATATAAGGCAATACAGTTCAGCAGCACCACAGACTACAGCCTCCAAACAGGTGAATCAACACCTCCAAAACAATTTTAATAAGAACTGAACATTATAACCTTCATGAAGGAGGATTTATTGCATGTATTAGACTACATTAGATTTAGCTTGTTGTACCTAATAAACATCCAATTAACTGTATAAATTGCTAATAAAATATCATGCAGCGTTATAGGTTACACTACCAAACAGTATGATAACACTGTATTTTAGGTCCTTCATTTCCTCATGATTTCCAACATGAAATCATCACTGACAGAGTTATGTAGCCTCTTGGTTTTTCATTGGCACACACAGTTAATTAAATTCAGGGAACTGCTGACAAGATAGTGACGGCTGAAAATGTAAAATGCTAAATTTGTCAGCAGCAAGCGTTTCACACATATGGAAAATAAAGTTTCTAGTGGTTTTCTAGTTTTTTTGAGGAAACTTGATCCATCTCAATCACCAGTGTTAAACTGCTGCTTACAAGTAATCAAGTAATAAGATAATTGTATAACAATTACAGGGACAGTTTTGTCCATAAGTACTTTTACTTTTCATTCTAAATTTGGTATAGTACTATTATTTTTGATTGTTTAATACAGGGCCTTTACTTGTAAAATAATTATTACATTGATGTCCTCGAGTAAAGAATCTAAATCATTTATAATAAATTATATCATTTAAAACTAGTAATAAAATGAAATATGCTGCAATGGAAATCTACCAGCCACGTATGTGTCACACATAATGGTGTTAAGATATTATCATATGCACTGGGCGTTTTCAATGTCATAAGAGAAATTAACAACCACAACAACCTTTCAGAGCAGAGATGTTCTTTAACTACAGATTACAGGCTGCTGCTATGGCTGATAAATTAATATTAAGAATGGAGGACGATGAGAACACATGGACATTTAAAAGGGGCACTCCACATCAAAGTTTGTTTCCAGGTGTTGGGTGGTACTCCTACATACTACATTGTATAAGGCCTTTTATGGCTGCAGAGGGAGCTGTGCGAAGTCTGATAAATGACCTCAAGTGATGTCACTTGAATCAGCGTTGGTTCATCTCATAGAAGTGAGGACACCAGACCTCTGCAGCTCCTCTCCTTTGCCTGACGCTAGCAGCTCCAGGATACATTAGCCACCACTAGCATAACACATCTGAATCTCCAACCCAACTGTTGGCTGTCGAGTTGTGTTGTGGGTAATGTAGGTGCACAAAAACATTACAAAAAGTAAACAGAAATAATAAAGTGCAACATATAGTTTCTAACAGATGTTTCTTATTAACAGTAAGTACTGAATTCCCTCCAAGGTGTTTTTAAATTTGTTTACGTTTGGAGCTCCTCAGACTGGGTGTTGTACATTCTTGAAGCAATCTCTTTAAATCTTCCGTCCAGACACAGGGACAGTCAGAGTCGTCCCACCTGTTTTCTTTTATTTGACAAAGCACTAATCGCCCCAGGACAGAGAAGTCTTCAAACCCCCTTGACACTGACTCCGTAGGAACACTGAAGCCATAGCCAGTCCTCCACAGACGACAGTTTAGCTCAGAGTCGGACAAAAATGTTGAGTAACTTAGAGAAATTGCACATATTTTGATCAGTTGCTATTCTCTTGAGATTTCTTTTCTTGGATAGAAATAGTTTTGTTATAAAATGTACAGTAGTCATAGTGAAACATGGTCTCTCTGATGATTACAGTCAAATTATATAATACATACATTAGAGCTTACCAAATATTTTATTGAGAAACTAGTTCCCTAAAATATCCTCCTCCTAATCTCATCAGGTAATCTTTATGTCACTTCCCAATAAATTTAATTTTCTTATCTGCTTCTAGTGTATCGACTCGAGAGTCCAGTAAAGTGTGTGTGTGTGTGTGTGTGTGTGTGTGTGTGTATGAGCACATCAGGTCTAGACAGGTGGCATGAGCCCTGCCTTACTCACAGGTTGAGTCACATGTTCTGACACACGCTGCTCAGACACACACTCACACCTGGTGGAGCGTTGGAAGCGTATCCACTAAACACAGGACTGTGTTTTGCTTCTCCATCAGGTGCATAAGGTTTATGAACGGTAACTCCCACCGCCATGAAAAATATTCCTTCAAAATTAATCCACAATATGTTTACAAAGGGAGACTTATAAGAAATACTGTAGTGCTTCATGATATTACTGAGGAAATAGGAAATATAAACAATCACACTGGTTTTCAGCTGCCTTTCCCTGACTCTTTTTGTTCAAACATATTTTTATTAAAAATTTTTTGCAAAGCAGAAAAGAAGGCAATGCCCAGACACAATAAAACAACACACAATACAGAAATACAAATAAAACAAAAGGAGGCAACACACGCATGATTAAAATCAAGTAGAGCAGCGGTTCTTGCATCTGGAAAGCCAGATACACTTTTCAGTTCAATATCTTACTAAGCTCCAGCTGCACATCCTTTTTCCAGGACAGTTCTATCGTCCCCACTTTGTCCTCTGAGCCGCTCTTCATCAGTTTTAAAGCAGTTAACTTTTAGGGGCGCCGTGGTCTTGACCCTGTCACCTCCCTGAACCCCTGTTCCCAAATCTGCCATTTATTTAACTTTTCCTGATTTTCATTTCATTGTAAACTGCTATCATTGTGTGCTATAAGTAAAGTGTATTATATGCATCAGGCCACAGGTGAGAGGCATATGTGGAACAAACTTTGCAAACTATTTGTGCTGCAGAGGAAACTGTGGAAACTGTTATCAGAATAGTCATTAATATTCCCTTCAGTTGGTCTGGTATCAGGGTTCATCGTAAAATTTCAGTTGAACAATGTCTTGTTCTTCTCAGGACCACAAGACACACACACACACACACACACACACACACACACAGCTACTACTACTTTCCTTAAAATTTTCCCTGCTGGCATGACGTAAGAGTAGGAAGGTAGTGCTTCTGCAGGTTAACCTCACTTGCCTGAATCACCTTCTTGGGTAATCTCCCTTCTGTGGCGTCTCAGCTGACGGCCAATCACATTCACACCAGAGGCTGTCGTCAGAAAGACTTGCCACCAAGGAGGAAGTGTCTTTCGGTGGAACTGCAGGGGAACTACAGCTTGTGGTGATAATGTACACTCATTACCTTACTAATATTGACCTATGTGTGTGTGTGTGTGTGTGTGTGTGTGTGTGTGTGTGTCTGTGTGTGTGTGTGTCTGTGTGTGTGTATGTGTCTGTATGTGCCTTTTTATGTGTGTTTTTAAAACACACAGCACAATTCATGTTTTATTAATTCATTAGTCAGTTCAAATTTGTCTTCTCAGTTTTTTGCCAGTTCCAAATGAATTTCTTCTCTAATGCATAGAAAAATTGCATTTTCAAACTCACCTTGAACAAATATTACAAACTGTGAGTGATGATGGTCACAGGTTTAATGTCTCATGGCGTCATGGACCTAGGTACGCCCTTAACAAGTGTGTCATTCAATAATCCCATGAACTGAAACAGAGTTATCACTAGTTCAGATGAGCTCAGGTCACTGATATTCAGTCTCCTTAAATCTGCTTCAGTAAACAGTCAGTGTCCTGCTCTGCGTAAACTCAGTCACAATGGTGCCAGTGTTATCCATCCATCACCATCAGTGTCAGCTGATGTCAGCTGGCTGGGATGTGGTGTTTTCAGTTGAGAACAGGTCAGACCTGTCTCCTGTGGCCACCACTAAAACTCACATATCTGTGTGAGTGTTGTTTTTTAAAATCCTTATGTAACAAAGACGGAACATGATCAAAACACACACTAATTCGTACCAGCATCCAAATGAGCACAAGTTATTGATATACACATTGATTATATTGCCTGCTACAGCTAAAGCGTCATGCTGTGTTAAGAATACACCACTGTCCACAGTTTAGTTTAGGGCTAAAACTAGTGATTGTTTTTGCTCTAGATCATCAATTATAAATATTTCTTTAATTAATCAAATACTGTTTACTATAAAAAAATGTCTAAAATAATTCTACATTGCCATCACATGACTGTTTTCTGTTCAACAGCAGGAAAAACCCAGAGGATTTCAGGTTACAGTGAAATGAAATGGAGAAAAGAAAGTATATTTTTATGTTTGAGGTTTTGAGGTTTGTGCACCTGACCGCTCCAAAGCTGACAAGCTTCACAGTAGCGGTCTCTGATAAAGAAAGTATATTTTGTGTACTTCATTTGTTCAGATTGTGTTATCAGAGGTCTTAAACTGGTGACCAAGGCTCTTTTATTGTATGTGGTTAATGTGTGTGAATTATCAGAGCTCCTGTAGTGTAAGTGAACTTTAGACCTACAAAACCTTTAAACCTTCATACAGCGGTTTCCAAACTTTTTGACTTGTGATACCCTTTGGAAATATGGTTATAGTTGATGAGAAGAATGGTGCTCTTATCTGTCTGTGTGATATGAAAGAGCCAGCAATTAGCTTAGCATTGCATTAGGACCGAAAGCGATGGGAAACAGCTTGATTCTGTCAAACAGAAACGTAAAAACATGTTGGACTGTTCCTTTTAAAGTCTACTTGTGACTCTTCATCAGAGGGAATGGCCTCAGCCTGGAGGTTATGAGCAGTTCAGCCAAAGAAGACTAGTTTTCCATCTCTGACTTAAATTTTGAAGGATTTTTAGAGGATCAAGAGATACAAAAAATACACAGAATGACACCAGGAAAAAACAATATAGAAAAGTCAAAATATATTTTGTGTA
The DNA here is from genome assembly GCF_002814215.2 of Seriola lalandi dorsalis. Classification (NCBI taxonomy): domain Eukaryota; kingdom Metazoa; phylum Chordata; class Actinopteri; order Carangiformes; family Carangidae; genus Seriola; species Seriola lalandi. The sequence goes on along the minus strand of NW_019525522.1, from coordinate 804,541 downwards.
ACAGAATTTCTTTCATCATATCCGTTGGGGTTGGGAATCACTATCTGAAAGAGCTTCATGCTAACTTATCAAGCCTACTTCATGCAAAGTGCCGCTGAGGTTCCAACAATGCTCTATTGTTTTATTCCCTTTTTTTTTTGTTGTAATCTACGCGCTACAATATGCACTATTCAAAGGCTGTGTGGTAAATGCAGTGTGCTCTAGATCAGATCCCTCTGTCCTCCCCACCTCTGCTCCGTCGAGACGACAGACGGGCTGTTAACGTATCTGATGTAACCTCACCGAGCTGTTTCAGTTGCAGTGCTGCGGGTCATGAGGTGTGTGTGTGTGTGTGTGTGTGTGTGTGTGTGTGTACATGTGAGATGCAGATAAACAGGCGTGGTGTCAGGTGTCTTGTGACTGCTTCTTTTGTTTACGCAGTCATAAAACACACTCTTGTACATTGTATTCCTCCAACCCCCACTCTGCCAAACACGTCTTTTTCTGAGCTCTACTGCCTTCGGGACTTTCCCCCTGTTTTTCTCTTTCTCCTGGTCTACCTGTAGCTCTGTTTCACCCATAATAAATGTCCATTTTGACTTCAAAATGATAGTCATTTTACTTCACTAATAAAACTATTATAAATCATCATCATTCATGCATTTAATCATGTTTGCAGAATTTGTTGAGGGCAAAATCGTTGCATTTTGAATATCTCACTGTGATTTCTGAGTTCAATTTAAAAATGAGGCAAAGACTACTCAGTGAGCCGTCTGGTAGTGTCCACAGGAGTACAGGATGTCACGCAACCTTTGTTCAGACTCTTAATTTAACTATATATTAACTGAATGGGCCAATGTGTGCAGAAGATCATGTCCTGTTCTCTGAAGGAGGAAGGACGATGACAAACTCTCTTCTAAACAACTTCACTACCTTTGCTCTGAAGCAAGATGTACTCCCTGCACAGTCTGTCCAGGGTTTTTCCAATGTACACATACTGTTTGAATGTCAGTGCTGTGGACTGATCAATACATCCATTTACACACAGAGCGATCTCTTAAAATAAGTCAGTACATATTCGCACAGATCGCACATATCTTAATCTGTCAGTGTCTGAACTTCTGTGTTCCTGTCACTGGACAGGCAGCTCCTCAGTCTCTGGGACATGTCACCAACCAAACCGTTCAGTAAAGAAAAGGTCAGATGAAACATAGCTCTTCTTCTTATTCTAAACAAATGTTTGTATTTATTTGATATTTTCAGATATTAATTCAGACACAGGCAGATAATACTCAGTTAGGGTCTGTAAATAAAACCTCGATGAATGAAATGTAGCATTTTTAATTCCCAAACTTTCAGTTAGAAGAATATAGCATGACAGACATGAAACACAGTGGTTGTTTCCTGTTTATGTTTGTCCGTGGTAATAGTCGGTGTCCTCAACAGGTTCCTTCAGAGGTAAAGGTTCCTCCAGGCTGTACATGAGCGTGGGCTCTCTGCTCATTGGCTCGGGATGGTGCCACTCGCCATTCATGAGCGGAGGGGCACTTGGCGGGGCACGTGAAGTATTTGCTAATGGGTGCACCATCTCCTGTTGAGGAGGCGGGGGGAGGCAGAACTCCTCTTTCTCCTGCTGCTGCAGGTGTCTGAGGATGGCCTTGGACAGGAAGTGAGGGTCGTCCTCATGCTCGTCTAGAAGAAGAGGGAAACAGGATGTATGGTTTGTTTAAGCGTGCTGCCTCTAATCATTTTCACTGTTCTGAGCTCGTTCTGTTTGAAAGGTGTGGCTGGCTTCCTCACTGCCATCACATGAGGCCAAGATAACAGGAACGAAGCCAGAAAAGTCCCCAGCGCTGACACTCTGACCTTCACTCTTCCTTTTAGCTGTACACCATGCAGCATAATGCCGCTGTGTAACAAAACCTTTTTAAAAATACATAAATTAGAAAAAACACTCCATAAACACACAAATCCTGATTGTCAGTCCTTGTGGGGAAGTGGATAAGCTAAAACCTGAAATCCCCCTAAAAGCAGTCTGTCTCATGCCACAAGGTGTGTTCACTCACACTAACACGCACACAGACGGACACACACTTGGCTGTCCTCGTACCGTTGAGGAGGATGAGTTTGTAGTGGTTGCGACACTCCAGTGAGTGCTCCAGGATGTCCTGCAGGGTCCTGTAGAAGAGTAGGACCTGCTGCCTGCGCTCAGGCTCCCCAAAACCAGCACTGCTCTGCTGGGACATCTTGTAGAGTGTCAGCAAGGGCGTCGCATACTCTACCACACACTCATGGGCCTGTTGAAACACACACACATACACACATGCACACACATTAAAAAAAAAAAAAAACAGAGATAAATGCATTTCCTGAACAGATAATCCTTTAAAAGCTTGTGGCACTCTTGCACCAGAAATGTTTGATTACCATGTTTTACAGGTAGATGGTGCTGTTACCGCACTTCAATATGTTAGTCCTCCCCTGGTGAGTTCTCAGGTTTAACCAGGAGATGGTACTCACGCTGTGTATGTACTACGCTCTGAATATGATACTTTTATATCTCAAAGTAAAGTGTTTCTTTTGTGACTCAAAGTATGTTCAAAACAAGAAAACTAATGCCTAATGCTATGCTGAAATGTTTAGAGCGAAATATATTCTTATCAATAGAAATACCAATAAAGCCATCAGCCAATAAGTAAGGTAAGGCAGACAGGGCTCAGTCCAGCCATTCATGTGAAGTTGAACATCGGTTTGTTTCAGTGGTGGAAGAGATACTCAGACCTTCTACTTGAGTAAAAGCTGCAATGCAACAATATGAAAATATTTAGTAAGTAGAATCCTGCATTCGGAGTCACAGTTATAAACATTACAAGCAAAATGTTCACTTACTATGTAACTTACTCAATACTATGTAACCCTTGCTGAACAGCAAACACTGTGGTCACAAGTGACAGTAAGGGTACATGATGACAGTACATGTTTCTGTCACTGCAGCCCACACACAGAGGAGTTCTCAACTCAGCAAAATGACTCAGCAACGTCGGTTTATAAAGTAACATCTGTCTAAAGTTTGCTAACGTCAGCTCTGTAAACTAATGGTCATACCAGACATATTAATGATGTATTGACAAGATATTACATTCATACGCAATAAAACTAGATGAGGTAACACAAGCTTCCTCTTACATCTGAAAACTGTGTTGCCTCATCTACCAAAGGTCACAGTCTCTTTTAAAGACTGTGTAACTATGCAGCAGAGTGTGATGCACACATTTCTCCCATAACCACTATTAAAGTTTTCAGCAGCTTGTGCCACAGTCGCCCTTCACTGGGTTCGGACCAGACGGGACAGCCTTTGTTGCCCTCCACATTGACGAGCCTTGGGTGTGTGTGTTTTGGTTCTTCAGTGTATATATCATTGAAATGTTATCACTAATGCATTTATATGTAAGCTGAATTTTAATGTTCCAGCTGGTCAAAGTACAGCTCTTTTTACCTACTACATACTTTACTTTACATACTTCATATTTACTATAGTGAAGTAAGTACAGAAAATTAATTGGCAATTATTTTGACAATTGTAAATTTTCAATCAATATCTCCAACAACTCATTGGTTTCAGCTTTTCTTTCTTTTATATAATTGTAAACTGAATCTCTTCAGGCTTGAAGATGTCAGCTATGAAGATGTCATAATGAACTCTGTGGTGGACATTTATTCACATTTTATAGATTAAGCAGTTATCTGAATGATTAAAATAGTGGTCATCAGATTAATCTACAGTGAAAACAACCATTAGTTGCATCCACATAATCACATTTCATATGTAAAATCTTAATCTGTGAAGTAACTATAGATGTTGGACAAATGTAATGAAGCCAAAAGTATGATAGATAGTAAAATGTGAGGTAGAATTATAAAAATAAACAAGCACCTAAAACCCGTACGTAAGTGTATTGGAATTAAAGCCAAACATTCCTCATCATCTCACTCTGTGTAGTGACTGCACCTGCAAAATACAGCCACAACCTTGTTCTGGTAAACACTTTGAAATAACTGGTAGCTATTTTTGGTCTGACATGAAACAGAGGATGCTTTTTCTGAAGCCCCAAACTTCCCTTCCCTTGACTAAAATACAGAGCCAGTTTGAGTACAATCACTGTTAGATTTGCTACATCAAAAACATTGAATATAGAACACACTGACGTGCTATCTTGAACTATTGGGGGAAAAAACACACCAAAACAGTCCCTTGAGTCTGTCACTTTACTGTGACTCCCTCTCTCTCTCCCTCTCTCTCTCTCTCTCTCTCTCTCTCTCTCTCTCTCTCTCTCTCTCTCTCCGCCACATTTAAGCAGTGCAGTCTTTACAAATCTGATCAAAGGAGAAAATATCAGCACACCGAGTCTCTCAGCCCACACTGGCAATAAGAAGACTGACACTGAGTTGAATTGCAGCACAAGTAGTTCAGCATTCAAGCTTCAGGTTCTCTGATAACCTTATTTAATACTGACTGAATATTTTTACACTGAACCTGGGAGGAGAAATGTATCTACCTGTGATCTGATACAGATAACTTATTATAAACTTTAAGTCTGACCTGTAACTATCATTTCAGACTGTTATTTACACAGTTTTACACTGTTATTGTCACACCGTGGTGAAGTTGTCTTGTCCTGGGTTTGTTTTGTCCTGTCATTTCCTGTTTTATTTTGAAAAGTAATTCTCCTCTCGTTTCAGGTCACTTGCCCTTCCTCATGTGTCTCAGTCTGATTGCCCTAAGTGTTTCCACCTGTCCCCTATTTCCCTCCATGTGTTTAGATCTGTGTTCCCCTTGTCTTGTGCCAGAGTGTCTTTGTCCTCGACCTGCACCCGAGCCTTTGTCCATGTCCACAGCCATAGTGATCGCCAAAGTAAGTCGTTTGTACCTCGAGAAGAGTGATTTTTGTTCTTGTCATAGTTTAAGTTCATAGCCCTTTTGTTTTTCCTCTTTAAGAGTGAATTTTTGTTTATTCCTTGCCTTAGCCTATTTCCAGAGTCCCTGCCTGACAGTTATTTTACGCTCACACCTACCTTCCCACGCTCGTCCTGTATTCTGTAGACGCTGTGCTTGTAGACACGGCCCCGGACTCCTGCCCTGTCTATGTTGTTGTTTGGGAGGTTGTCATAAAAACGGATGTTGTCGTCTTCATCTTCCAGCTTGTGAGAGATGTTGGAGTTGAGAGGAATAAGGATTAGGAGCTTCCTGGAGCCGCGACCCCAGAAGGGACTGCTGGCCTGATGGGTGGCACGAAATGATGCGATGGAATCCTCCAGACCTGGAAAACACACAACTCAATAATTTAATCTTTAATGTGTCCATTCACATACATTCATATCTATGGAATCACTACAATGCACCAAAACACACCTATTTGGGGCTTAGAAGTTATCTTAAAAGCATATACAGTATATCTAGCTAAACTGATCATATGATATAGGTCCACGACTTCTTATATGCAAATGATAGGTGTGTAAGTTAAGAGACAATGAGTACAAACCAAATATCCATAGTGTGTGTGTGTGGTGTGTTTTTAAGTTACTGACATGGCAGCACCAGTTGCAGGTAGCCCAGGTAGAAGGACCAGGCCAGGCCGTGGGCTACGTTCATCTTCCTCCCCTCGCAGATGTCTGACACCTCCACCTCCGATGGACCCTGCACATCGACCACAGAAAACAGCTGGAAGGATGTCACAACACCTCAGCTCTGCCCAGGAGGCAAAAGAAAAGGGCATCCCTGCACCCAAGCTGCCCTTTCCTACGCATATTTTTAGATAGAAAAAGGCAGGACACAGAGACAGCTAAATGCTGAAAGCTTGAGATGGGTTGAATCTATAATGCTGCCAGTTTCTCTGAAGAGTGAGCAAAATTATACAAGTCTTTGAGGACAGTATGAGTACTATAGTCAATGCTGATGAAGAAGGAATTTTGTGTCTATTTTTATTCCATAAATGCCATCTCAATTACAATCAACTGATCCTTCAGGAAGTGGTCTTTCACAGGGACTCTTCTGTCTGAAGTGTCTTATGCTAAAACTGAGCTATTTTTCAATTCTCCCATGGTGCTCTGCTGAGCTGTAAAAATATGCCTCTCTATTAAAACAATCTTAACTGACCAGGACTGTGAAGATAGAGATTTCTCTTTCCAGTTTTTCCCATTGTTCAGGACATGAAGCACATTTGACACAGTTTTTACTTATAAAGATATTGTGTTAAAGATAAATGTATTATCTAGTGTAGAATTTTCCTTTAAAGATGACTGAAGTATTTCTGGTTTTATTTTCTGAAAGTATCCTGCCGGCTGCTGGAACTTGCACGATCAAACATGTTATTAGCTAGTTGCCGTTAGCTAAAGTGTATGCTTTCATGCTAGCACAAGTAGTAAGTGTCTCAGAGACGCTGGCCTGTGTTAGCTTGGACCGGAGCTCTGTCTATGGTAAACGTGTTTAGTACATGTCTGAACAAATCGGTAACACATTGAGCCACCACTGTGACTGTGCATGTAAAGAGGGAGGTGGTTCTGGGACAGTTGAGCTCTCAGGACCCAACTTCAGCAAAACATCAGTTATTGAGAGGGTACCCACCTGATGACCCTGTAGACATGTTCACACATATTGAAACCATTTTCTCTTTTGTAAGGTCAAGGGACATGCCAGAGGTGTTGCTAATTAGTAACTGTTTGAAAGTCTAATGGAGCAAGATGAGCAGGGAGAGCAGCTGGACTACTGAGTGGGCCATGGTATTCAGATTAAACTGCCTATCAAGCCAGTGGGGCCAGCCATTGTCTTGGAGCAATATAATGTAGATGTAACATGTGTAATCCTACACTTGGCTGGAGCTAGGCCAGAGCTAAAGAATGGTGTCACCTGTCAGAGGGCTCATGTATGACGGCACACCCTGACACTCACTGCAGGGTCTAATGAGAGGTCAAAACATCATTTACCATGAATGCTGGGTTGAGATGAGGTTTTGGACAAATGCTGGTCCTTCATTTCCGTCTGTGTTTGAGAGTAGTTAACATTAGCCCTCTCAAAAGTGTATTTGATTAGCTTTTCTTAGCTATGGGCAGTGAAGCACAAGCTGAATGACACTGCCTTATTATTATATGGATTATTATCTTAAATGTAATCCCAAAACTGGTTTGCAGTAGTTATCGCTTCAGCACAAACATGGTTGAGATGTCCCAGATTTCCATGCCTTCTAGCTGCGTTTTGCCTAGACTGGTGCTTATCAGGGATCATGGCAGTTACATTACAAGGTGCCTGCATGCTAAGTTAAAGGGCTGTATCACTGTTTTACTATGTTGTAGCCTCTTTTCTACAAATTACGTAAGTGCACCCAAAGCACACAATTGATTATTACAGCTTTCAGTGTATTTTCCATAAGTCAAATGTTTCCATTTACGGTATTTATGGTTGTATGAATGGAAACTAATGGCAGCCTGGAAGGACACTCAAACATCTACCTTGTAATATTTAAGGGATTATCGTTTTGTATGTTTGCATTACAGCAGAAGAGAAAAACCAAGATCCCAGTGGTGTCCATTACCCCTTTTCCACCAAGGCAGTTCTGGGGCTTGTTCGGAGCCAGAAACAAGTTTTCTTGTTTCGACAGACAAAGAACTGGCCCCCTGCCGGGAAAACCGGTTCCACGGTGGCACCAACACTCTGCTGGGCTAGAACGAAGAACTGCTCACGTCAGGAGCTGGGGGAGGGGTTATCGCGTCCAACAAGACCAACCAAAACTAGATGACCGCCATTTTAAAAAAAACAAGCGGTATCATAGCGATCACGACGAGCAGCAGAAATGTGTTGGACCAGCCGTGTTTGCATGCCAATGTTGGCTCACCAAACCAGGAGCAACATTTGCAACGCTACGATGTCATCTGCCATTGTTGTTTATGTGCTTGGCGCAAGCGTTGCTGGGAAAATGGAGATGTATGAACTGACATCATCACAAGTTGAACCAATTACAAACCAGCTCGAGCACTAGCCCAGAACTAGCACTAGGTTCATCTTGGTGGAAAAGGGGTATGTGTGTCAGGTCTGGATCTCACCAGGACTCCTAGGCTTTTAAACAACGTGTAAAGAACTGAGGCCAGGAAGAGGAGTTTCCAACATTGGCCTTCATGTGGCAGAGGATGTCCAGCCAGGTAGAGCAGAAGGCCTGCCAGTCCTGCAGCCAGCAGGGTCTTCCCCCCCAAACCACAGACTGGCAGCACGTGGCTCAGCAGCCGTTGACCTCGATACCTGGTAAAAATGAATTAATAACAGAAGGAAAGAGTGTAATGTTGTCCCTGTTACCATGTGTGCACTGTGTAACTGTTGGACTGGTGAATGCTCAGTTTAGCATTTTAACATCACTGAAACATTTCATTAATTTAGGCATTAAAACCACGACAACGAGCTGAAAGACACTAAAACGCTACATAGAGCTGAGGGGAACTGCAGTCGTGTTATAATTGTCTGTGGTTTTTTAGTGTACACATAGCAACTGATCCACAGTTAATTAGAAAAATGTTAAAGCAAAGCCAAGTCACACAAAAACAAACAAAAAAAACATTTAAGAGATATATCAAAGGCAGCCCAGACCACAAGCATTGAACGCTTCAATCTGTCTCTCTTTGTGCTCCAACTGATCTCTCACCTTGTGTTTGAATGGTACAACATTTCCTCTGCCAGCAGACACAGCCCGTGCAGCAGAGGGCCAAGGGTCACGATGAGTATTACCATGGCAACCCAGCCAAATAACCTTTCAGGAGACAGAAACACGATGGCTGCTATTGTTATGGCAGCCAGTGTCGCAGCACACACTTTGGGCAAGTTCCCACGAGGCCGAGGGATCAGAGCATCCTGATCTCGGTGGCATTGCATCTGTGAGGGAACAGTCACCCAGTGTCAGGGGAGTGCTTTCATACAAACAGATATATCAGTCGCTCAGTGTGTAGGGCTGGCTCACCACGAAAACCTTATCAAACCCATTTTAATCAAGTCTAAACCATGTAGTAGTCAAGTGAGAAATATATATTTAATGTTTCCTTTGAAGTTAATTTGGGGAATTCAAGGTTCTCACCTAACAACACCAAAACATTACAAACAAACAAGACCTATTCTTCTTCATCATCAGCTGTCACATAAGAGCTTCTTACAGTCAGTAAATACAACAGAATCCAGAAGTGTGGGGTTAGGAATTTGAGGGGAAAGTAATGAGACTTTAAAAGCTTGGATTTACTCTGAACTGCACAGGCCTTCTCTACTCTCTGTGGACTGAAACCTGTATGTTGTACATCTGGCTCAGTGGTGGCAAAAAATCTTTTTTTATCCCCATACCCTGTTAATAGAAATACAGCTGCTATGACATCACTGACAGGGGAGTGGCGAGATATAAAACATAGTGGAAAGTTTCCACGTACAGAAGAGAAATGTTGTGTGATTGCCTTTGATCTAACTTTAACTTATTTTTCACTTGGAAACAGAGGCTGTGTCTAAGATCTTGAACTGTCATGGTGGCCAGCATCTGTTACTCCTCGAGCTTATTAGTCAACAAATGTGTGGACTAAAGGGTCTTTTTTATAGATTCCCAACAAAAGACATATTGTAAGGTTTTTATGTACGGTGCGTGATTCCTTCAAACATTGTCCAAAACTGTATTTGACCTTTTGGCATTAGTGTGTTTCTCACGTGATGAGGCTGTATAAAAATAACAAGTTCTGACTTTAGTGAAAGCAGATTTGCCTATGATTAAATGATTTGGATACAGTTCAAAAGCTGCAGTTAGCATATGTGTGCTTTCTGCTCATCCATTGTACTGCAAGTTACACACACTCACTCAATTACATCCATTCCACAGTGCAATAAAATGTAATGGAGCTACAATGAGGTAAATGTCCCATAAGTGACACAGCAAAAGACAGAGCTTTATCTAAGCTTCAGCTTCATCTAAGATCCTTGACAAAGAGGTTTAGAGTCCATCAATGCACAGAGACAGCAATGGTGAAGGTTACAAATGACCTTCAAATCGCATCAGAGACTTGTCTCTGTAAAGACTACAGACCTGCTCTATATAGAAAGTGCCCTGAGATAACTTCAGTTATGATTTGGTGCTACTGTATATAAATGAAATTTATTTGATTTGATCTAATACAGTTTAATGAAGCAGTAGATTCAAGCACACAGCCTAGATTGAAGTTGTGAAATTGGTCAGAACATTAAAAATAATAATCAACTTACAGCTTCTGTGAATACAAACAACCTCTGATTTCCCTCTGAGGTCAGACCCCCCCCCCCCCCCCCCCCCTCCGCTTTCTAGCTGTGCTGATGTCTAATGCCAGTGTGTCTAATGTAGCGAGGAACAGTCAGTTTAACTCTATCAAAAGTGTTTATCAAAATGAGACCAGACAAAGAAATGTATTTCAGCACTCACCTTGGTGTGTTTTCTCTGATCCAGACTTGAGAGATATCCTTTGTCTGCTGTTCGCCTAATGCCTCTCCCCTCTTGCTCTCTCCGCCCCTTTAATCATAGTCCAACACTTTCAGTTTCGATTTCAGTTAAACTAGCTCTCTGCCTGATGCATGATGTCAGCTGAACATCACAGTAAGGTGGTGTGGGTGTTACGGACGGTTTCATGGTTCTCACATTCTGTCCTGTTTGTCTGGCAGCTCCACTTTTCCACCGTCAATAACTTTCAAACCCTGCCACTCCTGCCTGCCTGGTTTTCCCGCCTGCAGGCTTAACCCCTAACCCTAACCCTGCACACACCTGTTCCCATTTACCGACTCTTCCCCTCTGTATATATATACCTCCCTGTTTGAACTCCCCAGTTGTCAGATTGCCAAGCTCCTCAGACCTTAGTTTGCATAGCTTTCATTTCCTGTTCCTGCCTGTTTGTCTGCCTGATTGACTGTGATTCTTCCCGCCTGGTGTCTTTGCCTTTTTAGACCATTCCAGTAAAATCTATTTACCTGCCATTATTGAATTTTTGAGTCCTGAATTTCTCAGGATAGAGAGAGAACAAAGATTTGTGAGAGAGGAAGTTCACACTATAAAGATATAAATACTTTTGTAGACAGCAGATTTTTATTAAGACCTTTTATTTTCAAAGGTGAAGTTGGGCTCCAGTGAAATTGCTGTTGAAATATTTCACAGATGTTACATTGGCCATTTTGTGCCCTTTTTTTTTTTTTTTGTGTCCGCTGGATGTGAAAACCAAACTGAAGTAAAAAGCAGCCTTCAAAACAGCTGCTCTTTGTCAAAGACTCTAAAGGTCAGATTATTTTCACATTTGGTGTTCTGATGATGGAGGACATTGTGTAACACATTAGTTCAAAACTCCCATAGCTGCTCAACTGGGCTGAGATCTGGATTAACCTCTTCAGCGACCATGAAGCAAAAATGTATTGTTCCCAGCAGAGTCCTGCACACGCTCAGAAAAGCTCTGCTGGAAGCTCAAACACAAAACAAGGAGCTGGCCAATGAAAATTATGATTTGAGAGTGAAGATGACCATCAAGCAGCAGAGTTGGGAGGAGGAAAAACAAAAACTGACCAAGGCTCAGCAACAGCCAGGTCAGACAGAGGTGGAGAGAAATGAGGCAGAAACCCGCTCCCTTCAGGAAACTCTCCATACCCAGCAGGTGGAGTACAACAAGGCCAAAGTCCACTGGCAGAACCGATGTGAAAAGTTCGACGTGTCGTGGTCGATGGAGAATGAAAAGACCAGAGGGTTCTTGAGACAGGAGGAGGTGGCCACCAAGACAAAAACTTGGACAAGAGATGGACAAGAAGGTGAGCCAGGTCATCCTGGAAAAGTGTGATCTGGCAAAGGAGGCAAGTGTCCAGAGAGCACAGGAGCTGGAGAGAGAGGCCCAAAAGATGGAGGAGCAGTGGCTCGGCAAAATGAGCCAAATGGAGGAAAAGATCCAGCTGCTGACACAGAAGAACATAGAGCTCCAGGTACGCCACCTCATCTGATCATTTTGATTGAGTAATGACTTGTTGCATTGACAGCTTGTTCAGAGAAAATACTCAATATATGTTTTCTCTCTTTTCTAGGAACTCGGCCAAATGACGGACAAGGAGAAGCGTAGCTCAAGAAAGAGCGAAAGAAGACAAAGAAGGAGGAAGAAAAGAGACTGAGGAAGGAGAGGAAAGAGAGGGAAGCCAGAGAGAAGAAAGAGAAAAGGGCATTTGAGAAGGTGAAGGAAAGACTGAAAAGAGAGAACAGCAGGAGCAAGAGAAGAGGGAAAAGAAGACGTACGAGAAAAAAAGACGAGAGAGGAGTAACCTCCTTTCTCCCCTCATAACCCCACCCCTTCCCTTAACCCTTACCTCTTCTCTCTCCATCTCTCCACTCTTCCTCTTCTTTCTTTCCCTTTCTCCATCCATCCATCACAATGGTGATAACACCATTACACCAAAGGTATCACATCTAACAGTATATACAGCTGGTCTCTCCCCTCCTCTCTATCTCTCTCTCCTCTTTCCCCCATTCCTCTCCTCTCAACCCAACCGGTCGAGGCAGACGGCCGCCCACCATGAGTCTGCGTCTGTCCGAGGTTTCTTCCTTTTAAAAGTCATGTATTACATTTCTGTATAGGGCTTAAAGTTATGAGTAATTGAGGGCGTGGTCACTTTGAGTGACAGGTGGGTACTGTCACAGGCCACTAGCTGTCTGCTAGGCGTCACCTCGGCTAATTCGAGTCACTGAACGTGACCTCTCTACTGTGATTGTAGTGTTGGTGCCTTTTGGAGGATTTTTCATGCAAATATTGGACAAATAATCTGACAGAACGTGACAAAGTCTTTGCTGCTGTTTCTTTTGAGGTGAGTGCAATTCTAGTATTATTTTATTTATATGTTAGCACTAATTAGCAGGTAACGGTGTCTGCGCTAACCCCCCCCCCCCCCCCCCCCCCC
>NW_019525522.1:757651-791590 GCF_002814215.2 Seriola lalandi dorsalis | reverse complement strand
CACACACACACACACACACACCTCTTTGCCTGGGAGTTAGGAGGAGTCAGGCACTGCAAAGTGGGGGCAGGGGAGCAGCCCACTCTGAACTTCAAGGCTATGATTGCGATGATGATTTTCACCCCTCATGCTCTGCAAACACATAAGTCTGCGTTGGTTGTGTTTCTCATTTATTTAGGTTTTTTTCTGTCACTTATTTAAATGTTGCACTGTATAATTCATGAGGCTCATTTGCACTTTTTCACTTTCATTTTTAAAGTGAAAGAGAAAGACAGTTAAAACTCTTCCAGTAATGGATTTACTTAAAGGAATTACACAAATTACATACATACATACAAAGAAGAATGCAAAAGACCATTGTTCCCAACCTGGGTTCAAATAATTAGAAAAGTTCATGAGAGGATTTCCTGGGCACGACACTAAAAAACTAAATTCTGCTGCACAAAATTATTATTTATATTTAATGATTTTTCTTGTGAAAAACTAAATATCTTTACCTCTTCAGGTATAAATAATAAATCTGAGCAGGTAGAATCACTGAACTGTTCAGGGGTTGCAAGGAGACTTTGGTTCATATTAAGGGGTAAAGATAGAGAACGACTGACTTAATGTGTTGGAATGAATGAGTTTTAAGATGCTAAAATCTATACTGTACATACTGTACATCTTCACTCTCTAATACTTCAGTTTGAATAAGTATATTCTTCATATTCATACACTGAGTATAATCTGAATTATGCAGGTTATGTAAGCATGTCCTTCATATGATCTGGCAACTGCAGAACAGGTCCAGTCAGTCCGACTGGCTTTAATGAAGCATTCATCTGTAGAATGAGGGTGGGTCTTGTGTGTGCATGTGTGCATGTGTGCGTGTGTCTATGCTCAGTGGTAAGGAAGTAAAGGCACTGTATCCATACCAAAGGTTCATGCATATTTTATTCAAGAGTAAAAAAGTGGATCGTCCCATGGGGCATGCTTACAGTGTTAGTGACTGGGGAGTCAAAACAGAAAGAGAGCAGAGAGAGAGAGAGAGAGAGAGAGAGAGAGAGAGAGAGAGAGAGAGAGAGAGAGAGAGAGATTGAGAGAGAGAAAGAGAGAGAGAGAAAGAAAGTAAGAACCGTGGCACAATTTCTATGGCACAGGGTCTCCCAGGGGGGTTCACCTCTCCCAAAGAAGCACAACAAGATCAACCAAGGAGCAACGCAACATGAAGAGCAACCAGCAGAGAGAGAGAGCTTAAATATTAAGAATAATGTCCATAATAAATAGAATCATAATAATCATAGAATCATAAATATCATCAAATAACAAGAGGAATCATCAAGAATTATGATCAGAGAGAGTACACTTTTTTCCTTTAAATTGTGACGGCAACACACCGGCTCTTCTGTTAAAATGTGTCTTGCTGCTTTTTGCTTTGAACAGCGCAAATTTTAACCATGCAATCATGCTTTTGGCTGCCTGAATGCCTGTGCCTCTGTATATAGTATGGTCATTCATCAATGCTAGTTTAATATTTGTTTATCATTATTCATATTTATCATTAAAAACAACTCCTGTACATCGACAAAGAAGAGAGGAGAGAACGTGGACTTGACACTTTGAATAGAAGCGTACTGTCATTCTGTACAGCGTTGAAAGAAACCGGAAACACAGGTTGTGAAAAAGAAAAAAAAGAGAAACATGAAAAAAACAAAACAGAATATAACACAAAATGAATACAAAAAATAAATTAAATTAACATTATGTACAAAATAAATTATTCATTATTCCTCAGTTCATTTATATTACCCAGAAAAACAAGAAGAAAAAATTTCCTACCATAGTGAAACACAGAGCACAAATATAATCTTCACATTATTATCAAAGAACTTAACTCTGCATGCACTGATGCGTTAATATAAATGCTTTACAAAGACCTTTTTCTTTTGACTTCTTCTTGTTGTCTTGGCTGCTGCCGTCACCAGAAGAGTCTGTTTCCTCTGTGAAATATCATTTCCTGGTTTTTAGGCCGGACATTACCGGCCATCACTGCTGTTTGGTAGCAGACAGCAACACAGGAAGAAAGGAGGATGTAGAAAGAGAATGAATAGAGCATGACTTCACATTTCAACTCCCCCCAGCTCCCTCACATACCTAAAGTATCCTAATTCTGTTATACTGCATCTTGAATCCTGTGACCATATGCATCAGATGTGCAATAGAACCTCTCTATGTATCCTATTTACACACGGCAGGTAGGGAGAAACACTTGCTTCAAATCTGATCCGGGCCCTGTTTCAAACCTTTCCGCTGGCCTGGGACTACATTTTTTTTTTTTTTTTTTTTGGTGGGGGGGGGGGTGGGGGGGGTCCTCCACTTGAGGATGGGTACAGTGCAGTGCTACAAAAGCAAACGGGAATTTCCTCCCAAGAAGAAAAAACAGCAAGGGCTCAGATTAGACTGCAGCTGAGATTATCTCCACACAAACCACCACACCACACATCCAACTTTTTCTCACTGTTGCCTCGCTGATGACGAGATCTGCAAATCTGAGATTTGCAAACAGAAACACATTTTCAAATATAACCGCACGGACATTTACATGTTGAAGCATGTGCACGCACACACGCAGGAATATCCACGACCCTATAAAAATCAACTTATCGCAAGTTTGATTCAACTTCCTGTTTTGGGATGCAAACAGGAAAAAGAACCATACGTATCTTTAACGCTCCCATCCATGATCGCCACAACTCTCCCCCCACTGGACCGACATAACCGCCCGACACAACACACGCCACTGATACAGCCACTTCATGCTGACACTGTCAACCCACCGGTGACCCCCAAATACACAGTGGCCAGCAGCTCCTACTGTTTTGCATGAGGAGTGTTTTTGTAGTTTCTTTCCTGTTGTGGTGCAGGTACATGGGAGTTGTAGTTCTCTAAATAGGGCTGATCAGTTCAGTGAAGAGACTCAGCCTTTGGTGGTAAAGTCCGGGTACGCTCATGCCTTTACATACAGCTGAGGGCAACGGGAAAGGGGTAGGTAATCGTGTGTGTGATTGCATGTGTGTGTGATGTTGTTTGTAGCCTATTCAGTGTATGAAATACTGTGTTTGTGTGTGATGCATTTTTCTTGTGTATATATGCCTATGTACACGTATCTATAAATATGGTACCATATCAGTGTTGTAACTGCAGGTATGTGTCTGGGCATGTGGGAGTGTATGTCCATCACTGTATATTGCTGTTGCTGTCGGTCCCATTGGGCTCTCCCATGTTCATGCGGCCCATCGACAGGCCCACGCTGTTGACGGCGTCGCGTCGTGGCGGCATCCTCTCGTTGATCCGGTCCAGACCTTTGGCCTCCTCGAAGCTGCTGATCCGATGCTGCGGGGAGAAGCCTCGGATGGCTGTGGAGAGAGGCAGGCACGCACACACACGCGCAGACACACAAACATACATACATGCACGCAGTTAATATCTCCTAAGACATTTAGCAGGACCTTCTGTATCCAAACCCCTGGCAGCTTTGAAGGAAATAGTTAGAGCACTGAAATGGATCGAAATTCCAAATCACATTTTATTCACCTATGAAATATGAATATTCAGACATTTCCAAAGCATCCATTCTGGTCCAATTCACCTTTTAAATGCTTTCATTTTAGCGCACATTGATCCTGACAGTGCTCCCTTTAGCTGAAGGCCATTTTGGGTTTGGATAAACAAAGTCCTGTTTCATCTACAGGGTTCCTACACCAATATCCACACACATCAGCCAGTGTTCATCTGTTGTCTGAATGCTGAGCTAGGATTAGTTTGACCTCGCGGCTCACAGTGAACGTGACAGTCAGTGCGACCTGGCCATTGATCCTAGATCAGTAGTCTGAGACGCCTGGAAGGTAAGCAATTATGAGACACAGAGTATGGAACAAAGCACAGCTGCACAGAAGCGGTCGTTCATAAGTCCTTCAGACATGTCTCGTCTCCGTGAAGAGTTTCTGACAGCCTTTTGTTTGAAACTGTTGTTACTGGAAGTTACCAGTTTCCTATACACGTTGTAAACTACAAAAAAAAATTCAAACGTCAGTTGTCAGGTTTTCCATTTCTGTCCTTTGAAGTTCCTGTCGATCACTATATTGTACGTTTAGTTTGGCTTTTTCAAATTTGTCACTATGTCCCTTCGTCAGTGTGTTCACTGAATAACATGCTGGTGCAGTAGAAGTTAACTCTTAAAGGGGCACTCCACCGATTTTACAGATGAAGGTCAGTTTACAACTAGTCATGGATGGATGATGTCGTCAGGGCATTCTCTGTTTGGAGACTTCAAATATCTATAGGAATAGTTCGCCATTTTGGGAAATACGGTTATTTGAGAATGATACCACTCTCATGTTTTTATGAAGCAAGCAACAGCAAGCCGTTAGCTTGGCTTAGCATAAAGAGTGGACACGGTGGGACAGCACCTGTAAAGCTCTCTAACTGACACATCGTACGGGGAGTTACTGTAGGTGCTGTGACTATTTTTTGGCCTGGCACAGTGACTTCCTGGAGTTTCCGTCTGGCAACCTCACGGTGACGACAGGACTCTCACTTAAATAATTTAAGATTAAACAAATTCCACAAAATATTGAACTATTCCTTGAACAGAAGTTTGTGTTACCAGCTGGGTGCATTTAGCAAGCAGGGAGAGTCTTATGATGCATTCAAACCATCTCAGCAGAATGGGAAGAATGGGAATACGTCCTGTTATCCACACATGGGAGCAATCCCACATTATTCCAAGATGATTACTCCCACTGCAAGGCTTGTCATCTAATTAACCCAAATTAGCTACTTCAGCTTCTCTTAGTCTTGTTTTATTTTGGCTTCTTTCAGTGCCTCAACTTTTTGGAAGTGAAATACTAAATCACTGGAGTACCCCTTTAAATCAGGACCACCTCTTGTAATGGCATTTAACATCAAAACCAATCTCATTAAAATAAGGAATAATGATGCTTGGGGCTTTGAAATCAGCTGAACTGCTAATAAAGGGGAACCTACGCCACTTTTGAACAACGGCTACTGTCATATTACCTTTGCACACATGCAGCTACTCACAGATACAGTATGCCACTGTGTTACACAGCGGACATCTAACACTCATATTACATGACAGAAAAACATAACACGAGAGATAGCCATAATTTATTTTCTTAAACAAATTATGGACTATAGTTCAAGTAAGCCAAGGACAGCACTAAAGGTACAAACACAGAAGACTACAGTTTAGTAAGCGTGCAGTCATCACTGAGCCTATGTACACGGAATATAATACACTAAACACAAACACCATGACCACAATCTGTTCAGTAGCACAGACGAACCTGGCAGACCAAAATGTATACTAGTGCCAAATTAATCTTCTTCTACTTTACACTGAAGTTTTAAGTTTGGAGATTAAATCTTAACCTTGGGAACACATATCTGGTCAAATATTCAAAACTCAAGCTTCACTTAATCACAGTGAGTGAACGAGTGAAAATACGAGGCAGGAGCTCTTTGACAGTGACACAGCGTGGACGACTGCACTCAGCTGAACAATAGACTTAAGTTACTTTAATTTGCTTTTCGCAGAGATCCAACAAATCCCCCAGTCTTCTTCATCAAATAGCTCAATCACATGACCTGGGTCAAACCACCTGTTAGCACGGGACTGAAGCTCTGTACTCAGGTTATGTGACCATTTGCCGGAGGAGGCCGTGGGACACGGTTGAGAGCTCTGTGAAAAGCTAACTGCAACTTGAATTCAGAATATTTTATCCCAGATAAGGTTTTAAGATTTGGTTTGTGAAATTAATTCAAATATATATTCCCTCAGCAATTTGCATTTATTTATTATTAACATGGTGAAGTGGTGTTCTGCCACATCTTGTAGAGAAACAGATTGATTGCATGTTCATCTTCTACAGAACCACAGCACCTATGAAATATAGAGAAAAGGACTGTAACACAGACTACAAGAGGTCTGAGTGACCCTGCCCACCTTCACAACACCCACTCCCACCCACGGTCCCGCTCTTCTTTTGTGTGTCAGAAAAAGCTGTGTGTGATTTGTGGTGTGTGTTGGGACGTACATAAATGTTAGTGTGTGCATGTGTGTGTGTTGGGAGAGAAGGTGTAGCAATATTCCTGTTTCCCAAGTGAAGGAAAG
Organism: Seriola lalandi dorsalis; assembly: GCF_002814215.2. Classification (NCBI taxonomy): domain Eukaryota; kingdom Metazoa; phylum Chordata; class Actinopteri; order Carangiformes; family Carangidae; genus Seriola; species Seriola lalandi. The sequence goes on along the minus strand of NW_019525522.1, from coordinate 785,412 downwards.
AGAAAAGTATGTTTGTGTGTTTTGATGTGGTGGCTTCAGCATGCAGCGGTTCTAGGCTTTGTTGTGAGCGCTGATGCAGTTAGAAGAGCTCAGTGCATCGTGGGTACGGAAAATCTATGACCTTATGAGCATGGATGGCTGAGAGTGCAGCCATGCCACACACACACACACACACACACACACACACACACACACAGACACACATGTGCACGCATGTGTGCACACACAACACACACACAGTGAAATGAGTGGGATTTTACCTTCAGCGTCCTTAACTGTCTCGATGGCTTCTATGGCCTCAATGGTAGCTGAAGGATGGGCAGAGAGAAAGGAAGAGAGAGAGAGAGAGAGAGAGGAAGGAGGACAGGAAGAGAGAGAAGATGACAGAGTCCAAGAGAGAAGATGAAGTACAAAGAAAGAAGGAGGAGAAGAAGAGAGGAGTGAAGGCTGAAACATGCTTCTGTGCTGTTATGCGTAAATGTATTGGCTTGAGGGCGCAAAGAAGCAGTTATGGGTGACCGTGGCTCGAGGAGGAGCCTCCGAAACCTCAGCTACATGCTGTCTGACAAACACAGGTCTGAAAGGGTTTAGTGAGTACTTGGGTTGGTCCAACAGCAAAAAGGAAATTTAAAATGGAAAATGAAACAGATTAAAGAGTGAAAGTTAGTATGACCTCCCCAAACATGATAAGAGGCGTGATAATTGTCTACCATGTAAACATCAGCATCTCTGGTTCGAGTCTGACAACCTTTGCTGTCACCCCCCTCCCTCCCTCCCCACATTTTCCTGTCAGGCTCTCGACTAAACACTGTCAGTTTTTTTAAAGTTATTTTTTGGGCGCTTTTGCCTTTACTCTGATAGTACAGTGAGAGATAAGACAGGAAAGTCAGGGTGAGAAAGAAGGGATGACATGCAGCAATGGGCTGTGGGTCAGACTGGAGCCCATGGCCGCTGAGGTCAGGACCAAGCCTGTGTGGTACGCTCTCGACCAGGTGAGCCACTGCGGCGCAACTCTGTCAGTTAATGGCAAAAATGTCCACATGATGGACTTTTGTCTATATTGTGATTTGATAAATGCAACATGATCCCCTGCTGTACACAATAACATTATGTGATGTTTGTGTTGGCAGACGGGTACGAACATGTACACGCTGTGTTCGCAAATTCACAGCCACAAAAGGATGTTTCAGGCTTTAGTCATGTGAGGCCCGGAGGGTAGCACTGAGACCACGGCAGGTTCAGAGTTAGCAGTAGCTGGTGTTCGCTCACACACACACCCTGCCTGTATGTCCTCTCTCTGTAAGAGTCTATCTCTTTGCATTAATAATCAGGGCATTGTCTAACTGTCTCTCTCTCACACACACACACAACCAGCAGGCTGTTAGTATCCTCGGCGCCGGTGAGGTGAGGTGGAGAGAGTGAGTGAGTCAGTGAGGTAGGAGGATGAGAAGAGGAAATCAGCACTAGAGGGGGAGAAGAGGAAAGAGGGCAGGAAGGAACCAAAAGATGGTCCAAAGCAGATATTCAAATTGGGTCTGTGTGTACTTGTGTGTCTTTTAAATGTGTCTCGGAAGGTGTGTTCAGGGTCAAGTTGGGGAGTGTGTTTTGTCTGTGTGCAAGTGTGTGAAACACTCACCACTCTGCAGGGTCTGTTTGCCCCCAGACAGCACTCCGCTGGGCAGCATGCCTGTAGGGGTCAATCCTTTCAAGGTCAACACGTTCTCACTCTCCTCCCTGAGAAACAGAGACAGTGTGTATGTGTGTGACAGGTGTGTGTGTGTGTGGATGAAAAGAGAGAGCAGGTGATAAAGAAAGAGTTACAGAGAATTACACACTTCCTCACACTGTGCACCTGCAAACACAATAACATGCTTGTGGGTTCAAACACTGAACTAAGAAAGGGACTGCTGATGATTTCTGCAGAAGTTAAAGGAAACACTACATGTACACACACATACACACACACACACACACACACACACACACACACACACACACACACACACACACACAACCAGAACTCAACCCACCGTAGAACAGAGAACATTTTGGCCATCTTCCCAATGGCTCGGATTTTGTTTTTGATCACCTCTTTCCTTGCTGCTGCTGCACTGGCTGTAAGACGATCAAGCACAAACTCATCTGTAAACTCTGACATTTTATTAAATCACTGAAACGAGTTTCATCATACGCTGCTCACTGGTGAATGTTTCTTACCGTCGAAGATCTCCTCTCCGTCGTTCATGAGCTCGTCGTCAGAGCAGATACTCAGGACATTGACCAACATCTCAGTCACTGCAGGACAAACAGAGACACGCACTTAACCAGGGACACGGAAACGCCCTGGAGGCCTTGGGGTTAAGATGAGGACCATGACCTGCAACTTCCCTGGTTTACACCCAGCTGGAGACATTTGTTACATGTCATTCCCCATCTCTCTCTCTCTCTCCCATCAGTTCCTGTCGTCTCTTTATTGTTGCTCTCCAAAAAAAAGGGATGTAATGAAGGACAAATCAGACTAAACTCTAGTTACCCGCAAATCCCTAATCCTGTAAGTAGGGGTTGTCTTTTTACCTTTTAAAGCTGATATCATTGTTATTTTTAGAGAGTATTATTAAGTGGTACTAGAAACAGATAAAGTACATAAAAAAGGATCTTCCTGTGAAATTCATCAAACTAACAAATTTACACAGATGGTTCCTTGTACTGTTTTTATTGATTCTTTTGTTTTGGTGATTTGTATACATAGTTTAGTTGCCATTTTAAAAGAACACGTTGGGTTATTTATAACTTTACCTAATGCAAACACTTACAACTATATCTTTGATGTGCCCCTGGTGAGAAAAGGTGGTGACTGACAAACTGAGCCTATTTTAGCTTTTTTGTCATTTTTTAAAATCACACAATATATTTGGACAAATTCTGTGTAGGGTTCTCTGATCACTCTTTGTAAACATACACAAATGCTAGTTTAAGTCATGAGGCGTGGCATAGAGCCACAGACATGATGTTATTGTTAATCAGACTATAAGACGGACATGGAGACAAGAGTCCCAACAGTTCACTGCAAACACAGTATGTAGCTATATCTTTGTAGATGGTAGAAGCTACAGTTGATATAAATGTTCCAACTTGTCATGATTTATGCCTCCAAATGAAACTGTGATGCAACGTCTCAAGAGACAATATGTGTGTGTGTGTGTGTGTGTGTGTGTGTGTGTGCGTGAGTGTGAGTGTTTGTGTGTGTGAGTGTGTGTGTGTTTGTGTGTGTGTGAGTGTGCGTGTTTGTGTGTGTGAGTGTGTGTGTGTTTGTGTGTGTGTGAGTGTGCGTGTGTTTGTGTGTGTGTGAGTGTGCGTGTGTGTGTGTGAGTGTGCGTGTGTGTGTGTGTGTGTGTGTGTGTGTGTGTGTGTGTGTGTGTGTGTGTGTGTGCGTGTGGTACCCTTTTCTCCCACAAAAGGCAGTGACCAGGTGAAGACATCCATGAAGTTGGGCAGCCAGTAGGGATGAGGAGAACAGTTGAACTGACGGATGTTCATCACGTTGTTCTCATACTTCAACACCGCCGCTGGACACACAAACACAAACACACACATACAGATATTAGTCTTTTCCACTTTGGTTATACAGTAGACAGTAATGTTCCCTAAATACTAACCATCATATATCACGTTGCTCCTAATGTTACACTAAGAGGAAGTTACGTCATGGATGTTTTAAGTCAGACTTGGATAAAGAATAACATGCTGTTCAGGTTAAAATAATTGCACAGAAATGCTCACACATCAGCTTTTTGTGTACGTACACCTTTAAGTGTGTGTGTGTGTGTGTGTGTGTGTGTGTGTGCGTGTGTGCGTGTGTGTCAGACCTTTGTTATTGTAGACATCCAGGTAGTTTGGAGCAGAGAAGATGGTGATGAGGGAGGGGAAACCTGTAGTCTGACTCTTCCTGTACATGCGGTACCTAAGGAAAGACAGAGACAAACAAACCGCCCACGTTATAGCTATTCAAATCAAACACCACACTGTGGAGGATTTGCTTCAGAGGTCTTTAAACCAGACAGGGACTGGCTGAAGGTGAGACAACCACGCATTTAAAAACAAATGAAGCAGGAACAGAATCCCCTGCATGGCTGGGAAAATCTGTGTGGGCAACATGGCAGGGAAAGTAAACTTAACATTGAGCACTACAAATCCCTGGTGTTTGAAAGAAGCTGTTAGCACAAACTGAACATTTTGATTTTTAGCACAGATCTAATGACTTGTCACAATGTCACAATAAAAACAAGGCTGTCTCCTGTATGCAAAGAACCTACTGAGATTAGACATGAGGATAAATACAAGCGCTCATAATTCATTTGTAGCAACAAACAAAGCACAAGAGCAGCTTCTACTCGCTGGGTCCCCTGAGATGAAATAATTACAAAACTCATCAGTAATCAAGACTTTCAGGTACTGAAGCTTATGTATCCTACTGAAATGATCTGTGTCTTTTGACTAGCCATTGCTGAGTGCACCAAGACCCATGGACGATTACCCAGACTACCCTGCTGCATGACAGACAAAATGCTGTTAATGGGTTCACCAAACAGCACAACTCAGAATAGCACTGCCTTAATTGCGGCATTATATTTAGAGGATTTTCACTGAGATAACAGATGTCGGTAATGGATTTGTGGCTCAGAAAATTATATTTTGCCCCCACTATTTTATTTAGACTAGTAGTGCAAACCTGACATGGCTCTTTGTCTGACCATGCTGTTTCCAAGACGTGAGTTAGTCAACCTGAATTTTGTTCAGGCTAGTTGGTGCGCTCAGTCAGACAAACTCTAACAATGCTAATAACACAGTTTAACGGCGACAGAGGGAAAATTGTGGAACCTCTTTCCCCTTAATGTGCCAACTCCCTGACAAAGAAAAATAACAGCTTGGCACATGAAATGTCAAGGTAAGCCATTAAATTAAATGGTGCTCCCTTTTAAGCCGAGAGAAGGACTGAGCTGCGACAGTCAGTCAGCTTACCCAGCATCCTGTGCTTCATGCGCTCTGATGATTGACAGCAGGTTGTTGGTCTGTAGGAACTCGCACACTGCCGGGTAACTGGGGACAGAAAGAGACACACAGAGAGTAAGACTGCAAGTAAATGCATCTGAAATTGGGCAATGGAAAACCATCCAGGGGAAGAAATATCCAAAAAGATCCAGTAAGAACCACTTTACACAACAAATATGTAATTTGTTATTATATCAAGACTGTTGTAAACCACAAAACAGATGGAAGTATTTAAAGTCTAGCGGTGGGAAATGAGTAGGCCTCTTGTTTTCTAATGTCCTGTCTGACTGGGACCAGCAGGGGTCGTCAGTGAGTACAGGCAGGCCTGAGCAGAGCTTATGGCTGCCTCAGTGCCGTGGGGGCCGAGTATACACTAGTTGGCTGATTGATGCTGTTTCTGCTAAACATAGAAAATCACAGTGCTCTCCAAAGATAACATGTTTTATCACTAACTTTGAGGAACCCAAGTAGGACCGCACCGATGCTCCATCTGTCTTTCAACTTCAGCTCCTTGTCTTTACCTTCCTCCATTTTTATTTTTTTCAATTCCAGCTTTCATCTTCTACCCCACCACCACCATCCTCCCCCTATGTTGCTCTCCCTCTTTCTCTCACTGTATCTTAATATCACTCAGTATCTGGCAGGAGTAGCCAGTCGTCATAGCAACAGAACCGTGCAGTCTCCCTGGGGATTGTGGGATATCGTTTCATGCTGAAACGGAACTGTGTGTATGTGTTTGTGAATGTGCTGTGTTAGTGCTCGTACACTCAGTGTGTGTGTGTGTGTGTGTGTGTGTGTGTGTGTGTGTGTGTGTGTGTGTGTGTGTGAACTGGCCAAGATTTGGTGTCTCTTGTACAAATCCCAGTGATTGTTGTTGGACCGTGGATGTGGTGTAACCAAGCAGGGAGCATCTCTCTTCTCAGCACCAACATCCCAAACCAATAGCCTGAAGTCCACCTAAAACTTATTAGATTCCTGAGTTGTAAATGAAAGCCACAGCTCACTAACACTGGGCCTTCACAAGGCACCCAGATCATTAAAACACACTGAATGAGCCCTAGGAACATGTTTGAGAGAAGCAATCTTATATCTTGCTGCATGTTTAAGATGGTAACTTTAAACAATGTTGTATTTTTTATATCTGAATATTGCATTCAGTCGGGCTTGTTTGGACATCAGGTTAGTTCATATTTCTGAGCTTCATAGGTGCAGGGATCTATTGCGATATTAAGTTCAAGCTGATTTTCATCTAAAATAAGCTGTCAGGACTCTTATGTAATATTTCCTTTTGTTGGTGTGATCATGGACCTTGTGAGGAGTAATTTTGTCCTGTACCTGTAGAAATAGGAGCAGCCTCTAACTGTGTTGTGCCCAAAGTACTCCTGGGTCTTCTCGTTGCCAAAGTCTTCAAGGGGGTCTGCCCACAACAGGTCGCACATGGGCCCAAACGCTGGGGGCTCCTTGAACCGGTCCAACTAGGACATAAGATGCACACACACAAATGCACACAAAGAAACACACAAAATATAAGCTTACACAAACACAATTGTACACATAAATACCAGCACACACATAAAAGTATGTAGAAACAAAATGTATAAAAAAACAGTACACAAAATGTTCAGTCATATTAACCACACACGTAGGCATAAACACATATAGTATAAATCAGAGCAGAAAGAAAAGCAAACACATAGCGCACACAAACACATACTGTCAGAGCAGAGCATCTCCATGGCAACCCTCACCACACAGAAGGGGGAAGATGTCACACCGGCAGATTCACCATGGAAACACTGCCATTAGATGAGGAAGTGTGTGTTCTCATGTCTCTGTGTTCATGCGTGTGCCTTTGTATTCTGTATTACTGTGAACTGTATACGTACAGCGCGTTGTGTGTGGGTCTCTTTCACTGGTGTGTTTTCTGGTTTCTTAGGAATTCTCTGCATTTACACTGAAGCCTGGTGTAAAGGCATACATATAAGTTGTGTTTGTGTCTGTGCTCCCAGATGTGTTTGAGTGCTGTACATAGGTCAGTCACGTTATATTATTGTTATTAAAACTGACTAACCATGCGACAGATAGAAAGGTTACACTGCCTTCATTTTATACCTTTGTAGGCTTTTTATTTTAGCCTAAAATATAATTATAAGTAAAGCTAAATAATAATTTTCAAAATGTGGATAGTTCATTCAGCTTTTGGATAATCTTGGAGGACTACATGAAGGCAATGCAGCCAAAATGTGTCCTTTCAACTGTCATGTCCATTCTAACTTCTTCTTTAAGAAACTAAAGTTTACTTTCTTACTTACAGTCCCTACTTCATATGAAATAAATGTATCTCTGTTTGGAGATGTCTGTCTGTCCTTCTGCTTTTAATATTTATATTAATAAACAATCAAAAAATGTACAATGTAATAGACATTGATTGTGAGCTCCCCTACAACATATTACATGAACTCCACTAGAGTCGAATGTTGAAATAGCGGTTGCTACTCTGCTAAGCACCGCTAACTCCTGCTAATCTTAGCAGGTGTTTAGTTTTCTTCTCCATTGTGGATTTAACTGCTGTGTCATTTAGTTATTTGCAATGACAAGCTCAATTAACAAGATATTAGTTAATCAAAATCTAGATTTTTCTTTTAAAAGAAGGTAAAAATCAATAAGCGAATTTAGTTTCAGCTTTAGCTAAACCTAGCTATGACTGTCTGATCAGGTATTCACATCAACGTAGCTCTCTTGCTTTAGCTGATCATTGGCTTTTGGTCCATGACAGTAAGTGCAGTAAGTGTGATGGCAGCTTATGGATAACTAACCCAGAGTGTAGTTACTGTGGTTTGGTTTTCAGCTCTGTCACAATATTTTTATATAATAACACAGATGTCAAAAAGTCAGTTCAGGTCTTTAGTCAATTTTGACCAAGTATGTATTCAGTATATAACTACTGCAATATGCCTAAGTAGGGCGGTATTGTTAGTTTAAACTTGCATGTGAGTGTATGTGTCTTATTGTACCTTTTTGATGTCGTCCAGCGTGTGGATCTCTGGTGAAAGTCCCCCATGCACACACAGGAACTGCTGGTTCATCAGGGCTGCCAGGGGCAGGCAATCAAACGCCTCCATGCAGGAATCATACACCTGCTCCGAGTACTTGATCTTACCTGGAGGTGGATGGAGGGGCGGAGAGATATTTCAGGACTTGAGACAAAAGGAGCACCTGGGTGTGCTCTGACATGCTTTGAACAGCCACCATCCCCACACATTTACAGTCAGTCCCATTTGGAGTGTGACTGTTACATATCACACACAAACACACTGCAACAAGACATGCAGAGAACAAACAAACATGAAGCCTTTACACAGACAGATCTGAAGAACTTAGCCATCTATAGGCCTCATACAGACTTGTTTGGTTCCTCTAAAAACATACTTTAGTTCACCTGAGTATAAATGCACGAACCAGTAGGATTTTCACATTATATGTTATTGATTTATGCGACCATCTCTAGCACTCCTGTATGACCTGTTTCTCTCCTCTCTAATGATTTAGAAATGCCACTTCTCAGACAAGAAACATATGATGATGGAAAAAAGCAGCACATTATTACAGGTAACATATGGATGCAAAGACTCCAATTCTGTTTTCAGTGAACAAAATCTGACCCAAATATGAGCAGCATGAAGCAGCGTAGAGGCTTCACTGTAAGGCTGAATTTTTTGCTTTGAGAAAAACTCCTTTGATTTGGCAGCGATATCAACAAAGACATCCAACACGCAGCATCTTTAAGGACATTTCACACATGGGCGTAACAATACATCTGACACAAAACAATATCACAGGATTAAAATAGCTGAATAGATAGGAGGAGAGAGATAGAAGAAGAACAAGAGAGAGAGATAGAGAGAGAGAGAGACAAGGATGGATTTTGGATGACAGCGAGCAGTGAGGAAAGGAAAGGAGAATGATCATTTCATAAAGAGAGAAGGAGTGAGATTGATAGGAGGAGACAGGAGAAGGAGGAGAGGTTAAGAGCAGTGAGAGGGAGAGAGGAAGAAGAGGGGTGGGAAGGAGAAGGGAAAGTGTGAGGACATGAGAACGACATGTACACAAATCAAAGCCAGAATCGAGGAGTACCAGCTTACAGTAGCTAGCGTCTGTGTGTGTGTGTGTGTGTGTGTGTGTGTGATAGCAAGGAGTGTGTTTGTCAACCTCTCCATCTGCCTTGTGTCGAGCAAGAGCTCATTATTGCTAGTCCACCAGTTGTCAGCTCCTTACACACACACACACACACACACACACACACACACACTCACACACACACTCAAACATTCATGAAGACTCCCTTGCACACACATGCAGTCAGTCATAGCACATGCACTTGTCTTGCACACACTTGTGGTACACACACACATACATACACACACACACACACACACACATACACACACACACACACACACACACACACACACACACACACACACACACACACACACACACACACACACACACACACACACACACACACACACACACACACTCAAACATTCATGAAGACTCCCTTGCACACACATGCAGTCAGTCATAGCACATGCACTTGTCTTGCACACACTTGTGGTACACACACACATACATACACACACACACACACACACACATACACACACACACACACACACACACACACACATACACATACACACAGCAGATGGTAATTGAGGGCGACCACTATTTGCCACGAGCACCAGGGGAAATTAGCTTCCTCGTCCCTTGGCCAATCAGACACAGAGGAGTAAGTCCCTGAGCCAATCATTAAGGGCCAAATTAATTTGCTGCTAATCACCCACTCTCGGACAGGACGGCGAGGAGATAGTCAGAGAGACAGAGAGAGAGACTGGGGGAGGGAGGAAGAGGTGGAAGATGATGGAGAGGAAGAGGAAGAGAAGTAGGATGGGAGCGTGGGAACGGAGGGAGGATTCAACCTGCCAGCAACAGAAAAGGATGGGAGGACCCTTGAGGGGGAGGAAGTGAAGAAGAAAAGAGATGCTACAGAAAACACATAACTTCATAGCTGAGACAATCAGCCAATGTATCGATTAGTTGATTGAGAGAAGATTAATCTGTAACAACTGACTGTTCATTAAACCCCTCTCCTGAGCAATGACTTATCCAATCAGAGCGTAACTAAGAACGGCCCACCAAGGTTTGAATTCCCCCACATGTTGAAGCAGTGTGCATGGGTCTGAAGCAACGGACCCAGCGTTACTTCCAAGACCAAATGGTATGTCATTGTGATGGATATTGTTATTAGTTTTTGACATTTAATCAATTCATAAAGAAGAAAATCATTAGTTGCAGCCATACTTTACTATATAACATCTTTAAGGGAAAGAACTGATAGCGTTAAAGAACAACAGAGATGTAAGTGGCGAGAGAGGGATTGACACAAAGTCAAATAGAGACGATGAAGGACATAACATTAGGAAACACAGGAGTCACTCACATTCTTGTTTGAAGGTGAAATATTCGGTCAGATGTCTACATTCATGGTTTCCCCGTAGAAGAAAAAGCGTCTTTGGGTAGAGGATTTTCAGTGACCACAGGTACAACACACACTGAAGGTTCACCAGGGAGAATAAACGCTGGTTAGAGCAGCTCCAAGAAAAATACAACATTCAACCAAGAAAGAGGTACCTTTAGAAGCACAGTACATTTATAATGTATTAATTAAAGTAGTGCCAGCATTAATAACGTCTTGTAACAAATTAAGATAATGACATATTTACTGTGCACAGTCGTATGCTGTAAATAAATGTATTGTCTTAAGCTTAAAGGACTAGTTTCAGGAGGTAAGGTCAGGTCATGCCAGCATGGTAGGAAGATGTTTTACCATTGGACAGAGCCAGGCTAGCTGTTTGTGAGCTAATAGAAAATCCCAACTTGCTGTTTTTATGCTTGAGTGTTTCTGCAGATTAAATATGTTAATTAGTGTTTTAAATGCTTGTTTTACTTTGGAGGGAGCCTGAGCTTGCTCATTTCCCCTGTCTTCATGCTAAGTTAATCTAACTCTCCTCTGGCTGTAGCTTCATTTTAACCAGACACACGCGAGACTTTTCTCATTTAACTTTCCCAAAATGCTAAACCATTCCTTTAAAGCACACACTACAGAGAAAACAACTTTTGCTTCAACACATCATTGCTATTAAGTAATTGTGTGAGGCAGAGTTGGAGTCATTTCACTCTCAGTTCCCCTCATTAAATTCAAACTGGAAATTCACAGTGACACAGAGAATCACGATGGAGCCGTTACTAGGAATTCCTTCTATGAATGAACCACCCACTGCCCAAATAAATTGAGCTGGAAGAAAATTGATTTGTATTCCAATCTAAAGATAGACATAAACAGGATTCTGACAATAATCATCCCAAATCAGATCGCACTGATTAAGTTAACAGGAAAAAAAATTAATTGAAAACTGTGTCTGTGTCCTTTTCAAATTTAACATCATCCAGTGTGTTTTCACTGTTATCACTTTGTTAACCCTACAAATGGCTCAGGGAGTGTTCTCTCACCTTCATCATCCCTGCGCTACATTAAGTCTCCTGTCTGTGCGCCCTTGAAGTGTGTAAGGAAGGTGGCCTAAATATGGCTCCCTCTGCTCCAAACTCACTCCATGTCAGTGACACGTCCCTTATGCCACGGTGGCTCCACGAGCTAAGACATTCACCCTGTGCTTCTATATTATAGATTCAAGTCTCTCACTGTCGATCTGTGGTGCTTTTCTGCCAGACAAAGTGATCACAAAAGTACTTTATTGCACTCGAGTCCAAAGAATCAAATGTCCAAACAGCCCTCTGGATAGTACACTATCTCCTCTCAGCTTTCATACATATTTCAGTAAGCAGCATATTCTTGTTACTGGCTACAGACCTTGAATCTTTCTCCGTCTGTAATGTCCTATTGGAAAGCACAGGCTACTAACACTGAATAGTGCCTGAAAGCTGACCTCAATAATGAGGCTCCCTGTCCATGAATTTTAAATTACATCACCTCTCTACATGTACATTGAGACACACATCGTGGTGTGTCAGTGCTAATCTTAAGTACCATTTGTACATTTATAATATATTAAATACAGCACAGCACAGTAACTGTACACCTCAGTAGTGAAATAAATCTCACCCATGGAAAGTACATAATAGACTTCAAGGCAAAAGACACTAATACACAATGTGTGCTCACTGTATACTAATACAATGAGCTTGCAATATGTTTGTGTGAATGCACTCCCATTAAAATGGAGACATGTTCAGGTATTTGTTACAATGAAGGATGTGATCAAGTGTCTTCGTCCTCACCTCGATACTGAAGTAGCCCCTGTCCACATAGTCCCCTAGGAAGAGGTAGCGTGTGTTGGCGGGCGAACCTCCCACTTCGAACAACTTCATCAGGTCGAAGAACTGGCCGTGGATATCGCCACACACTGTGGAAACACAGTCACACGGCAGCGTTACAGTCATGACCACTACAGTTCTCAGCTGCCACATGTTAAGTTTCCACAACTCAGTTAACAAATGTGGGCCTGTCTTTGCCTCAGTGGCTCCATATGGCCTGATTTGCATCTGCAGAGGTATATGTGTCCTGTGAGCTGATCCAGAAACATCACTCATCTGCCTGATGGAAAACAACAGAATATAAATGATAAAACAGAATCCAGTTTGATCATTTTTAAAGCCTCTGTTTAAGAAAATGAATCGATAGCCAATTAGTCATTTGAGTCAATTTTCAAAAAAACAAACAAAAAAAACCAATTGCAGACACTTTGTAGACAAAGTGATTAATTGATTAATTAAGAAAAATAATCAGCAAACGAACTGATATTGAAATAAACATTATTTGTAACCCTAATGCTTTTACAGTATTTCCTGTTGTGCTACAGCGCCTGTAGTTTCAGCGTAATAGCACCACTTCTGCACTATTTGAAATTCTTTTCTGAATCATGATAAAATGTAAATCGCTTGATTAAAGCCTCAGAAGGTCTGACTCTGTACAGACTTTTCTGATTCTCTTGGCTGTGTTTCCCACAATTTTTCCACGGATTTGTTCCAAGCGACATCCAGGAATATTGGATCTAATTCAGATCAGGCTTCACATGCTGCACACTTTATGTTTTTGAAAGACCTCAGGACTGTGTCTGTCTGTGTGATCTGCCAGAATACATCTTCCTATCCGCCTCCCTCACCATCTGTCTGGCCTCTCCTTTCACTTTTAGTTGATGTCATAGTTCCCCCTCTGCAGCCATTTTACGATGGCCATTTTGCATCTGTCTGGCTGGCTACGTCTGTCTGTCTCTCCATCTGCTTGCCATGTTAATGTCTGTTTTTGTGTCTGCTCCTAAGCATTCGCCTTAATTTGAACTGGGAATTGGGAATGCAAAACGGCATGAGTGAAATTGAGCTGTACCTGTCTGCCTCCTCAGACCTGTCTCAGTATTCTCCCAGAAGCCTTCATGTGACACCTCTAAAAGCCTGTCAGTTCAGATTTTAGCCATCCACCTGCCTGTCTGTTCACTAGTTGGTCTATCTTAGAGCATCTCCAGAGAGAGTGCATCAGAGTGCTAAACTGTTTCCTGAACATCTCCTCAACATTACATTTGCTTAAAGCCCTCGGTACAAGAATCTGCACTAATTCTCTGTAGCTCACTATGTGACATCTATGGGCTATTTCCAATCACAGCTAACTCCGACAAGAAATCCTCTCAAGTGGGTGTTTCTGGGTCAGAACCTGTAAAAGTGGAGAAACTTGGAAACAATGATCAATATGCTGCTCCTTGGGAACGAGCAGGTTTGAGAACCTCTGCATTGAGCTGCTTATGATCGACTGTCTCTCCATCTGCCTGTCTCTCTGTCCTCGTCCCCGGGGATCTGTACCTGTGAAAGCTGAGCGATGTTCCTATACTGCGTGGGCTCGACAGCCCACACAGATTTATCTCACCGCTTGCATTTGCATAAATGCACATACACATTCGTGCAGAGATACACAGGTACATTAACTAAGCAGTGTCAATAGGTTGAGAGTGTCTGGGTCTGCCTGCCCGCTTGTCTGTCTTCTCTGTCATCGTCTCAGAAACTCGTTTTACATTTTGTTCTCCATCGATCTCAATCTCCTCCTCCCCCTCCTGCTCCCCCTCCTCCCCCACCTCCTCCTCCCCTCCACATACTCCTTGGTTCATACCATTTCCCTGGCAAGGGAATACATGCAGATATTACCAAAGCCGGCGCCCGCTATTGTGAGGAACATAAGTGCCAACTGGTTCTCTCAGTGAAGTGCGACCAAATAACAGCAGATACGTATGGCAGATTAATGAATCAACGAATGGAACCTGATTAATACATAATTATTCATCTTTCTGCCTTTTGCTCTGCAGCTCCATTTCTCGATCTCTCTGTTTGACTGTTGTTATCCGTGCCCTCGCTGTGTAAGTGTGTGATCTATTGTCACTCATTCATGTGTATAAACACACACCCCACATGCCCCAATGGGAGATTTGCAAACAAGGAATGGAATATTAAGGAATATTTCAACATTTTGGGAAATGCCCTCCTTTGTTGTCTTGCTTGAGTTTCCATGAGAAGATCAAGCTAAAGCCAGCAGCTGACCGGCCTCTCAACACAAGCAAAGCTCACTTATTAACATAGTATGTGTGGTTTGTTTGAATCGTACAAATCTAAAGTGTAAAAACAAAGATTCACTATTTATAGTGAATATTCCTTGGTTAGAAGTAGAGACTTCAGGAAGTTACTACTCCCAACCAATTAATAGTCTGGCACATAGGCAGAGTGATGTTTCTATACTGGTTTTTGTACTAGCTAGCTCTTTCCAGTCTTTGTACTAAGCTAAGCTATCTGGCTGCTGGTTGAAGAGTAATATTTACCATACCGACGAGTGCTATCAGTCTTCTCACCTAACTCTTAGCAAGAGAGCAAATATGCATATTTCCCAAAATGTCAAACTATTCTTTCCTTCCTACTATTTTCTATTTCCTACTAACTATCCTGTAATTGGTCACTAAACTACAGACTTATTTACACTCAGTACTCGCGTGTTTCATCACTATACCATACCCGTGACTGGTGCCTCAATGTCCAACATAGTGCGCTCCTGGCGCAGGATGGCGGCACCCTCATCGATGATGCGCAGGGCCACGGCCTCCTCCAGCCGGCCCTCCTTGGTGAGATGAGCTTTAAGCAGGTCAACCCGCGGCCGCCCCTCGGCGTCAAACACCTCCTTCATGGTCAGCCGGTGGGCCAGGGGGAAGGGGACCGCTGGAGAAGGACGTTGGGGTGATGGAGAGGACAGGCAGGAGATGGAAGTGAGAGATAAATAATAGCAGATATTTGAGATAAATAATAGCAGATATTTGAGATGGAGGGGAGGAGAGTTTAAATTAGTGGATATATGGATGATGAGGAGGTAGAATATGGATGGAGGGAGAGAAGTTGATGCAGGAAAAAAGGAGAAGTATATTTATTATAATGCAGAACATGATTTATTGACATTTCCTGTATTCTTCAACAAGCTTGCACCACAAACATCAGAAGCTGTTAATCTTCACCATTATCCTGATCACACTGCTGAAGGCTGAGTGCATGTGTGTGAGTAGTGTGTGTGTGAGTAGTGTTTGTGTGCATGTGTTGTGGAGGCCTTGACGTGTTGTATTGAAGCAGGGGCTGCCAGAGTTATCAGGGCTGCCTGCCTCTGTTCTGCAGTAATATCTCTCTGCCTCTCTGCCTCTGTTCTGCAGTAATGTCTTTCTTACATAATGAAGGCCCCCAGGGCGCTGCTGGAGAGGGGGGCTGACTGACGACGGGGGTGATACAGCAAGAGCGCACAGCTGCACGTGAGGAGTCACATACACACATACGAAGACACACTGGACAAAGCGTAGACACGCACATGAGTGTTCTTAACAAACAGGCACAAACTCAAAAGGCAGAGGCGCTGGGGCGCATGCGCACATCATGTATGGCACAATGGCGTTAACATGCATGAACGCATGTGTGTGAGACTACAGTGGCACACACACACACACACACGCACACACACACACACACATACAAGCTCATAAAAGGTATTGTTATGCAGGATCCACAGAGCCTGTTGGAGCCCCACCAGTGCTAACACAGATAATGGCCTAGATCACACACTAAAAACTAGGCCTGGCTCTCTCTCTCTCTCTCTCTCTCTCTCTCTCTCTCTCTCTCTCTCTCTCTCTCTCTCTCTCTCTCTCTCACGTTCTCGCTCTCTCTTGCTGCGTCTCTCTCTTCCTGTCACTGGAACAGGCCACAGTCTTTGCTTTCACACTGATGTCCATCATTACGCTTTAATGTGATACTCACATTTTATTTCCGTTTTTAGAGTAAAAGTAGCTCAACAACCACATGGAACCGGATTGCACGGTTTTATATAATCACCACTGAAACATCAGAACCATTTAGCCAGTCGTGCAAAATGAGCTGTCGGGGGGGAAACAATAAACGCTGGACAAATCGTTTACAATCTACCTACAGTACTTCAAGACTTAATGTGTCATTACGAGGATTTTCAAATACATCTATATGAAGATGGCTTCTGACAAATCATAAGGTTACTGTATGTATCTCGCATGGAAAAAAGGGGCGGTTTGCATGAACCTTTTTGCCCTCGATCAAACCAAAAACCAGAAAGGTCGAACAAATGCATGACACCCCAAGAAAGAAACATCTCAGATTACCCTAAGCCTTCTGGCACACACAAAGACACACCTGAATACATAGTTGGACCCTAAAGTATCTAATGGAGCCTACCACACCCCGAGACACTTCTACGCACCTGAAGACTGAACCCAACACATGAGAACACCCTGACACATCCCAGGACACCACGAGCTGCCAAGCTGCAGGGTCTGTTTTCCATCTATTGAGAACAGTGGTTCTACATGTTAAAACCAGTTTTGGTTTTCAGGTTAGGACTGATTAATATTTTAAAAGGTTTGTGCACCCCAGGCTGTCAGAGAACATAAGCCAGAGAAAGAATTACTCATGCATGTTGGTATTTGTGTGACTTCATATTTCTTTATAAGAGAAAACAACAGGGCCCAGTCAGTATGTGGCCTCCTCCTTCATCGTACTGTAATGTACTGTCCTGTACTGTCCTGTACTCCTCTATTGCACAACACTGTGCTGTACTGTGCTACAAACTGTAATGATGCTGGTGCGTGTCATAAAAGCCTGCATGTGTATTAGCTCTCCTTTGAAGCTTGCACATACATATAGCTGAACTTAATGTAGATACTGTATGCATATAGTTGTGGTGTGAGGTAAAGCTGAGGCTTCCAGAGTGTGTGAAAGAGAGAGAGGGAGAGAGAGAGAGAAGGGGAGAGGCGAGAAGGAAGGAGTGTGAAACTCGTAAATTGTGAGAGCAGTGTGAAAGTAGGGCAGGTATGAGAGAGTGGAGAGCAGCAGAGACACAGAGCTCGGGGAAAGGAACTATACTTGGGAAAACTATACTTGGCAGTGAGGGAATAGAGAGAGGGGAGGTTCAGTACCAAGAAGGTCTTTTGCACCTGACGACTGACCATTTGTCGAGCATGCAATTCCAAAGGAACCCTGCTGGATTTCACACAAAGTTGAGAGGTTCAAGCACGAATGAAAAGGCCGAAGACTGAAAGCTGTCTGCTGTTTGGAGCTGTAGATAATGAAGGAACCATGTCTGAATTTAATATTGTAATTTTTTTTTAATTCTGAGAAGAATTTGTGAAACATGAAACTTTTTCTTCCTCAAGTCAGTTAGTTTGTTAGCAAAAATAAGAATTTTCTTTCCTAATAATGAATGACTCGCTGCATTATGCATCAGAATTTGTTGGCCCGGAGCTCACCATTAATGCAGCAGAAATGCATTTACACTTCATACACACTTATAATTTGCAGTATGTATTGACTGATCACATCACGTTTACTAGTTTTGGGGCCTGGTTCATGTATTTATCTTATTTATCGGTCTTGTTGGACTGGATTTGCTGTAACAGAAGATAGACAAAAAGATAATAAAATGGACAAAGCAAAAAATGACTTATTTCACAGTATGACATGGTAGCCATGGCAGCAGCTCTGTGCATCACCTTAGTTTAGTGACGATTTACTTATTAGCACTAAACAAAAAGTACCGCTGAGGCTGATGGGAATGTCATTAGTTTTGCAGGTATTTTTGAATCATGGACAAATTAAAGTTGTTGGACCTGTTGGAAGCGCAAGATGGAAAGTCAGTGGATCACCAGGGACATTAGGATTCATTCTCTCAGCACATGGGTATCTGCACCATATTTCATAGCAATCTGTCCAATAGTTGTCAAGACATTTCTCTCAGAACATAAAAACTACGGTGGCGTTACAGGAAAAGGGAGATGGGAACACCATATTCAATAGGATTCATCATCTAGGGACAAAGAATATCTGTATAGAACTTCTAGCCAATCCATCCAATAATTGCTGAGATATTTCAGTTTGGATCAAAGTACATACCTATAGCTGGTAGTGTGGACAAAAAGGACACACACTGATCTCATATAAACAGATGTGATCTTTTTGTTTTCTTTCTATGTTAATCAGGTTTTTGTATTCTGGTGTTCTCTTCCTAAAACCCTTTAAGAACAAGCAGTTTCTTGCACAAGCTTAGCAGAAAGTGAGAAAGAAAAATGTGGTATTTTAGGCAAACAAAACTAGAGCTCCTAATAAGCAGGAAGCAAAACAAAAAGTTTTGAAAAAGTGGGGCTTGGGGTTGAATTAAATTCACACTCCATTCAGTTCAGGCAAATATAAATAGTAACAGCAGTTCACTGCTATCTGCAGAAGTTTCATTTTCAACATTTTTTTAATCACAAAGGACGTCAAGTTCAATTTCAATGGTTAAATTGAACTTGGTTTGACCTGCTTGACACACAAACATAAGAGATCATGACTTTATCACCTTATAAAGAAAGACTTTTCCAAGTGTGTATGAGAAAATTATGTTTGGGTTCCCAACAAAGGATCATTATGTTTCATAAGGACAAGAACAAACTCTGTACAAATTTTGTGCTTGAGCTTGTGCAGAACAAATTGCACTGACTGATGATTCAATACATTGAGTAGTTTCAAGTGGCACGGTGGAACAAGCCTACTTACAGTCGCTGTGTGAGACCTGAGATCTATCATAAGTCTGGGTTGTTTCTTTGGTGCACGGGGAAGCCACCTCATCCACCAAGCAGAGAAAATGTTTGGATCAGTTTTGATCATTTACTGTATGCTGAACAGGTAGTCATTGATTATCACTATAGCTATTAGTATTGCTATTTAAAATAGTCTTCTAATGTCTTTAATTTTATTCTATTCTTGTGTAAAGTTTCTAGTAACACCGTCAAAATCACCATGTAGCAGGAATCAGGCTTTCCTTTCCAACAGTCTCTTTAAGTGCAAAGGGCACAAACATAAGCACCACTTAACAGCTCTGCTGTCTTTCCACCACCATCTTTCCCAGCAGGAGAAATTCCCCCTGTAGCACTCAACCTTCATGCTTCTCCGGTGAGACTCTTCCTGATATTCTTGTTCAGTTTTTCTCTTCCAGAAAGAACCTTTACAAAACAAAATCTTGTATAACTTAGCCTGATGTTAGCAAACCAAAATTCAAACCAAGAGTTCAGAGGAAACTGTCTGGGGTGAGGTATAGTATTAAAGTATTCACCTCCTGTCAGAGATGTCAGAAATGACATTTTCAGTCAAGGTAATATGAGCAGGAACCTGCTAGTCTGATTCATAGAAACAAACTAGCACTAACACACAAAGGATGGCAGACCTTCCGGGTTTGAAACATCTCACAGTGGGTCATCCTATTAGACTGTAAGATAGTCGGCAACACACCTGAGCTAGCTAACGTAGGTATACACAGGTATTTAGCATGGTGATAGTAATAGCTGTCTGGCAGATAGAAGTGCTGTCTTCGTTGATGGACGAATAGAAATAATGACGTTCTATCTTAATATTCGGTGCAAAGATCACAAATAGTTCAAGACCCAAATTATCCAGCCACATACCCACCTGCCAGGAAGACCAGAGGGCAAATGTAATGGTAGCTAAGCTAACACTACACGCCATGAAAGAAATTTGTCAGCTGACCATGAGAGTTAATTCATAATTAGCAACAGAGAACACAGTCTACTGATAAAACCCAACCCCCATGGTTTGATGTAAAATATGGGATTAACTACAGTTCCCATCTCCTATTGTTCATATTGGAAGTAGGGAAGTGATATCAATAATATTAGTTTTAAAAAAGTAGTACCTCGACCCAGCTCTAAAAACGAACTAATAGCTAATAGCTAAAAGGCTACCTCTGGGCAAACTATTAACTATGAACATGGATATCTTTTACTAATTCACCCGTTCTGAGCAGCGTGATACTAATACTAGATAAAAGTGATTGTCAGAGTCAGTTCTATGTCATTTATATGTCAGCAATGGAAAATTCATTATTGAATTATATTATCCCTCAAGTTTTGGCAATATTGTTCACCTGCCATTCATACCAGTAAAGCGTACTAAACTTAATTGGAAAGCCAGACGTACAGTGAGCTCAGACCATAAACGCCACTCTTCTTGAGCAAAGTGATGGTGATGATGAATACACAGTGAGCTCCACTTTCTTGAGTGGAGGCAAGTGTTTTCATCCAGAACTGTCTTTTTCACTGAGTCAACCAATCACAAGATACATGGCACGCATGTGAGGTGAGATGGACCGAGTGGTGTAAGATGAGCAAAGGGATGAAAGCATTTTTAGCTTCTTCCTAATGTACTTTGTACTGTTTTTGTCTTCTGGCCCACTCTCCGTTGCTGAACTCCCCGGTGTGGAATTTATTAAGTGCCAAAGCTGCCAGCTCAGCCAAAAATCTCCACATCACAGGCAGTGAGGGGGAGCCTGAGAGAAAATCTATGACATAGCTTTCAACCAAATCTCCTTAATTTGTTTGGGCTGGCCTAATAGCCTAACTGGAGCAGAATCTGATCAGAATCATCTTGTTATTGTGTGCATCCTCCCTAATGGCTAAAGTTAATTATGGGAATATTTCATCAGTTTTAATATAACACAGGGACACCGTTCACAATCAGAGGGCTGCTGCGGGATGGAGGAAGTGACAGCGAGCGAGAACTGACAGATTGCAGAAATGACAGTAGAAGTCACCCATGATCCATCTGTCCTCATTTGTGTCTATCCTCCAAATGTTGCAAAATATGCCTAAATAGGGATAAAACAATGCAAACGTGCGCTTCTCCGTCAACTGGTTGTCAGATCGTCGAAGAGAAAATGAAATCATCTTCAGGACTGAGCAGTAATTCATGACGCAAAAATTGCACACACAGTAATTACAGAAGCATAATAGACAGCCTATATGTCCTATGCAAGCTGTGAATCAATTCATTACACTGCAATACTGTGCCTGTCCAGACTGTATCTGGCTGGTGTTCAATCCAGTGACATGACCAGAACTGATGGCATGTCTGTATGTGTGTGTTTGTATGTTAGATGTGTTGCCCTCTACAGGACCTCATCTAAAGTGATTACACACACATCTCCTGAGATCAGTTCATCCCGCTGCCTGTTTCAGCAGCAATAAATGAAGGAGGGAGAAACTGATGGATGAAAGAATGAGAGCAACGAAGAGAGGGAGAGAGTAATAATTGGGGTGTATGTTCACATGCTTATTGTGCGTATATGTGTGTCTGTGTTCATCTACCATCTTTGACCCAGATCAGCTAACATAGTTCCACGGGTCTTTGAAGGTGGTGGAGGGGGGACAACTAAAGAGGCGTTTGAAGTCGCTCAATTAATGCACACTACACACATGAAGGACCATCTGTGTACACACACACACACACACACACACACACACACACACACAGAAACAACGGCCCATCCCCTAACAGCCTGTCCTCATTAGACAATCCCTTTCTCTCTCTCTATCTCTCTCTCTCTCTCTCTCTGGAGTACCTTCCCTATAAATAGCCCTTGCCCTGCCACCCTCCCCACAGGGCACACACAGACCTGTCAAGGTGGGACCCCTGGCTCACAAGGATACACCAAAACCCAACACACACACACATGCAGCTCGCACAGGGCACTGAGGGAACCATGAGGGAATGGGACAGCATGTTACACTAAAAGGAAATATGCCCAGTATGCCTCAAGCCTTGCCAGAGGTGTGTGTGTGTGTGTGTGTGTCTGTGTGTGTGTGTGTGTGTGTGTGTGTGTGTATATGTGTATGTGTGTGTGTGTGCGTGCCTGCCTCTGTGCCTGTGTGCCTGTGTGTGTGTTTGAGCATGAATGCATACATGCATGCGTGCATATTGGCTATGGCTCCACTCAGCTTTGGTGAATGCTCTTCTGACACTCACTGATATATTTAACAGGCCAGAACTCACTAAAGACATACAACATATCACCTTTGCACATTGAAGCATTATTTCCTAATATGGACTACTTTCTAAAGGTGAAGCATGGGAGCCAGGGTTTTGTTTTCAACAAGGAACTCTAGCAATGCTAGCTTGCTATTTAAGAATGTGATGCCATGTGGACACAATTAATAATATCTAACTGCCTTCACTCTCTCTTAAGCATTTATCCTGCATTATGCTGGCACACATACGGTACAATAAGAAATCAAATGACAGGAAATGTCCTAAAAGTGACAAGCGAAGCAACTGAGTCTGGATGGTTTGTGAACTATGGTCACTTTAAACACTGAAGTGTTTAAAGGATGAAGACAAACAAAATCAGCAAAAAATAAGTGACAAACAATGGCAAGACTCTTGGTGTACCTTGTGTTTAATAGAACAAAGAAGAAATGGACACGACACCATACACACACACACACACACACACACACACACACACACACACACACACACACACACGCACACACACACACACACTTTTTTCCACAAGTACATTGACCAAAACCAACTTAAGATCCATGAAAAGTTTATTTCAATACCTTAGATAATGGCAATCATTTGTAATTTGACCTAGTTTAAATGTGTGATGCTATGTACTCAAGACAGAGTGATAATGTAAGTGGCAGTACAACAAGTTTCCAGTTTTATCAGATAAACCTGTGTAATTAGATGCAATAAGTTCTCTTTATGAAACTTATGAGAGTCCTTTTTATTAACGTGGTGTCATATTGATTCACCTCTATGGTCATTGTAGAGGTTGTATAGGCCTTTCTCACTCCGCACAGTTTGAATTGTCATAGCAGGAAGAGCACAAGTGTAACTAATTGCAATAACGATGTCCCTATTCCATTTAGGTGAACCAGTAGGCCATGACAATGAGCCAGCATGCACATTACCGGGGCCTGACACTGGAGCTCCTGAATGGACCACAGACATGATTAATGTCATTAGTCACACCTGTGTTTGATGAGCCAAACAATCTGCCATGACCAAGGGCCGTTGGATGGCAAAATATTAAAAAATATTCACAGGAATGTTCTCCCCTTAAAACCTGTCTCAGCGGGCAAACTTGTATCTATGGTTCCTCACGTTTTCCCACCCTCTGATGGCCTGTTGCATCACATGAACAGTGTGACAACTAAGGCTATTTTTTCATTATCTCTACTTCTACTGATTTTTCATCCAGTTCCTGGGTTAAAAATTTAATCTAAAATGTCAAAAATGCTCATTTGTCTGAGGTATTCCATTTACAATGATATGAGATTGAGAAAAAAAAACTAGTTTTAAAACTTATGAGGCTGTGACCATGAAATACACTGTATGGTTAGTGGGTAGTTGGACCACATAATAATGCACATGGACCCTTTTTGACAGCACACATTTTGACATATGTCAAAGAAATGTTCAAGCACAACTAATAACATTAACGATGGCTCCTTTCAACGCCAGTGACCCCGCATGCACAATACCAGGAAACTAGCTGACATATGGAAAACAGCCGACACTAATGTTATAAATTGTACGTGTGCTTATCCTGTGACATGTTAGACTGTCTGCCATGCCTGTGGCTGAACACAAAGTATGTGAAAGGGGCTCAGAGGCTGAGGTGATGCATTATGACCATGTTTGTATTTTCAGATGTGGGGCATTAGTCCAGTTTAGTCCAGTATCACGTTGCTAGCTGGTCTTATTCAAATAAACAGGACAACCTGAATCATATGACCCTCTAACTGCTAAAGGGACAACCACAGGCAATGTTACATCTAAGTGAACTCTAAAACAGTCTTTTTTTGTCATGCAGTTAAGCTTTTCAGTGCGAGCTGTGTCCTGTGGCCATGTCCAGTGGGTCTGTTTGTACTGTACCATGTTATTTGTTTGTAGCGCTGATGTGGTCGTCTACTGGCAGATTTCATTAAGTCCAAGTTTCCTTGCTCTTGACTTAAGGGTGCAGGTTTGCCCTTTTCCAGCAGTGAATGCTACAAGGAGATTGATAGCTTGATGTCTCTTCTCTGTGTTACTGATGATAAATTAGGATCCATCAGACCCTATTGTAGATACAGTTATGGGTCTATAGCATGAGGGAGAAGTTACAGAACTTACACTGTGTTCCTACAAAATGTAAACATTTCTGTTCTAATCTGTTTTTTTACAATCCAAAATGCAAAATTTGGTATTTCTAAAGTAACTAAACTAAACTTTAAGTAAAAGTCACATTCTCAGATTTTGGCTCTGAAGCCTGCTTGTTTTTCAACACGCACACACACGCACACACAGGTTTGCATGATAAGTGAATCAAAAGGGTGTAAAAGGTCCATTGGTTAAGTCAGAGGATGCTGTCCTGCCACTCAACAGTGTGAAACACTATGTCCCTTGTCTTTTCCTTTTCCCGTCTCTCTCTCTCTTTTCCTGTTTCCCTCTCCATCTCTCTCTCCTTCTGTGCCTCTCTCTCTCTCTATTTCGCTACAGCTACTTCACCTCCTTCGTGGCCTTGTCACATTCTCTCCTTTCCTCTCTCCCTCACCTCGCCCCCACACTCTCTGTCTCTCTGTCCGTTCGTCTCGGTATGCTTCGTCCTTTGGCTCCATCTCTGTTCACTTCTGTCCGCTGAACATCGGCAAAATCCATAACATGGGGAACTACGGACGTGGGGAAATACCAGGCACAGTCCATGTCTCTTTGACTGATGCCCCCACCCCTCTCCAGGCCCATACACACTAAATCATTCTCACCTCCATGATGAATTGTTGTTTGTGTGTGTGTGTGTGTGTGTGTGTGTGCGCGCGCGCGCGTGTGCGTGCGTGCGTGGCGTGCGTGTGTGTGTGATGAATAATACATGAGGATATAGGACGCTTAGTTTGTTCCAGTGTTGAGGCAGCAACATGGGCGCTGATGGCCCAGCTGCTTTACAATATACATGCAAAACATGCAGAAGATGTAAAGACACACACGCACCATTCGGTGGTATAGCCAGATAACTAATGGATGGAAGGGATGGGGGGTCAGTGTTCGTTTGGTTGCAGTCAGCTTTTTCAGGGGGCCCAGATTTACTAGCACCGCCCCCGCACAACTGCATTCATGTAGATACACACACACACACACACACACACACACACACACACACACACACGCATAGCCATACTGTTGACATATGCACATGCAGTCCTGAAGTCCTACGTGCAAAAACTGCAAAAGCCCCGACGCCCCCAGCCCACCCCACCCCCTTCCAAGCACGACGCACGCACGGAATACCGGGGCATGCCCGACCGACGCATCCAACTGTCAGCTCCGCTTCTTCCGGCAGAGAGACCTTGTGAGTTTATTAAGCGGAGCCAGTGGGAGAGACAGGCAGCCAGGCGTCGTCGCATGTGACAGGCTGCGTGCGTGGAAGCGCCGCTGCCATGCCAGCCTTGTTGTGACCCGACAAGCACGACAATCTGTGCAAGCTCCGTGGATCATAACCCGAGAGGAGCCCCTCCTTGCCTCCCCTATAGCCGCCCACGCGTAAAGCAGAAACAGACACTCTCATAAACACATTAAATATTCCATAATCCAATGATGCAATAACAGCATTAGGGCGGTATGCATCGTCGTCGTCGGGCAATAGATTCGGATACGCAGCCCAGCATCCCCAAACTCCATTTTGTCTCTCATTTGACACTCAGGGAAACAAGAAGGGGGAAGCCAGGGAGACCTTTACGGAGACGTGGAGGCGCGATACGCACGGGAGAAGCACAGTCACCCGCTGACATTCAGGCCTCCCTGAGAAAACGTCGACTTGAAACGACTCGCAGGTCTGTCATGCAGCTACACTGGTGGTTTTTAAGCGTCACATCAGCAAACATCAGGATGATTTCATCCAATAGGCCTGGAAAACTAAAACTAAACTCGCGGATATGAAGGTGCGCACTCGGCCCGGCAAAGTTGTCCGCCTACCCGCCGTTTTAACGATCGATTACCTGACTTTGGCTCAGATTTGGCTAAAATTAAAACTAGATCGCTAATGTAGGCCACCCTATGGAAGCAGTCGGCGCATCCAACACCGGGGTACCACCACGACTTGCAGCTACAGATACACTACATGAATACTAAGACAGAAAGCTCAAAAATCCTTGAGTCTCCGAGTGTCAAGTCCCCTATAGCATCTTACCCTCCCTCTCTCCCCCGCTCTCTGCTCGCATCCAACATCATCCCGTGACACCATCCACATCCACAGCAGAACCACAACACCAAAGATCGCAGGTTATGCGTAACATTTATTTACCTTTATGTCTGCCTTTCGCTGTCATCGTCACACTGCTTGATGTTTCATTGGAACAAGATGCTCATCTCCCTCTCTCCCTCCCTGCTTTTCCCTCTCTCTATCACTCTCTCGGTTGTGTCTCTGTAGGGTATTATTCAGTAACACGAAACCACCGCTAGGAGTGGAGCGCGTAAATGGAGCTCATGCAGCACAGGGTGTCGCACAAAAGCTTTGGCTATACATAGAGGAAGAGACATCCCCCCGTTAGAAAATGGGGTAATGCCACGGTGAGGGGGTGAATTCTAATAGAATAACGAGGGAAGACCCTGATTATGGCGTATCGTGCTGGGTACCCCCCACCCCCTTCCCCTCCATCACCAACTCCCTCCCCTAAAAGGTTCAGAGGCACATGCATGCTGACTCGCCAGCCAAAGAGGCTTCTTTTATTATAAGGTGCTAGAATAACACACAGGGATGGACTCAAAACAAACGTGCGAATAAGAGACACTGGTGCAACGACAAGGATGCAAACAGAAAAAAAACGATGAGTTACAGCAGAATCATTGGCACAGAGGTAGCTCTCACTGGCCGTGCAGGATTTGGCATGCCTACATTTGATCACCCGGTCGGCGGGACTTGCGTTGCTGTCGGACATCCTGGAGTCGGGACGGGAACGGAGCCGTGGGGGGTGGGGGGTGGGGGGGGGCTCTCTCTTCTGTCAAGGGCCGAGATTGTGATGTCGGGTCCTCCGGCAGGCGTCGAGAATATGCGCGGTTGCTGGGTGCTTTTCTTGCTGCAGTAGTGGCATCACTCGGTGGAGTCTCCTTGCTCTCTCGGACGGGGGAAGCCTGCTGCTGCGCCTGCGGTGACTTTGGGGGAGGATAGGCGGATACCTAGCTGCTGTTGTGGCATGCTTGGATCCAGAATTTGTTTTTTGAGAGGGCTGGGG
>NW_019525522.1:637410-757631 GCF_002814215.2 Seriola lalandi dorsalis | reverse complement strand
CGGAGGTGTGGGGGTGCTGGTGTAGCAGTGGTGATGGTGGAGTAGGGGGGAGGTGGGGGTAGACTCCTGAGGTTAGAGGGCGAAGAGACGCCTTGGAGAGAGGAGACGCGCAGGCTCTACCTCTCCAGGACGCCTCTGCAAGCGGTGCCGTGCAGCTGGCAACACCCCGGAATGGCGAAAGAAGGAACTCCCACGCAGAGTCACGCACACGCGGGATCTCACACTCACACACACACACATAGCCTACATATATACATATATATATATATATATATACACACACACAGAAACAGACAGACACACACACACACACACACACACACACACACACACACACACACACTCTCTCAGGCTCATACTGCCATCCTGTGGACGCATTGATTACAGGGCTTTCCCCCTTAACAACTCTGGAGTGTGTGTGTGTGTTGGTGCGTGTGCGTGTAACTGTACAGTAGGCTATTTGACAGAAGATCACGTGGGCTATAGGATAGTGCTTTCTTTTGTCATTTACAACCTGGAATAAACCAAAGGCTGAACAGCTGATAAAATGTCTGTAGAGTGTATTGGACATAATATTGATCTATGCGACAGAATGGGCAATGCGTTTTAGACAACAAAAACGTTTTTAAAGAGGACACAAAATGTCAACTGTGCACACTGTGATTTATTATTGCTCAGTACACCAGAAAACAAAATTGTTGGATGGAGAAGTACTGGGACAAAAAAATATGAACTCTGGCCAGAAGATGACGCTAAAGAAGAAGACATGTTGTTACCTCTGAGGGTCTCTTCACAACGCAGGCCAGTTAGTTCTCTGACTCAGACGGTCAGGCTGAGTTTTGCACAGTCAGACCAACCGTCATCAGTCTAAAGCACAAATTATACCTTCTGCATCTGCATAGCTGCAATGTAAATTTTACTTTTTCAGGCTCTGCTGTAGTTTGTGAGCCTCAGCTAATGAACCTATGCCATCAGAATAATCTGAAAGACGAAACATTTACACATAAAAATATACACATTAGTGCTTTGAATGCCAAGATTTTAACATGCTAATATCAGCATATAAAATTCTTCTTCTTGTGCCATTAAACTCAGAGTAGAGTGGACATGAACAGGATTTTGGTCAATAACTAAATAAACAAACAACTTGTCATAAACTGAACCAATTATTAAGTATTTGACCACTTTGATGGAATAGTCAAGAAAGAGACAGTAAATCCTCATCATCAATCATCCTATAAAACATCAGCAGTACCCTTTTTGAGAGCACTGACTGTTTCTTCATCCACTCATGGATCACTCGTCTATCATAGACAGACACGTCTTTGAAATTACAATTTTCCACATGTAATTCTTCTTGTCATGCAATTCATTTTTGCAATTAAAAGAATATAAGTTTTAGTTCATCATTGTACAAACCACAATTACTATTGGCTGTTTGTACAGCACTCAGTTAGATATGTCACAGCAGGAAAAGCACAACGGTAATTAATAATATTAATTTAGGCTATATATCATGTGTCTGCTTCAGGGCCCTGCTATTGTGCTTCTTGGATGACGTTATTCACATATACCCCTGCATGGAACAGAGCCATCCTCAATATTATTACATGTGCTTTTCCTGCTATGCCAGGTCTAATGAATTAGGAACAAAGGGTTTTAGTTCCATGGATTATAACGTCATTACAACTTCTTAACTTTTTAAAAAATCTTAAAATATCATTGTAACTAAAGTTAGACCAAAACAGGAAGATATAAACTGCAATATCTCCTGGCAAACTGTTGAATTGTTCAAATATGTGAAAATGGCTAGACTGTCCTTTGAATAACACACACATACTGTGGAAATGTTCCTTTAAAGTGCCAACCACTACTCAAACTGAACCTAAATGTTTCAAATAATGTAAGAACACATAATACCAGAATTGAGTGCAAAATTAAAATGATGGAAGATAGTAAGGAGGATGTGAAGATCTCAGGACAAGAACCTGCTTTAAAAATCCAAAATTTTAACATCAGTTCTTTACTTAATCGATAACCACTGCTGAGACAGTTTAATTTAACAATCCTTAAATATTATGCTGACCTCTGTGCTGTTGAAGAGAGATAAAACATATATAGCCTTTTAGTATAGGTTACATGAAGGCTGCAGCTAACAGTGACAATGCCTTACTGCAAGTCTAAAAGGACCATTGTAATCCAAGTTGTTTCTGCTGTTAAATTAGTTCATTATTACTTTGTGAGGAGCAGTAGTGTGTTATCAAATATTTCACAATTTCTAAATGGCAATTGTGTGGATGACATTCAAAGATGGTTTATTTGGCTTCTTATTAAGAGTGGCTCAATCATTCACTTGAATATTTAGGTACTAGATTATGTCGTCTTTTTTTAAACTTTTTTCTAAATTTAAATTTGTTCTGAAATAAATTCGTGATGAAATGCTAATGGAAATATCCTAATTTACCCTGATTCATTTTTGGCAGCAGAGTTAATATGAACATTTATATTTGCGGGATTGATTTACATATAAATGATGTTTATTTGACAGCTGTGCACTGGTGGTGTAATGGAAATGATCATTCATGTTTTCTTACTGCATTAACATTCAGATTTGTAATTAGTATTTGTACAATCTGAAAAGTGCTATGTTTGGGAAATAAATTGTTATTTTTTCAGGAAAAACTGCAGGTGAGCAGACGGACGTCGGTGAGGGCATAGGATGATTGCAGCGACTTGTTCGCGTCTCCTTAACTGTCATTTTTAAAAAGTAGTTCCTTCAAAGTTTGTGTTGTAGCTTCACCCTCAGGTCGATGTGCTGAGGTTAAATGAGTTCGGGGTTAAAGGTTTGAGTAACATATTCCATTTATTATGATACGCATACCCTTTACCGTACACTTTACACTTTTACTTGACGCGGTATGCTGGTCTTCCGTTGGCTCTACTTAACACCTGCAACTGGAAAAAACAGAATTTATATAACATACCTATAGGCTATTTACTAGCAATTACAAAATACTAATTTAACGTATTTAAAAATTACAAGTAAGATTTACATACAAACGGTAGTTATCAAGTCTCACTTACATACCGAATCACTACACCTCGTCCAATCAGCCTACAAATAAACCATCCTTGTGCCCACGATCTCGCGATCACAGTCGTTGCAATCATATCACTCCGCGCTGAGCAGACCCCGACTGTAGTCCATCTGCTTGACAACCCCTTCAAATTTGTATTATATCGATAAATCAGAACAGAGGACTGGGACATTTGTAACCAAAATCATTCTGCTGTTTGTAAATATGTAAATGACACTGCTACCGCGGTGGTAAACCATTTTAACATAGGTACCAAAACAGTTTACCTCATGCAAAATACGTGCTTGGTAGACATTTTGGCTCCGTCCGGGCCATATACACACAACCGTTCCGTCGCATGCATGGAGCCACAATGATGCCAGTTGCAGAACTACGTCGCCAGCGCGCACTGTGAGCACTGTACGTGCGCATGGCGGAGGGCTTTCTAGCATTAGCGCAGTGAGAGAGGCGTTCTATGGTTCCAACAATAAGACTTCCGGTTTTGGCGGCAGGATTTCACAATGAAAGGGTGGTGTTAATTTTTTTTTTGCAATTTTGTATTAAGTCGCTATACATACTAAATAATTAAATAATAATTTATTAGTCTCAGGAAAATAAATAAAATGCTTTCGTATGTCGAGACAATTAGGCAATTAGCCAATCAACAGATAATTATATACAAAACTCTTTACATAATGGCTCAATAGTTTAAATAATTTTTTTAAGCAAACATCAAACAGTCTCTAATTCTTAAGTTCTCAAGTTCTCAGATGTAATGATTTGCTGCTTTGCTTTGTTTTATATCTTTATGTTTGGGGTTTGGACTTCTGGTCGAACAAAACAAGTTATTTGAAAATGCCTCCGCCATTCACCAATTATTGTAATGGGCATTTTTCACATTTTATAGATCAAACAATTAATTGAGAGGATGACGAATGAATGAATAATTAAAGCAATAGTTACTTGTAGAGTAGGAATAGCATAGGAAAGGAGTAGCATTTTTAAGTAGCCCAGATACAATCTTCTGTGGTTGTTAATATACATGCGAGCCAAAGAATTGTACCCTGTGACTCATTTTGAAGGCCTTCAGTTATTTCTTAAGATGGTGCATTTTAACTGTGCATTTTAACTTATGCTGTGAAAGTAGCGACAAGCTGGATTTTTTTAAACATAAAATTTGTGCAGTTTTGTGTAAAATTAATGTTTTAGTCAGTTTAGATGAATGGTGATGATGCTTTTATTGTGAAGAGTTGAGTTCGGAAGTGTTGTGGTTGTTGCTGCTGGCAGAACACAGGCCGCAGTGATTTGGTAGCCGCTGCAGTAGGAGGAAGGACCGCGGTTCTACCCTTCTATCTTTCAGTTTCGCCTCGAAATTCTTTCGGTGGTTCATTACTGTAGTGATCGGTAAACTGAGTGTACAGTAACGGTGTTCTATGATAAGTAAGTCGTAGTATTACCAACGGACAGTGATATCAATCGCCATTTTAATCGCACGTTTTCCCTGACAGAAGCGCTAGCACAACAATGGCTCTGAAAAGAATTCACAAGGTAAGGAAGTGAACGACAAGGCCCAGGATTTCGCAGTTTCGTTAGGGATGTAGTTCCAAGGTTGCCTATCTGATGCTTGTTTGACGGGTTTAGTATACTGTGAATAATTAAAAAATATTAACTAAATAACTCGGGCTATGTTTCAACTGCCAGCTAACGGTCTGTGAATAGCGAGTGACGACAGTGAGAGCAGCATTGCGCCGCTTTTCTGTGTCCACCACTGCTGCCACAAATGGGCCAACTCAACCGTTGACTTACAACTAACCGTTAGGTTAGCTATTCTTGGTTATGTCACATGTGTTTATCGTCGATATATGTAATATGGGATATAATAAAATGTTTTAGCCAGCTCTGACTGTCGCTAGGTAATGATATTAGTAGTGTGTTAGCTCTTTCTGGCTAACATTATCTGTCCCGGTGGCTAACTCAGATAAGCTAAAATGTTCTCCTGATGGAGCTAGCTAACAACATTAAAGCCATATCTTTACAGTAAAGTAACGGTAGTTCCCAATGTTTTGGGAAATGTTTTATGCTATCGATTTGCTCCTAGTAGTTCCCTTGTGTAATAGTCTAGGTAGCCAACATTATTTATTACAGTGACTTAGGCTTGCTTAACTCGCTCCTTGATTTGACAGATAAGTTATCCAGCTAGCGTTAACGCTAACGTTAGCTTGATTTAAGAGGACACTCGCGCTTATTTTATTAAACCATTTGCAATTTCTGTCTCTCCTTTCGAGTTGATTCTTTGAATTTTCGAATATGTTATGGATTTAAGTAGAATTGCTACAGACTAGAGACACGGCAGGGCATAACCAACGATAGCATGTATTCCCAGTTTTTTTCATTATACAGCATTTGTAATGCAGATATTATATGTATTTTAAGAGGTATTGAGAGAATATGTGTGTTATTGTTTGTATTCCACATTATTATTGTTCATACTCGACAAACGAGCAATAACAAGGGAAACGCTAGAGATAATGTTAGCGGTGTGCCGCTGTGGTAAAAACAGGCCCCACGCGTTGTTCGCCTTTGATGACATGTTGCTGACAGTAGGCGAGCAGCAGGTCTTTATTAAAAGTTACAGTTTGTTTGATTGAATTAGCTGAACGGGTCCTGTTTTGTTGTTTGAAATTCTTCCAGTAACGTTAGCCCATGACACAGTGTGGCTGACCAGCCAGCATAATGTTTCTCTAACTTGACATCCTGAGCTGTTGACGATCCGGAGCAGATAGCATTTACGCTAAGCTAACATTTGCACCTCAACGTTACACTGGGTTACACACAACTAGCTTACACCCAGTTTACCATACTGTTTTGGTTATAGTATAATCCCTGCTTGTCATATCGTCGTGATCTCGGTTTGTCACATGTACTACCTGCTGTACCTGGAGAAATGCTATTACGTAATAGCGGTCACTCCAATAATCATAGTGTTGCTGGCTACAGTGTTGTGGTATCAGTAGGCAGTTCTTTTTGAGTTGTTACTGTTGTTGGGGGAGTTTGAAGCAGTTACAATGGCACCTGCCTCAGGAGCTGTTTGCAAACACTGGTTTAGTGAGCTATATAGAGGTTTCATACTAAGCATTAGTACGTAGTATTTAAATAATTTTTTTCTGTGATGTTTTTTGTCAATCCCAGCTGTGTCACCATTCTTTTTATTTAGGTTATTGTTTGGATATATTTGAAATATGGCACCATAATGCAGGACATGATCAACTCACTTGTCATTTGTTTGTCTCAGGAGTTGAATGACTTGGCACGGGACCCACCAGCCCAGTGTTCTGCAGGACCAGTAGGAGATGACAGTAAGTTAACATCAAAACCAACACTGTCCTGTTAGCTGTGTGTAACTGGGGCTCAAAATTGAAAGATACTCCTGGTTTACCCGTCCCTTATTTCATAAACAACTCAACCCCATAAATAAATATTTATTGGTCAAAATATATACAAATTACAGCATTTCTAACTTATTGCAGACTATGCACATCCCTTAAACTCTGAGCTTGGTATGAATTATCTCCAGCTCTATTCTCTCAGGTTAAATTTCATGGTTATTTTGTTTAATTAAGATGTATAAATTTGTTCTCAAAATTTTTATCACAACCTACAATTCAAATACATACATGGTTTTTAAGCGTAAGATTTGGAATTTGATACAGATAATACAAACATTAAGGAAGTCCTGTGTTTTTTTCTTTTAAGCAGATCCAGGAAATACCTGGAGTGCCTCTTGTGAAAATACTGGTCATTGTAAAAGTAATATATTCCCAACACTATTGTGACATCTGAGTTTCACTTTTGCTTTTAGGGCAAGTATGAGGTTAAGTCTCAGTTAGATGGTATTTTATTTTATTTTTTTTTTTTTACCCTATAGATATTGAATCAAAACTACAACCAAGAAGGCATTAATGAACTTAATGATTTTCTTTTCAGTTAATTGAACTATATGACATTAAATACATTTTACATACACTGTAAATATTTCCATGGAAACAAATATTTTATTTGAAATATTGTCATTAAAAGCAAGACAATGATGGAAAGTTAGTATTTCTAACTATTTGCACCTGCTAATTTCAACAATTGCCACATAACTCTAACAGAAATCATAGAGATCATATTTGTAGATTCTTAGCATTATTTTAATACCATCTAAACAGATGCATTATTTAAAAATGACAGATAAGCTTCTGTATTTGTCGTTGCATTTTGACAGATGAAAATAGCATGAACGTGGTTAAACCATAGTTCAAATACAGATACATGTAAAATTACTGCATGTTCTTTTTTAGTGAATAAGAAGGAGAATATTGTTCTTTAATCACAATCTACTGTATTGTAGCAGTATAGCTGCTGGCTGTGTGCAGACTGTATACAGTCTGAGAAGTCTGCAGTCTGTCTTTGAGATTGTTTCATGCTACCAGCAGTTCAAAGCTTCTCTTTAACATCCCAGCCACCTGTATCTCTGCTTCCATCATTTTTGTTGTTCACTGCTTTCTAAGCCGCTTTTAAAGCCCTATATCCATCTCCACAAACAAGTCACAGTGGACAGTAAAATCAGACACTTAAAACCTTCGTTTTTGTTTCAAGTCATCTGTTTACTTGACCTTCAATAATGGGTATTTACATACCAGTTTAACTGGTATGTTTTTGTACTTACAGCCAACATTATAGTCATTTGATGGTGTGTTTGTTGTGCATGATGAATAGGTAATGTCATTGGTGAATAATTTTACCTGATATTCAAGCGTACTATAGAGCTTTCAGAGTAGTCTGGTTGTCATAAATTGTGGAGACTGATAGATGACTGCTAAATTATTGTTAGACAAATGTTTCCTTAAATAGGCTTACAGCAAATAATTAGTTAGGCCAAAAATGATAAGGTGGGTGCCAGTCACCCTTTGTACATGCAGGGCAATAAAGTTTCTAAACAACTGCACGGCAGCCCTTTAATTTGACATCTTTCCAGCAGCTACCTTACTATAAACACACTAGCCACATGCAGTAAAAACTTGTTTACACCATTTGTGTCATTTGATTAAGATTATTTACCACTCTTGTATTGTGAAATGAAGGGTATGTATGTGTTGTGTAAGTTTATATTATTGTTTCTTAATGATAAAGCAACAGTGGATGTGGGGAGTATTTTTCCTCAGTGTAATAAGCATACTACAGTAGTTTAGGTTATGTTGTGGTGGAGCAACAGTAAAATCAAATGCAGTTCAGTACAATTGCCCTATGATAAATACCAGCTTTGGGAAGCTTATGATGAGACTGTCAGAGAGGTTGTGGTGGTTGATTGTTGCATTACATTGAAAGGTGAATCTATATATCCCCCTTACTTCACATCTCTACCCTCTGCCAGCACATTTATCTATAACAGGACTTGAAAAAGCTTTAAGCCAAAAAATAAATGTGCTGTTGAATTTGTGGATTTTAATAATAAAGTTTAATGCACAGACAAAGAGCGATTTCCATTTATCTTATATAAGCTTACGTCATTTTGTCTGTGACCTTCTTTAGTTAGAATAGAATTAACCATTTGCATAACTTAAACTTATTTAACCTTATTTGTGGATGGGATACTTTGTTTGTGAAGTAGATGTGTAATTTTTGAATTTACATTAGTGAATATTTTTTGTTCTGAACTGTTGTTCCGCTGTACTTTTTTTTTTTTTTTTTTTTTTACCGCTGTAAGTAACCCCAAACATGAACCCTTGTATTGACTGTGTCCACTGTACTGAGAGCCAGGAGACAGGTCACTTAATGTTGTCAGTTTTGTTTCTGAATAAAAACTATGCCCTCAATCAACACAGTCGAGTTCTGTTCAACATTACAGTCAATTACTTTTAAATATGTGGTATGTGATCACTTCCTTGACTGTGGTGACACTGCTCATACATTTTGGAGACTTTGAAATTGGGCTATATGTGAAGAAATAACCAGGTGAATCATACACAGTATTTCCAATAGGCATTGTTTTTTTTCCATAAAAAATGCTGCCATTATGGACCACTGGTCATTGTTTTTACATGTATTAGAAGTCATATAAAAACATCTCTGTATTTGTTAGTGTGGAATTGAGTGGTTGAACTAACTGTAACTAGCCATAGAGAGAACTTTCTATAAAATGTTTTTCATAACAATGACTAGTGTTAAACCAGATAGTATGTAACTTGCTGACCTGTGACATCAGATAACTGCAGACAGCATGTAGCTAACAAACTCAGTTGGCCTCATTTTTATACCAACGCATGACACGCAGAAGAAATCCTGGTTGTGCAAAATACAAATGTCAGATGTACACAAGCATTGATTTAACCATAGGTTTATGGACTTGTTAAATATATTACATACTGGCAGTCTGCAAAGGTTGACATAAACTAACTATACTGAGGAACAGGAATACTGTAGCTTCCAGTAAAGGGGTGGGCTGATGTTTATCATGAACACCTGGTTTTCACAACCACTATCTCATCTTTGAAGTTTGTGACATATGTAGGTACAAGCACATACATATTCATGGCTCATCAGGGCATCTCATGTTGACTTTAACAGAGAAAATTCACTGTGTATTTGTCTACTGTGCAGTTTGACATTATGACACAAATTTAAAAAAAAAACAAAAAAAAACATTCATTTATAAAACTTGTTCTTATTTTTATTTATTTATTTATTTTTTTTGCTTCATGCTTTTTTGAAAAGATACAATACAGATAATTCTTATCCCTGTAATTCCTTATTGTTTCTTTGCTTTATTAATCTATTTTTGATTTATTCTTTGATTCGTAGTAGTACAAATGCTGTCTGATCTGTGTATTGAATATATCTTCTTTCATTTCATCATATGCCAAAAAATCACAAATAACATTTGTCAAATTTCAATGTAAATCAGTGGTTCTTAAGAAGTACTTGCTGTAGCCAGAGTCTTTCAAAATTTATGAAAATTTATGTTTGGGGGAAAAAAATGTAATTAAGGCATTACTATTCCAGGAAAAATTCTTGTGATTTCTTTGTTTATATAAGGTCACATTTGAACAATAGATTTTTACCTCCCCGCAACAAATGTGCTCCTGTTATGTTGAAGTAAATTTTCAGAAACAGGTTTTCTGTATTTAATCGTTACCAACAAATATTTAACAGTATGAATGCTATTAGCACCCAGGCTTGTTTGGTATAATGTGTGTGTATATCTGAAGAGTTTGTCATGCCATTAAAACATCTTGCATGAAAACAATCAAAGTGAGCATGCATCCTGTACAGTGAGTCCAGGGATCAGATCGTTCCAGTGTACAGGCATTGATAAGAGGAATTAGTTGTGTCAGAGCTAAAACAGGTATCAGAATCTGATGGTTTAGAACTTGTATAAAATAAGAACCAGTTCTTAATCACCATCTTTATGTGATTTATTTGTGATTTTTATTTTATTTTTAACGTGCATGTGTATGGCACCTTTTGAAACAGCACCATGGGAAAAATCAGTAGCAGCAACATCGCTCTGCTCATGTCACTTCCTGCCATCCAACATCAAATAAACCACTTGTCTACAAAGTATAAGAAAGTTTTTCTTATAACCCGTAATGACTGTGGTTGACTTTTCATTTACATTGTCATTGTTTAACTGGTCCCTGTTCAAATTCTGCTGGTTTATGTTGATTTCAATTTGTTTTCTCTAAGCATTTCTATTACACCTCATGTCAGGATAACAATTTCCCCATAAGCAGTACTTTTGGTATTATTCATATAAAAGACTTTATATGATTGACTGATTTTACTGCCATTAGATGACCCTTTACCATTTACAAATTTTAAAAAATCTGTTTCCAAGAATATTTGTTCTGAATTGCACTTTATATAAGAGCCTGTTACTCAGCTGTACAAATAAACATGCAGACTTTGTGTGGCATTACTTCTTCTTACACTTCTCAGCCACACATTGTGTTCTTAGTGTTTCATAACCAATTTCTCTGTTTTTTGTTTCAGTGTTTCACTGGCAAGCCACAATAATGGGACCTGTAAGTATTGACTCAGTTATACCGTTATCACAATGCTTTCTTTTTCATTGGAACTAACACATGTAACTGTTGTGTCATTATTTTTTGACTTTGAATGGTGCTCATCAATGAATGCTCAACTAATGCGGTATCTGTAGAGCTAATGTGAACTTACTGTTTGCTTCATCAGTTTATTCAGTGAGGAGGTCAACTTTTAGTCAGCCAATGTTTTTTTTTGGTTGACAGCAGCCATAGTATTTAATTTTATATTCAATTTTGTATGCATTCCTTTGCCATAAATGTAATTCAGTCACTAATGAAATGAATGGGTTTCTTTGTCCCTGCATTAGAATGACAGTCCTTACCAGAGCGGGGTTTTCTTCTTGACCATACACTTCCCCACAGACTACCCCTTCAAACCGCCAAAGGTAAACAAAACATACCAAGTAGCAGTGCACATTAAAAAAGGAAAAGTCAGGCACCGTAGTGCTTCTTGTCTGATAAAACATGTCACAGCTTTATGTCATTCAGTTTCCTGTTCCTCTCAGCTGCCCCCCTTTCTCACCCCCACCGCCCACATCTTTTTTTTCCCTCTGTTTTCAGGTTGCATTTACCACAAGAATCTACCACCCAAATATCAACAGCAACGGAAGCATTTGTCTTGACATCCTGCGATCACAGTGGTCTCCAGCTCTCACCATCTCCAAAGGTAGGCCGACTGGCCTTCAGACTCTGAAGTGTAACACTGCACATACGGTTACAGATAAATGGCAGATGCTACTGCCTTTATAAACAGCATGTTAAGAGTGAAGGCAAAGAGGAAGCATGTCAGTTTCCTATTTAATGAAAATGCTTCCCACAAATAATATATTGCCCCATTCCATCCACAAAAGTCCTTGTGTGTCACTCGAGTACTGTCTCTGTAAATGTCAGCTTCAGCTCTTTTCATCAGTGATGGTTAGTACTAGACCGGCTTAAAAATGGTGTGCCTCATGCACAAGTGGTGTTTTTTTCTAAGATCGCTGTCACATGTATTATCAGAGTTTAACATTTTTATAGCCGTGACAAATGCACTACCTCGCTTCATTCTGAGGGTCATTTGAAGGAAAATGACAAAAATTCTGAAAATTTTATTTGTGA
Organism: Seriola lalandi dorsalis; assembly: GCF_002814215.2. Lineage (NCBI taxonomy): Eukaryota > Metazoa > Chordata > Actinopteri > Carangiformes > Carangidae > Seriola > Seriola lalandi. The sequence goes on along the minus strand of NW_019525522.1, from coordinate 745,369 downwards.
ATTCTTGCTGTTCAACCTTTGCACTGTCCATTCCAGTCCTCCTGTCCATCTGCTCTCTGCTGTGCGACCCAAACCCGGACGACCCCTTAGTACCCGAGATCGCCCGCATCTACAAGACGGACAGGGAAAAGTAAGTGTTTCGCTTCATGTTTTGTTTTTTTCTTCTTCTATGCTTTGTGTCTCTTGTCAACATTAAACATGATGCTATGGGTTACCAGCCTTCATTTTTTTTTTTTAAATAATCTACAACACAAGCCAATCATATGTCAAGTCTCCTCTGGCCTGGGTGGAGCTGTGCTAAAACCTGTTAATGTTAGAAACTGGCTATTGATGAGCAGAAGCTCCATGATTATGTAAGGATTGCTGCCAGCACGGTGGAAACAGTGCAGAAATAATAATAAATGTAACTAATATGTGAAAGACAAAGCAATTGAACAATGTGGCTGTAGTTTGTGTCATCATGTGTCTGCAGAACACAAATAAGACTGATGGTCAGTCACCTACGTTTTTCAATTAAACAATGAAAAAGCTAGAGAGTCAAATGAGCCTTGTTGCTTGTCAGGACAGGAATGACAGATTCATTTATGTGACTTTGCTTTACTAATATACCAATCACTCCACCAATTTCTCACTGTTCAAAAGTAATGGCCTCTAAAAGTTTTATTACATTTTGTTACATTCATCCCCTGAATTTAGTCATGTGTCCATCTGACCTTCACTATTCTAGTTTTCCTCTGCCTGCTGCTCTGAAAGGACTAATATTGCAAACACACAATTTTACATCTTTCAGAGAAATGTCTAACCAGATTATGTTGTATTTGGTGTCACTAATCCATGTGGCTTTATGAATATAATGCAACTGCACAATTGTTACAATTAGGCACACTTCATTATGTTGTTTGTCATTTTAAAAAGTGGAAAGATTTTTTTCAAAAAAAAATGCAGAAAACTTTGGCATCAAACATAGTAAAATACACATATCAGCCTAAATCAGCAGTGTGCCATTACAGAGACTATAAAGACGGAAGTGTTTCGTGTTTTCCTTACAGTATCTGTTATCTGTCTACTTTAGTGACTCACTGCCAATACACACTTACCAGTCAGGATTTTTTTGTCATTTTTCTTTATATATTTATAGAAAATGAAAATATAATGTACCCTCGGAAAAACTAATAATCAGAAAATGTGGTATGTCTTCTCCTATAGAGATGCTGTATTTACATACTTCATAATAGTGAGTTACGTTTGGCATCCAGAATGGTTTTTACAGCAATTTATTTTCACTGTTTCCTCTGCTTCATGATGATTTTCTGCTCCTGGGACATGATGATGAGAAATATGGCTGAAATCCAAAAAGTACTAGATGTGTTGCTCACATATGTAATTTGGTATCTCCCGATATGATGTATCATGCATTTAACAACAAGCTTAATAAACAATCAGGACAGTGGATGTTTGCTATTATTTTAGTATTGCCATATCTGACTAAAGCAGCATGGTTCTTCCTGTCACTGATTGACCAGCAGCAGTGATTTCTGGCAGTTGCTGCAGTGGCAACAGGAAATAAAAACTAACCTGCTGAAAAATGTGTGCTCCTGTAGAGCCACCAGCCAGCTGGTCTCTCTGCTGTTGTCAGGGTAGCAGCAAAACTTATGATGTACATATAGAAAGTAATGGAAGTGACAGTGTTTCAACTTTCCTAATGATATGTAAGTCTTCACAAGGCTAAACATCTAACAATCCCCTTTCTGTCTGTCTCTGCTTGTTCACAGGTACAACAAAATAGCTCGGGAATGGACACAAAAGTATGCAATGTAGTGTTGGAGTAGAATCATGGCCAACCACCTCTACGACATAAGGTTAGGGGAGCTTCAGACGTAAAGAGAAAACAAACAAAAAACCATACAAACAAATGAAAAGTTTAAAACAAGATCTTGTTGGTTTCCATTGGAGTGCTTTCTTTGAGCCACGCCTCCCCTTCACCAGAGTACCTGTAAAACTCCCTCTGCCCCAACTCCCCACTTTGTCTCTCTCTCTCCTTCCTCTCTCTCTCTCTGTTTGACTCTGCTCCCTCTTCCCCTTCTGCCTCTCAGCTCACCTGCCCCCACCTTCCAGTGTACATATTGTCAACTTGCAATGGTAACACCTGTCTCCCCTACTCCTTTTTCACCTCCTCCCTCCCTTGTGACCTCTGACCCCATCTCCTGACTTCTGTATACCATTACATTTGTCGCCATGCAGGTTGGACTGTTGTGCCACCCCCCAAACCCCTCCTTTCTCCTACATGCCTGCATCCTCACCCATCCTCCCAAGACGTTAATCACTAAAATCATTCCTTTGAACATCTGTAAAACTTTGAGGGGACCTTTTTATTTCCCTATTTTTTTCCTTCAGGGGGGAGGGGGACAATAATATGGAGGGATTTTTACACTCTGCACCCTTTCTTGTTTTGTTTTCCTTATATTCTCATCTGTTGAGGTGACAATTCAAGAAAGAAGTTTTCGCACGCGAGTCGAAGGGCACTCTGTATTTTATACAATAAATAAAAAAAATCATTGCAGGCTATGTAAAATGGCCTATTTTGGTCTTTGTTTGATTCTATGAAAGGACTTGAATTTATCCCCACACCTCCTGCTCCTCACCCCCTCCTTCCCTCCCAAACCACCTTACCCAAGTTGACCCCTTTGTACACACATAAACACACATGCACGCACAACTGTAACCCCATGTCACCCCCACCACTACCACCACGTTTTCTTTATTCACAAAGTGGAGGTTCTGGACCAGGTATTTAAGCAATTTGTTTTTCTTAGTTTAACCTGTGTTTTTATTCCCCATCCCCATAACTCTTTAGGTTGCTTTTTTTTTTTCTTTCTTTCTTTTTTTTTTTTTTTTTTTTTTTTTTTTTTTTTTTCTTCTTTTTTTGTTTTTTTGTTTTTTGTTTTTTTGTTTTTTGCTATTGTTGATTAGAAGCTAACATCTTAAATGGCTATGGGACTGGCTTGGGCTCTGGGTGCGAGGAGAACCCACTCTTCTTGCACAAAACCTCTGTATATTGAATTACCTGAGAGGCTCGTTGAGCTTTGTGTGTTGATTAAACTGTGTAATAAAAACCCATGACTCCTGTGTAGACTCATTTTCAGGCCCTGTTAAAGGACGTACAGAGGTAAGAAAGGAACGTGAAGCCAGGTCACATTTGTGACCCAGTTCTACAGAAATTTGACAAGATGAATAATACCTGCATAACCATATGGGCTCAATGTTATATGATAGATAGATAAATTGTTAATAACAAATTGATTGTGGGTATTTGGGAATATCTGATTAATGAGTAATACTTCACTAAAATTTAAATGTTTTTTAAACTGTTCAGATGTTGTGGGAGATGTAGTTCCACATGTTGACTGTTGGCTGCCAGTCCTCCTTTGAGTGTGAAACAAAACATAAAATGAGTGTAAACGAACACATTCACGGAATATTTTAACTAATTGCATTAGTATATTATTGCTATAACCATTATCTTCAGTCATGGCACTTAACAATCCACTCATGTATACATATATACTTTTTCATTTTGGTGGTAGGCGGCTTTGTCGCCCCCTGGCGGTGCTTTTATATAAAAACATTGAGTGCATTAAACATCCACTAATGCCGATTCTGTGTTCATGCATCAACAATTAACTCTAAAGGGACACATCCATATTTTCTGCTAAATAAATTCAGCAAATTAAATGTGAAAATGGTTGTTGGGGTCATTATGGCATTTACTACTCATTAACTCCTACTTACATGTACTCCTCTTGAAAGGAAATGGAACTCACCAAAGCCTTAATATATCAAGATGATTCTCCTCCAGTGGAAACCTTTAGCTCAATCCGTCGTGCCCGAGTTAAATGACACATTACATATGTGAGTTAAATGACACATTACATATGTGTCATTTAACATCTTAATTGACAAGATAACGAAGCAGTTTACAAATGTAACATACAACATTTAATTGGAGCTTCGGTTGTTCATATCTCCACACTCTTTATTGGGACATGTACTTTCTTTGATACAATTGTCTTCCCTCAAAGCCTCAATAGCTACTCACTGAGTAACGCAAAGAGCTTCCACTGATGGAGTGTGGTTGAAAGGTCTGGAAAAAAAGTTAAGTGTACTAGACTCCACATTGACAGAGGGTATCATAAAGGTTATTGAGAAACAAAGAAAATTCGCAAATCTAACCTGAGAGTGTCTTCGCAGTTAGGTCTTTATACAACGCTGAAGCGAAGCCGGAAGTTTGCTGGAGGCTCGGGCTGAAAGCCTCTTGGTCTGGTAGAACGTCCCTGTCCCTCCTCAGGCTCTCATTGGTTCCTGCACAGTGACGTAGCAGATCGCGCACGGTGTAGCTATCGGACAGAGTTCAGATAAGACTCCCCGGTTGACCTTGCTTTCGAGAGCTGACAAGAAACAACACACGGTCCAGGGACAACATGACAACCTCGAGTTTATCTGCTATGCCGCAGCTACCAATGCCTCCGCTGCCCACATTACCCAGCTCGGGATTTAGGTTATCTAAAGGTAAAGTATTTAAGCTAGCTAATCACATGCTAGCATTAAATGCATGTTTTCGTTTCGCCGCTCAGCGCAAACTTAACGTCTGCGACCTAACGCTACCCAAGCCAAGAAACCCCATTTGTTGTATTGCATGGTTATATGGAGACAACGTCTTTTGAATGCAATGCACAGATCTCCACATGATAGATCAATTATTTTCTAAAGTTAGTTTCCTTTTCTCTGCATTGTCAATAGCCGTTCCTTAGCTGGCCAACAGCCATGTAGCTAGCTAACTGACCACTCAGCCAAGCTGGGATCGGCCACAGGTTATGTTTCCAACTTTAGACAGTCACTCAGATAGTTTTGGCGACTCAGTTTAAGCCGTGTGGAGGCAATCCCACCATCTTCAGTAGGAGTGTATGCATCTGTGAGGGCCTCTTGCCGCTCTGGTGAAGCAGCTAATCGCTGAACTTTCTGCTCCAGACTAGGGCCCCTGTTCTTCTTGTCCTACGACTCAACGTCATGTGATGCTCAGTGAACATGGATAATCCTCCTCATAGCCTCGTTAAAACCGGCAATTTCATAGGTCCTGGTAGAAAAGTAAAACCAGTGTACGTACCTCTCAAGCTGTTAGTTTTCTGTGCATCTAACAGACAGGCCCCTGTTCACGAGAAATCCTCCATCATCATCATCTCCCTGATGATGCATCATGCTGAAGCTGTAGGAAGAGAGGTTTATTTTGGGTCCAGGGTGTCAAACCTTTCTCTCATCTAGACAAAACTAAGAGAGATCAAATACCTTCTAAGATTTTTGTTATTGCACAGCTGGTGAAAGGTGAAAACGGGATTCAATGAATATTTTTTTTGCATCACTAAAGTGTAAGACTGTTTATATCATAAACTGATGCTATGTATGGCTGTGCAAGGATTAATTATTTTTATTTACTTTGAAGAATATAAATAAACTGACCAGTTTGTTAGGTGAACCAGTACAATCTGGTGCAATCCAATCAGAAAGGTGTTGTCTCTACTGGGGTCATTTTGGAGGACGTAATAAGTGGTACTGTATGATTTTGTTGCCTTTTATATTGAAAGGTGTAGCTCATTTGGTCCACCATCATCCATATTTGAGTACACAAGTAACCACTAGCTCTAACATCTTTAACAAAAGATGATGAGACAGGTGTTTTCTTTTGTAAAATCACCTTTCTGTATCTGTATGCTCACCATGACTGTGTTTTCTACAGAGCATTTGGTTGTAGCGGTGCCAGTCGCAGTGGTTGCAGCTGTTGGAGGCTTCCTAGTCAGCCATTACCTGAGCAGGCGGAGCTGTAAAAAGGGCCTGGTGAACACGTCCATCAGCAAAGACAGCCCCAAAGTGGTCCACAGCTTTGACATGGAGGACATCGGTACCAAGGCTGTGTACTGCCGCTGCTGGAAGTCCAAGAAGGTCAGGCCTTGTCAGTTTGTTCAGAGCCACTGATATCTTAGCTTGGTGTTTGAGGAAGAGTTTTGGACTTTCTAAGCCAGCTAAGCGATTTTATAAGGGTCCAAAATTCCCCTAACTTTCCTCGATTAAAAGTCCTTGTGCTGTTTGTGGGGTCAGACTTTGACATGTCATACTAGTGGGCACATCCCAGTCAGTGATATCACAGCTACGTGTTTGACAAACCTCATACTGAAATGTATTCCAACAGTACTACAATTCTTAAGTTGTTTAACTAATTGATCATTTATAACCATTAGGGATTGGGGTGCTGAGTGGAGCAGATTTTTTATTTTATTTTATTATGATCATAGAGATAAAAATTGATTCTCAGTCACCGGTGCTGAAGATAATGTCGCTAACATGTTCACTCAGAAGCATTGTATGTACTGCTGATTCTGTGCCACAGCTCTCGCGTGACTAAGTAGGGCTGTCACAAAATCAGATTGGAATTCAAATGAATTTGAATAGTAGATTTCTGCCACAGTGTAGAACTCAAAATACCACTTCTTATACACTGCTTCTCAGATGCTTTGGTGCCGTGGTTTTCTGCTTAGGATGCATTCGTTCGCTAGTGTCCTACATTATCGTAGCAACCAACATATCAATACCAGCTGCTTAGTTTACTGGTAGGTCAGCAGGGCACGCCATAGGTCAAGCTGATGGTGAAGTTTTAGAGTGCCCTCTGCTGGATCACAAGGCAAAATGCTTCCATTGTTGTGCTATAAATTCTCAATAAGAACAGTTCATTCCAGTTCAAATACTAAGTTTTTCCACATTCAAATGACTGTTTGAGTTTCGAATAGAAAGTGACAGTCCCAGTCCTAAGGACTTAAAGTTGATAAGAGTGAGTTTTGTTTTCCTCTAACGTTGTGTTCTCTCCCTGCAGTTCCCTTACTGTGACGGAGCCCACACCAAACACAACGAGGAGACCGGGGACAACGTTGGACCCCTCATCATCAAGAAGAAGGATGCTTAAGCCAACCAATCACAGATCTCCACCCTCTCTTGACTTCTCATGCAGCCGCCCCCAGGTTATACAATTGTTTACCATCATCATTAACAGTATCGCCCTAATGGTTGTGGTATAACACTGCTACAATCAAACAGTGGATATTCTTTGTAGCCCAGAATAGAGACCCAGAAAGTGCTGAAAATATTCAAAATTTTGATTCTTGACCTTCCACACTGCATTAGACAACATGACTTTGAAATCAAAGGTCATTTGAGGAGAGATAAGGAGAGCACTTTGACAACCAGCACAGTAAGACATGGAGGTATTGTGCCTGTGCAGTTGAATTTTGACATATTTAACCAGAAGGATTTGATCAATATTCTCATCACACCTGAAATATTTCACTGTGTGGGCATTGTGTCGTCATGTCTGGTGTCACCTGTGTCCCCTTCCTTCTTGACTCCGCCAGGTGTGGAGCAGGTGGTTGAAACATGTAATGAACTGGCAGCTCTTTGCCTCAGTCAGTATTTCATTGGAATTCAGCGCAGGCCTTATATTCAAATCTACAGACCAGAGTCTGAACACACACAACCCACATGAATGTTACATGCTTTGATTTTTGCACAAAGAGCTGCTTAGTCAGAGGAAACAGAAGTTTAGTTTGTCTTAAATTAAATAATAATCTCCAATCTTGAGAGCTGTTGAAACACTATCTGCTGTTTGTAATCACTTACTGTCTGCTTTCTGAGGAAACTGTTGTATTTAATCTGTAAAGTGTTCAAGGGTGAAAACTCTGCTTATAAAGGATATATTTTGCCTTGTCATCAGATTTATTTTCTACTGGCTGCGGTGTGTCTGACTTGATGAATCATTGTTCTGTATACTGTGAATAAAACTTGTTGAGTGATCTGATTTCTAAGCTTCTCTTATTTATTTTAGGGAGTGTTTCTTGCTACTGACCACAGGGGCCAAACTCTACATTTGTTTGTTTTTAACCACAGGATCAAATGCACTTCATTTAACCGCTTCACCTTTTAGCAGAGAGGCAGAGCAGTGTGTTTATGGATTAACAGTGGACAGGGATAATAAGTAAACAGGGCCGTGTGGTGCCTGCAGTGGGATCAGTGTGTATATGTGTGTGTGTGTGTGTGTGTGTGTGTGTGTGTGTTAGGCCTGGGCTGGGGGTGAGGGGGGCTGCGTGCTGCAGTGTCCACCAACACCAGTGGCCATTTTAAGATGCGGCAGTATTTGTGGTGACCACTAGAAGACGCTGTGTTTGCACGGATAGTCCAGGCCAGACGGTGTACGCGAGTACGGTGGGCCCCTGCTCCCATAGTGACACGCGCACGCACGCACACACACATAGTCAGACACGCACGAGGTATCTGGCTGCGTGCCAGATGCAACGGAGGACTCTCATAAGAGGTGGAGTGGACTCGACCATCCCCGTGTGAGGAGTCACCTTTAACAGACAGCTCAACAGTGTGTTCACACACAGGGACAATGTCTCTGCTGCGTGGACAATATTTACGTCGTACGTGCTTTAAAACCAGAGGAGCCTCAGCGTGGAGGCAGCACATGATAAACAGGCTAACATGCTCTGACTGCTAACTCACTGAGCCACTGTGTTTTGCCAAATGGGGAAAATGTTTTTGTTTTTTTCATTCTATAGTTATTTATTATTTTTTCTCCCTTTTATTCTTAAGCGTGGGCAACTTCATAATGTGACACTGAAACCCACCTACTGAGTTTAGCCTCCATTACCTGTGAATGATAGGACCTACAAGTAATGGAGAGGACACAGTGGGGATAAAACTGATCATTCAGAATATAAATAATTAAAATTTTCCTTCAGACACCTTGTCCCCAAGAGGGACAGAGAGTATGTTTGTGTTTATTTCCCTGTTGTAATCTTTTTTCTGTAACGCTAAACATCGATATAAGCTGTTCAGAGCCCTCTGCTTAAATCTGATACATTCACATCATACAGGGTTGTATTGTAAACATTCACATCTTCTTTTTAATATTGTTGTTAATTAAAAATGACAGATGTTTTATTCTACATCTGCTTTACACAGTCTAGAGCCCACTTTGTCATCACATACACAAGTTTATATATGAAAGAACAGGGATACCTGACATAGGTCTCAATCACAATGTATTGATAGGAGGCGTACTATGCATTGCTGTAGCATTAGATTGCTGTAATTGATGATTTCCTCATTAAACTAACAAAAAACACTTTAGCATATATTAGCATGTAATAATTCGTGTATTCGTCAACAGGGGGGTAATCAATGGACCAGTTGAAATTTTGATATTATTTTTATCTAAATAATTTTTTTTAAGAAATAGTTATAAGTTTTGTTGATAAATATGTATGATATCTCCGACATGTATCATGAAGGAGGGGGACTTGGTGTTTCATGGTCATTATTTCCATCTAACGCCCATGTTCATTGACACACTGAGTGTATGGGACGAGTCGGGCAGAGGGATATTTAATGTTGGGTTTAATTGGTTATAATACAGTATTCATAGTGACAGCTGTCGGTGTGTGTCGAGCTCTTCCTGTGCATATTATGGGGTCGCTCTGACCACGGTCTCGGCTGCAGAGTCCACTTCGCATTTTGAGCGACGCCCCCAAATTCCGTGCAGAGTGTTTGCAGACCCTCCGGGACGGAGAGGTGGAGGAGGAATCGGCAGCTCCACCGTCCATATACACTACAATCACCACGCCATTAGTTCATGACTTCATCATATCTTTGACAGGAGAGTTTGGACCGTATTTAGAAGGTAAGGGTAGACGTTTTGCCAACACTTCCGGTAGATTTTCGCTGTTTTTGTTTTGTCGCCTTTTCCTGCGTGCAGCGCCGTGTCGCAGCGACCACTCGGACTGTGGTCAGCTCGCCGTGGCGTCGGTCGAGCACCGTCTTCTTAGGTAACGTTAATTACGGTGAAATGATCGATCGGGCTCCACGATCGACCCATGTTAGGGTTTACACAGTTGTCCTGTAATATCATATATGTCCCGAGTTTAATCAGTGGAATAGTTTTTCTACAAATGTAGACACGGAATATAGCCTGGTCTTTTTTTATCCACAGCAACCGCATCGTTGCGCACCTCGCTCCTCGTCGTCGATACCAGACAAAAGACAGCCTGTTTTTTACGGTCCCCTGTTTAGTCTTTCTCTGTTGAGCTTAAGCTTTGGCTGGCACACATAACAGCAGTCGTCAAAATGTATTTGAAAAGCGCGCTCCACATTTGACCTGCGCATATGCGCATATCTTTGCATATTGTTGTCGCTCTGTTATTGATTGCATTGATATACCGTGAAATTCTTAAAGGGATACTGCCTCCTGTATGCGGAAATCACTGGCAAGGCATGCACTGTGTCTGATAGATGGCTCTGTCCACCTCTTTTCAAGCACTTTGATTTCTAAATCTCTATACATTTATGTTATATTTGTTTAAAATACAGAATCTCTATACTCTGATACTCTGACACTGTGTGTAGTGTCTGTGGCTGAGAAATATCCTCCAGTCTTATCTCCTCTGTTTACTCTCTTTCAGTATTCGTCTCTCCAACATTTCTATTCTTAACCTTCCTCTCTTCATCCCCTATTCATTTCTAGCTCTCCAGGACTCTGAGGCTGCTGCAGAGAATGGGAATAGGGACACAGGCCAAGGCTTGCCATTTTGGCTGAAGTAACAGCAGGACGGTTGTCAACCCCGCATCGGCGTCAATCCCCTTCTCCCTCACCTCTCCTCCCACACACACTCACACAAGGACAGACACCCCCACACACAGCCACTGCTATGTCCACCGCCGTAGACATCGCTGGCCCTTCCTCCCCAGACCAGGCCCACAGCAGCGCTAAAATCCCCAATGAGCCACTCAGACCCAGCCTTAAGCGCTCCAGCCACCCCTACAGCCTCTCCCATTACATCTCCACCCCTTCCCCGGCTGTGGACGTCAAAGGCCTGATCCAGCCCTCCCCAGCCCAGCAGCGGGCCGCCCAGCCTGCACACACTAAGCCCCGCCGGGCCCCCTCCTGGCCCGACATGTGGGAGTCGCCCAGCGGGCTCCACCTGGCCCATGCTGCAGAGCTGCTGATGCGCGCTGGGCTTCTGGCTCTGACACCCGCCACCACAGAGCAGGCCAGCCTGGGTGCACAGAGCAGCCAGCCAGCTAAAAGGGAGGCTGCAGAGGCAAAGGGGGGGAAGGGGGACGGAGAAGGAGGTGCGTCTGGACCTGAGGAGGAGGAAGAGGACTCCTCTGGATGTGGCACTGACTTCCAACCCTTCCTGGGTGCCTGGTTCCCCTTCAGCCCCGCTCTGTTCCCCCTGGCAGGTTTCCAGATGGGGGGAGGCCACTGGAGAAGTGCGGCCATGGGAGCTGAGGGCATCGAGGGGCTGGTGGCCGAGGGCTACTCTCCTGGCTCTCTGGGCGCGGGCAACGGAGGCAGGAGGAAGAGGAAGAGGTGCGGGGAGTGTGTACCTTGTCGGCGTCAGACGAACTGCGAACAGTGCAGCAGCTGCCGCAATCGCAAGAGGGGACACCAGATCTGTAAATACAGGAAGTGCGAGGAGCTGAAGAGGAAGCCAGGAGGCCCGGGGTTTGAGAGCAGAGTGTCTGGGTTTGATCTAAGGGGGTCCGACTTTACTTTGGGTCTGGCACAGGAGCGAAGCAACGGAGCCTTGGACGGATAGTAATGCTTGTGGTGGCAGCATTTGTCAGAGGATCCTGGTTGGATGATTGTTGAGCTGCAGTTTAATAAAAACACACGGGACACAATGTTAACACGCTCGGACTGTGGTTCAAAGATCTTCAGATCTTGTGTTTAGTGAGAAGCTGCAGCTCTGTTTAAGAATGTCCACGCTCGTTCCCATCCTTCCTTTTGACAATCAGTGAAATGGAGAGGAGAGAAAGAAGGATACCAATGTGTGTCAATATTTAGATGATGACAAAAATGCTGTAAATAGCCTGTAAATATCTGGAAAACATTATGTCTTTTTTACATCCCTTTCCAGTTTGGATGTGTTGTGTTTCAACATTTAAAAAAAAAAAAGGAGCCAAATGTTTTGTTTCTAATGGGGAGTTTTGATTCTGTTGTTCTGACGTCACTGCATCAGTAAGAAATGAATGAGTTCAGCTTAGGCTAAATTATTTCATGTGCAACTTGTACTGTATAGCTCTGTTTGCCCTTTTGAAATAAAAGAAATTGGCCATGTGTACTTGTCTACAGGCTGGGTTTATACTACATCTGTGTGTGTGTGTGTGTGTGTGTGTGTGTGTGTGTGTTCATATTTAATTGGGTGTATGTGTCTGTTTGCAGCCATGTTCCTGCTTGTACGCGCACACGTGTGTTTGTGTGTGTGTGTGTGAGGTTGTGTGGATTATGAGTCACCTAATGGTGTGGCTGAGAGCCTTATCGCAACCCCACAGACACACACACAAACACACCTACACGCTGCCTTGGCAAGTCCAGTGCATGCACTCGAACACACCTAACCTGACCTGCACACATAATCACAAACACTCTCCTCTATTCACACACTGACGCAATTTCCCTTTTTATTCACAAGTATAGATCATATGCAGACACACACACAAACACACACACACACACACACAACACATTATAAGCCAAATACACAGCCAGCTGGACTGAGGCTATAGGGTGGGTTTTTGCTTGTTGCCGTAACGATGGCTGATGTGATAAGACCTTCTTCCTCGGCGCCACACTCCAGGGGACCGCAGGGAAGACGTAACCATGGCAACGGCCGGCCCGAGGTGTCACGCTATAATTGGGCCACGGCTGCACTTCCTGTGCGCCTTCAGTCAGGGGGATCGCAGAGGGACTGTGTGTGTGTGTGTGTGTGTGTGTGTGTGTGTGTGTGTGTGCGTGTTTGTCAGGCAGGGAGAGAGGCAGAGAGAAAGCGCAGCACGCCAGCCAACACAGGACACTGCCAACTCATGGAGAAAAGCAGTGAGCTCCAACATCATGCTATTACAACGCTCCCACTGAATGAGAAACACACAGTCTTTTAGTTGAAGTCCACAGTCTAGTGTTTCTTCATCTCCCAGACAAAGGGGGAATTTGAAATTCTTGGATCTGCAGCTTTTTTTTTCACCGCCCCTCTTTCTCTTCTGTGCCTTTCTAGTGATTTGGAGCTTAATCCCCCCTCCCTGTTCTCGTCACGCATGCACACACACATACACACGCACACACACACACACACCGGAAATCTGTGTCACCCGCTGCCCAGCAGGTCCAGTGACTCCCTGAACGCCTGCAGTCTGGCTCCACTGGCCTGCAAGATGGCAGGAGAGAAAGGGAGGAGGAGGGAGGGAGGGATTGAACGGAGGACAGAGAAGAGGAGGAGGGGGGAGGGTTGAGAGAGAGAGTTGGGGGAGTGGGGGAGGAGGAGGAGGAGGAGGAGGAGTAGGAGGGGGTGGAAAGCGAATCCGGGGTGGGGGGGGTGAAGGGCAGAGAGGGAAAAGGGAGGAAGGGGGGGGTGTAATGGGGGTAAGAGAGAGTGGGTGAAACTGGGAGAGATGAAAAGCAGGCCACAGGGGGAGAGAAAAGAGAAAGAGAGAGATATGCAGGGAGGAGGACGGGGAGATGGACAGCAGGGGATGAAGATAATGTGGGCCAAACAAAGAGGGAAGGAGAGATGAGTGCGAGATCCAGCGAGCGGAGTGACGGAGGTTGACTGAAATGCAGCAAGACAGAGACGCAGGGAGACCGGGGTTAATGACGGATGCATTGTCCAGATAGCCGGTGTGCGCTGTCACAGACCCCTGTGGAGCTTACATATGTTACAGCACCAGCGGCCCTGCCCACTCTGGAGAAAAACTCCTTTCACACACACTGCAGTGGAACAACCTGCCAGCCCAAGGCAACCTGCACTGGAGCTGGGCGGACCCTCACTCACGAGCCAGACCTTTGAAATTTTGGCCACTGCGTCTGCTTGGAGACACTGTGTCTCATTGTGAATTTTTTCTCCTTCCATTGGCGGTATCCCCAGTGTTAGAAAATCTCTAACAGCTTTGCAGAAACAGCATCTTTCTGAGATCACTCCTCATTACGTCTCTGTTATCCATTTGTGTTCACTTTTATAGACATGGAAAACATGCTAGTCCCAAACAGAAACACAATAGTTTCTTACATCCTTGAAAAGCTCAGGCTCATCTGCCCTCAGGTTATATTTTGGTGGCATTGGGGTCGAGGGGGACTCTTGACCTTTGACCCTTAAAGCTGTTAAAGGACTTCTAAAAACAGCTTCATCCACTTCTGGTTTCGGTCTCACGCTACCAATGAACAACAAGCACAAAAACCATTAAATAGCATTAAGATGACACATGTAACTAAGACTGTCTGTCTAATTAAAAATGAGTCATGAATTGCTATCAGCCTGACCACATGCAGCATAGTCATAAAATGAGTCCTGAAGACATTCACACATTTTGATCCTCAGGTGGGTTCACATGGTGTTTTTGGAGGTAATGTGTACACAAAACTCTGTTAATCTTTAGCTCGCTGCTGATCTCAAAAAAGGCACAGTGGTTCCAGGAAGTTAGGCAAAGCACACTGATAAAGTCTGTCTGCCTGCAGTGATATTTCATCATGGCTTCTTTTCAGAGCACCTCATGATGTGGAATTGCTTGTTGCCATCCAGTATTGAGTTGGAGGCCATTTGCACTGCTCACTTTGCAGGATTTCCATCTTTAGATCAGACAAGTACATCATGAATTGAGCTCTAACGTCAGTAACATGAGGTCTCGAACTTAGATTTTCATGACTTTAAATATTCAAATAAATTATGAATGAATAAAGTAAATTATGATCATTGATATGGAATTGCAGCAATGACTAGCCAATTGAGAAATATCATACAATATTCATTTGCCTAACAATCTCAAAAACATAAAAAAACAGCTGTAATGGTTGTATCCAGATTCACAATGAAGGCTACTTAGAAAAGCAGTGATAGCATTTTCACACAATAATATAAATATCATTTTAAATATCCTACAAGAGAGTTTACTGACACTGAGCTTATCCTCTACTCAGATCCCAGAACAGCTACTGATCCTAACTGCTCAGACTGGGATATTATAAGAGACTACAGCCATGCTACTGGCTCTGAGAGGCTGTGTAGCTATAGCAGTGCTTAGAGCTAAATGCTAATGTGAGCATGCTAACATCTTTGCAATGACAAAGGTAGCATGGTGATGCTAAACAGGAATAATGTTTACCATGATCACCATCTTAGTTTTCTGTGTTAACATGCTAATATTAGCTAATAAGCATGGAACATAAAGTACAGCTTTGCAAAATTAATGCTATGTCATTTTTTAAAAGTCAAGTTTAGTTTTCTGGGTGTAATTGTAAAAGTCAGTTTACAAACTGAAAACAGTTGTATGTCCTCCGAGTCTCTGGAGTAGTTTTGTCAACACTGATAATGTCATCAAGACTATACATTTTTTATAGAGGGAACAGAGTTTTTGAATGTGGGTGTTTACCAGGCAGGCAAATGTAGTATTTTTTTGGAGCTGGGACCAAAAAGTCCAAGTCAAATAGCTTATCTCAGCCTTTTTTACACTTACGTCTCCCTCACACACATAAATCCCTTTGAGTTATGTTGAGTTATGTTGGTTGGGGTTAGGGTGAGGTTGGTCATGTTTTTGCTTTAAAAAACCCAGGTTATGTCTGAACAGTGTGACTCTTTTTTTGTACATATTAGACATAAAACATAATATATTTCACTCTCACCTTTTTGTCAGACTGGACTGGGGGAAAACTACATATTTTAAATACAAAATTTACTTTGTAGTTTGTAACCCTGTTATGTTTAGAGGTATGCAGGGGTTTATTATAAATGTTTTATTCATTTGACAGTGAACACTATTAAAAGTTATTGTTTTTAATGTTCAGAGGTTGCACATGATCTACATTTTGTAGCCAAATACGGAAATCCTGACTTGAATCAAATTTCCTTGCTAAACTGCTCAGTTATAACCTGAGGTTTTACACATTAATTAACAAACATTGAGGTTACAAATTAGAAAACCATTGCCCTTTAGTGCCAAATCTAATGAAGCCACTACTGAAGTGTTATTATACAGCAAGCACAAGCTGTTAACTGACTGCCTGATCTCCTGACTCAGTATATCTCTTCACAACGACTTCATTCATAAAATCAGATAAGGTATGGTTTATTGTTCCAAAGGAAACGGTCACACACATATCTAATCCTCCTTGGTAAATTCTTTGATGTTTACTATCATACAGGCTCTTAGTCAACACATGGAGCGCTTCTCATGTCCTAATTTCACCTCCAAGGCTGGACAGGAAATAAACAGGAGCACCAGTAGACGCTAGACACCATCAGACGATAGAAACATTTGAAGTCAATGACATGCACTTTCTTATGGGACAAAGATGAACAGACTCCTACAATGCTTTGCTGAGAAACCCAACACTGTCCTACTATATTTAGCGGAGCTTTTCACACTGTGTGCATGACTGCTCGTGTCAAGTCACATGATTCAAGATATATGGGTGGACAGACACACAAACACGCACACACTCCTCACTCACATACAGCAGCGCATACACAGAGGCTGAGGGTGTGGAGGTGGTGAGGGAATGCGAAGAGGTTTATTGAGTTGACTGTGACGTGTTGCTTCCCGTGACCTGACTCCCATTTGCTCTGTCTCCCCATGCGTCTCGCCCTCTGTCTCAGTCTAAACCACATGCTAATCAGCTTTCTGTGCTGTGTGTTTGATCTCTGATGGGCTGTTTTCTGATGCATCCGACTGAATAGATAATCATTGTGCAAGTGATCACTATCAACAACTTCCCTGTGTTTACCCCTGTCAGCAACCCCACCTAGCCCTACTGAATGCATGCTGTGAACAGACACAACTTTGTTAAATACAAAAACAAAATAAGACCAATCTTTCACTTTCAATAATTTGTTCTTTTTCACACCAACATATGGACATATAAACCCATTAGGTAAATATAAAATACAAATACAAATAGAAGGTAAAATACAAAAGTCAAAGTGTCAGCAGGAGAAGAGTTTTAGCAAGGAATTAGTGACCAAGTAAAGGGAACATGTGACCAAATAGTTAGGTAGTAACTACAGCTCAACCACCCCAAACCTTAAAAATGAAGCACTCTCTCATGGTAACACATGTTCTTTGTTTTCTGCAGTTTGTTGCATCTGATGTGACTTTAAACCTACAGTCGAGTCTATAAATATCTTTTCCAGGGACAGATTTTTCATTGTTTTAGATCTGTACTCCAACACACCACTGAAATGAAACAATGACCAATGGGTTAAAGTGCTGACTCAGAGCTGAAGGAGTGTATGAGGGTGTTAAAATCCAAATTGGCGGACCAGAATAGTAACTGGCGCTCGATTTGTACGCAGTCCCTCCAATTTCATGACTATGCAGATCAGTTATAGTAAGTCTTGAGGGCCAGAAAAGTTCATTTCTCTTGCCTATAGCCAAGTCAGTCACCTGACCACGCCCTGTCAGCTGACCTCAGCCTCGATGATCATGTGATTCATTTGCTGAAGATCAGACTGAAGAAGCAAGACTTGAAGATGCCAACAATGGAAGTGTCTGTTAGTGTGTGTGGGCTGTTGACTTCAGAAATGACTGAAATTGACTTCAAAAAATTTGCAACCAAAAATTAAATATGACTTTTGACCAAAAATGTTCAACACAAAGTCCACTTGCTTGGTTTTCCAGTGCTTTCAGCCACACATTCTGGCCTTCTTTAATGATTGGAGTTTGCCTAATTGTCATGTAAATGGTTTGTGTTAACAAGTATTCAGTCCCGTGATCAGGGAAAACATTAAGGTGATATATTTATGTGTCTGTACATAAGAATGTTTTTGTCAAATTTATATTTCTAAGGTCAACAACAAATCTACAAGGTCAAATTAAAATGTATCCTACTTTCTTCAACCATTTTTGTTCCTTTAGGGCTATCATCACGCCTGCAGCTCTGTGAGGCAGGTTTTTGTTCTTGATGCATTGAGCTAAATGCTAATGTAAACATGCTAACAGGCTTACAGTGACAATGCTAACATGTTGATGTTTAGCAGGTATATTTTCTGCCATGTTCACCATCTGTGTTAGCATGCTAACAACTGCTAATTAGCACAACAAGAGTTGCAGTGAGTTGGTGTAAGTCAGTGGTGTTAAAACACTACAATCACAAGGTACATGGACTAAATATAAAACAATTACAACCTTTTAAACAATATAGAAGAAATGATATGATTTTATCAAAGTCATGTCTCAGTTCCCAATAATCCCTGCTTATGACATTTTAGTAATAAAACTTCATTCACACTCATTTCAGAAGTGTTCTTTTCAGCTGTGGCCAATAGTCTGTGTGTGTGTGTGTGTGTGTGTGTGTGTGTGTGTGTGTGTGTGTGTGTGTGTCTGGACTTCTCGCTCTGCATCTGCCTGTCAATCACAAAAGCTATGTGAGCGTATTTGAACTCAGTAACATCAAAGCTGCTTCATTTTATCATTCAGGTTGACTTTGGTTTAAAAGCTTTTCAAGTCTTTCTCTCACTCCACCCCCCAGACGTTTCTCCGTCTGTGGGTTGGTCCTTCAATTGATGCCTAACAAAGTATATCTCAGTTCACTGCTCAGGTTCAAGTAAGGACCTTCTTCTTCTTCACATGTATGTGGCCGCAGCCTGGTCCAACAGTGTGTAACTGAGCCATTACTTCTGCACAGGTGTCCTTACACTCAGTACGACATGGCTCTGCCGTTTTCGGGTCAAGTGTTATCTTGCATCAAGGTGGATGCACCTGGAGTCCTAATGGCTCAAGGCTGTGCTTCTTTTCTGCAGGTGAGCAGGTTTGGCAGGTAGAGGAGGTTTGGTGTAGGCAGGTGTTGTTCTGTGAGGATCATCTGTGAATGCCTTCCTGAGCTGCGCCACACGACCTCTGTATTCTGACTTTTTCTCCTCACAGCACATGATCTCTGAGAGGGAAAGAGAGGAAGAAAGTGAAGATCTCTTTAGTGGACGGACTCCTTTTTAAGCTTGCAATGTATTTTCCAGATAATCCAATGGTTTTTCTGAACCCTCAACTCATACAAGACATTTCATCTTTCAGTTTATCATAAAAAGTCAAGCTATGGAGATCCATAGTTTTTAATAGAACATAACTGTAAGCAGTTTTTTTACCTTAAGTTTACATTATCTTTTCTTTGAAAAATGTTTTGTTTCTATTAGAGTCTTTTACTTGTAATAGCGTATATTTACAATGCGGTAGTATTTCTATCTTCAGATATATATCACTACATGATTATCATACATTTTAACACAAAAACAGAAAAGTCAGGTTTCTCTCCACCTCGTCTTTCCTCTCTTGTTTTCTCACCTCTGTCTTGTGGGTCGCTTCTCTGTGTGTCTGACAGTGCGGCTTTGAGCGGCAGCTGGTTGCCATGGCGACTAAGATGGGGCCTGTAGAGAGGAGCCCAGTCGCTGGGATTGTCTGAGCTGCTGCCTGATTCACTGTCGCTGTCCTCCGCGGGGTCCTTCAGGTCGTCATCGGCGCTGCAGGAGTCCATGTCCTCCTCAGACGACTGGTCATTTGGTGAAGCTGGGTAATCCTGAATGTAAGTGGGATGTAATTTGATGGTAAGACTCTAATACTCGGACCATTTTACCTTATAAACTTCAAACACACATATAAACACATTAACTCACGCTAACATCTGTGAGGGGCAGCTGGATTTTTTCTTTAAAGCCATGCTCCTGGGCCTCTCTTCCTGGCAGCAAGTCCACTGTCTGGATGCCATTCATATTATCGCTGTGGAGTCTGGAAGACAAAGACGTCCATTTTTACTCCCAAAGACAGACGTCCCAACCTTTGAATTAATCCTCCAGTTAGTCATTTGGGAAATCATTTCTATAATCAAATTGGGACGAAGAGATGGCGCGCTGACTGAAACTCTTTAGTTCCCTGTTTATCTTATCAAAGCCAACTGGAGTTATGTAATCTGTTGAACAGACTGAGGGCTTCATTAAGGTTAGCAGAAACCTATGTGATGTTCAAATGTGTTGGTTCAGACATATTACTGATGAACAGACCTGACCAAACCGAATGGATGTCAGTCCAACATTTAATAAATATGCTCTTATAAAAAATCCTTGTAAGTCATGTTCAAAATAAAGCAATAAACACCTGATAGACTAACATTATTCACTGTTTGAAAGACACAGGTTTATAACTATTTGATTTAGTTTGGTTCGGGTAGCGTGGAGTGTTCTGGACCAAATTTATTTTAGAATAAATGATCTTACAAATTAAACCACTTGAATGACCTATTTCATTTATAAAAGAATAAAAAGAAACGGTGGAACGTGAGGAACTTTACTGCCATTGTCTAATGTTTAATACACTTAAAAACGTAGTTTTTTTTTCAAATCGGTCTTTATCTTGTTACTATTTTTTCTTTACATAAAATAGTTAAAACATCAACTACAAATTCTGCTCTTCAATCTGCTGCCTCACAACAAAGGGACTGCTTTGACTTCTACAGTAAGAAAAAGAGTCTACTTTCATACTACAGTTATATATAATAATAACCTGTAAAATAGTAAAGTCAAGGCCAAAAAACCTAAATCAGCCATTAACACCATGTGAAATTTTGAAATATATCCTTATATGTTTGTGTTTACCTGTTGTTAATGAGGCTCTGGAGGAGTTTGGAGGACTTGAATTCGTCCACCTCTCCGATTACACTGACGCTCACGTCTCCGTCGCGACCGAGCAGCCACTTCACATGTTTACTGGAAGCTGGAGAGGGAAAAAAGAAAAAACAAAATGGGTAAGATTACAGGAGATATATTTTCATCCCAGGCTCGAAGTGAGATTCTGATGGCAGAGGCTGTCAAATAAATTGTCCTTCTGACTTCTATCCAGAAGGTGGCGCTGTCCTATAAGTATAGGGCTTGGGAAAGCTCACACAATGGCAGCAGACCTCGTCCTCTATTACTGTTAAACTCTTTATCATTTGCCCTCATTCTCTCCTACTCTTTGTCTCCAGTTCTGTGTCATTTCTCTGTCTTTTCTCTGTTTTCATTTAAATAAATTGTGTCACTGCATAATTCAAGACATCAATCATGGCAGAATATTGATAAAGCGTCTTCTAATCATTTAGAATCACTGCAGAAGGGGAAAGGCAGTGAAGAAAAAACAACCTCCTTCCTGGCCAGGCAGGGCAACATGAAACTAACCTGGGTCAGCTTAACAGAAACTCTCTTTGAAGTCTGAACTGGACACAGCCCACATGTTGTTGTGCCAATGTTTAGTTTACATACACTGTGTATCAGTTCAATTGAGGAGCGGCATTTTTATTTTCCCTTATATCTATTATACCACCATGAATTGACACTTTCTAATTTATATTTACTTAATTAATCTGAATTTATAATTAATCAGGTATTAATACATTCTGTAATTATGTTATGCAATGTATCTCTTTTGTTATCTGATCTTCAATATAATCGTCAATCATTATATAAACAAATGAATTCCAAACGAAACATACGTTTGTTCCATTACATTTACATCAAGGAAAAAAACTGAGTTTTTATCTCATCATGACACAAAGGGCAAAAATAGACACTGCTCCCCAATGAGTGACAAAGGCTGTATTGTTTTCCATGACAGTGCAGTACCTGATAAACGTGAAACACCTGCCATGACATCATTGAAAGGGGCGTGGCTTTACAATTCTAATATTCAAGTGTCTTATACAGCCATGCAGCGGTGTGATTCAGAGTAGATTCACCATTTGAAGGCTGAATGAACAGATACTGTAACAATCAGCTCCTCACAGATTTCACACAAAGCAGCTCTGTCCTGTTCATATTCTGGAGAATGACTTGTGTTTGCGAAGTGTCACATAGCACATAAGAGAACATTGTGCGGACGTCTCGATCTGATGTCAGTCATCTGACCAAAGACCATTTCTGATATAAGTCATCGTCTGTCTTTGCAACACACCTTTATGTTTCCAGTCACCTCACTGAGTTATACCTGTGATAACAAGACACACAGGCGGTTTCTAGACTGCGGCGTCTTTCTTTATCACTACCACACCTACAAATTAACCACATACTGGAAATCTGTAGTACCAGGACTGCTTCAAGTGTGTGTTAGTGTGATTTATAGGCCTGTCTGCACATGTCTGACGTTCCCGACAACAGCACGGTGAACAAAGAATGAAAGACGCCTAACTGGACTGTATGTTGTGTAACACAAACACACAGGCAACACACACTCAGTCACCTCTCAGGTGACATAGCAGAGATTGGGTAAACAAAGATGGTAATTTAATATGTGGTTTAAAGCGTGGCAACGCCTGTAGAATGATTCAACAAGCAGTGATAGAAGCTGTTTGTCTCACACACACACACACGCACACATACACAGACATAGATACAGACACACACACAGACACAGATACAGACACACACACAGACACAGATACAGACACACACTCTCTCATTGTGCAGGGGGACTGGTGGAGTTGATCGGGTCTCAGTAAGTCAGATAAACACCGTAAATGGAGGCCGGGTGGATGAAATGAGTAAGACAGAAAGGTGGAGCAGAGGGAGACATGGGCCACTGACAGAGCAGTGAAGAGTCTGGACCATATTTGTTTGGGTGTAATCGAAACACATTAATGAGACTGGTAACCTGAGAGGGTGTTACTACACAGCTTCTGTGTCTCTGTACTCATGTGCACTCAGAGATTCTAAGCTTTCTGATCAACATTAATTAGTTATAGACAGGCTTGCCAACGACATACTGATTAAGTTAAAGAAATACAGTAGTAGTAACAGTGATTAATTATAGTTACAAAAAACTGTAATTAGTCTCCATATAGACTTTTTTAGTCTGTGTGTGGTAATTGTATGAGGACTAAACAGAGCTGTAGTTAGGATTTTACAAATACTGAGGCCTTAAATTAACCAAAAACAATCTCAATGTAGTTTTACATCTCCTCTCTCAGGCTTCTCTCTGGAGCTCGAGTAACAACAGGTCAGTCAGCCAATCAGAAGAAACGAGGCTCTGAGCCTCTCTTCTGATTGGCTGACTGTTTCTGAGTGATCCAATAAAGATATAAGAGATTTCAGGTAAACACTCAGAGAAACCAAATCCTGCAAAGTTGGTTGATGGGTCCAGGTGGGCGGGGCTTGCGGCATGGCTGAGAGCGGTGACCGCTTTGTTGTAACATCACAAAGTTACAGAAGTCCTGACGGCTGGTTTTAAGGCTCAGTTTCTGAATACAGGCTGTGTGCATTTCTCTGTGGACTGAGGCTTTGACACTTTGATAGTATTAATACAGAACCTAGACCTGATTTATGATCTAAAAAGACATGCAAATCTACCTTTATACAATATGGGACCTTTAAAATCCCTCCAGTGCCACCCATACCTGACAAAATGTTACTAGCCACCAAAACGTCTTCAAAACTTTGATTAAAATGTAATAAATTCTTTAATTATATTCATTCATTTTACTGCTCAACTATATTATCACCCTTAATGCTGTTTTAAGGCCTCCACACTAATTCTTTAGAACCAGGATTCAAAACCCATCACATGTAGCTAATATCTGTGTAACTGTGGAATATAAACTCAAAGCAAAACATGTGGAGACACAGTACTGAGGACTGATGATCTCTGTGTTTCAACAGGTCTAAATATATTTAAAGTCAAACTGATATTAAAGCTTAGTTTAACATTTAAAAAAGATTCTTATTTGAGTGCACAGATCCTTGTAAACACACTGCAGTCTGTAGTTTTGTCAGTGCAGAATTGCCAAATTAGTTGTGACACCCTGGTGTTGGACAGTACAGAAATTAGAGGAGCTAGTAGCTTCCCAGAAATCTTGTTCATTCCTGCTACAAAAATATGTTCCTATGTCAGTCAGTGGTTTACTTTTTGCTTCACTGGAAATCCTGAATATAGAAATATTTATTCAACGTAGCAGTGCGTCTTGCCAGTATAATCAGTTCAAAAACACCACTCTACCTTTCTTTGGCCTGGTGTTGTTGTTGACTCCTCCTTCCCTCTGCTCCCTCTCCTCTCGCTCTCTCCAGCGGCGTACCTGCTCCTCTCTCATCTTCAGGAACAGGATCCTCTTCTGTTCCTCACTGAGGGCCTCCAGCACCTCCGGTTCCACCCACATGTCTTCAAGGATCTTAGCCAGCATCCTGCCTCTGTTCCCTAGTGGCCGGAGACGTCTGTTAGCCCCTCTGTCTCTCTGTCCTGTGGGTCGTGTTTCAGCGGTGGGGAATGATCGCTCCCTTTTTTTCTTGCTCTACTCAGAGTCAGGTTCCCTGTTCTGTGAACGATGTGGGATCAGGTACAGTCCAACTGCTGGAGGTCACTGAAGTGTCCTTTGTCAAGTGCAATCCCTCTGTGCAGCAGGAGTGTGTCAGGCTCTCTGGAGGTGAAGGTGCAGTGTTTCCAGATCAACTGGGCTCTGAAAGTTGCTGCTGTGGTTTTGAGAGAGAGAGAGAGAGAGAGAGAGAGAGAGAGAGAGAGAGAGAGAGAGAGATTATATCTACTGTATTGTTTTGTTCTCCTCCATTCAATCCTGTTCTGGCTGGAAGAACACAATAGACCCTAAGCAAATAAGCCAAAATGCCAACTGTAATGTGTGTGTGTATGCATGCAGTGTTTACTCTGCATACAGTAGGCAGCGAGAATGCTGCTGTGCTTTCAAACACTGAAAGGCAAACAGGGACAGGTTCAGAATGTCAGCACACACACACACACACACACACACACACACACACACACACACACACACACACACACACACACACACATACACACACAGGGTGGGGTGTTAATGACTGCATGCTATCTGGGTGCAACAGACACAGACAGAGCAAAAGAACGCTGTACTTGGCTTGACAGTAGCTTTCTCTCTCTCTCTCTCACTATCTCTCTCTCTCTCTCTCTCTCTCTCTCACACACACACAAATAAAACGCCAACTCCGACTGTTTTTAGCACCTTATCAACACACGTGAGGCTGATAGCGATCCCACTTACACAGAAACTCAGTCAGGAAGTCATCAAGACCAAATCCCAGAAAACAACCTTCACCTTAAACTGTGTGTAAACATGCTCCATAAAAGCAGCCTCCGCCCTCTACACACTTATTAGGCAAAGATTTGAAACAGTGAGCTGCTGAGCGAGAGCCAATAGGGTTTGTGTCTGTGATAACAGTTCACCAACCTCTACCTGAGGGTGGTTTGGTATTACAGTAAAGCAGCACACAGAGGAGAAATATCAGCTTGTAAGTTAGTGTTTCAGGTGTGGCCATGTTCACCACAGTCAAACCCTAGAATTATATTAAACCTTGATGAAAAATATTAAATACAATACAAAACTGAAAAACTGAAGAATAGGAATAGCTTGACCTTCTGGGAAATAAGTTTATTTCTTTCAGAGGGTTAGAGGAGTGGAATGATATCGCTCTTATGTCTGTCCAGTTAACATGAAGCTGGAGCTAGCAGCCAGCTATCTGAGGGAGTGTCCTTCTTTAAATACATATTATAAGGATACTTACAATGAAATATGCTGTAGTATTAAAAACACAGCAGCTCATAAATCTATGAAACATTAACAAGATAAAACTACAGCCAGCAGCTTCTCAGTTCACTCTCCTTCTGAGAGTAAAACCAGCCAAAAACTAAACCCCCTGTTGACTCGATTCATTTCATTTTTAGATATATGTAGAGCTTGGTTTTGTTATTAGTCTTAAAACCAGCTTCCATTCAATCATCAACTGAGCAGTACTTCTTAAAATCTCTTTCACTACCCAGTGAGGTTTCTGTGACCATTATTCTTGTCCATGTGAGTGTCTACTGTCTAAAGATAAAAGTGGAAGTGTTTTTATTCATTCTTTCATTATGCAGGAGCTGTAAAGCCCTGTGAGAGTCTGTGACTGAAAGGAATGAAAGTAAACAGGACCTGACAAGAAGATTTGCTAGTAAACAACTTACTCTGTGGCAAACTGCTCAGGCTTTCTATACAAGAACCGTCTCAGTCCTACATCACAGCTCCTGTAATTAACTGTACACATTTGAACTTGGGCACAGCAGCACAAAAGAAATATTCAAATCAAGAGACAAACACGGCAAACTTATCACAGTCAATAACCAACCACACAGAAAATCAACATCACACAAGGGCAAAATTAACATATAGCGGATCCCACCGTTCTGTAATTCACACACACACACACACACACACACACACACACACACACATATATATAAAGACAAAGTATGCAGCTCTGGCTCTGCGCCAACATGCAAATAAGTCTGGGATTTGCCTCTGCCTCTGCTCACATGCAGAGAAGAGACAGAAAGGGAACGAGTGGAGGGAAAGGTCTGTGCACGGCATACTGAGAGAAAAGTTTGAAAAGTCTCTCAGTCTGAGAAAACAGTGGTCACTTCACAGCGACAGAGGAGAGTGTGAGAGATAAATGAACTTAGACAGGCTGCAGAATGGCAATTGCAACAAAAGACAGACAGGGGAAGAAAGAAGGGGAGAGAAAGTGGACTTACTCAGTGGTTGCCAGCCGGTAGCATCTCCCTGCACTGGTCTGGAGTTTCAGTCAGCGCTTGTGTGAGTGTGGTATGATGAGTGTGTGACGTGAGAGACTGTGAGTGTGTGCCTTTGTGTGTGAGTGTTTGTGTGGGATCAGGCGTCAGCAGCAGTGGTATGCAGGCTCAGCTCTGCTCTTGTTGCATTTGTACTGAATGGGAGTGGGACGGACTGACATCACTGCATTTATTTTTCCTCTCCTCCTTCCTCCTTTCCTTTACCCCTCCTCTCTCCCTCTCCTCTCCTCTCCTGTCTACATTCCTACGAAGCTACAAAGAAATACAATTACAGCAGTTGGTGAAATACCAAACGGGTAAATTTCCCCCATTTCTATAAATAACTTCATAGCTTAATCTTTTGAATCTGCTCCCCTGTGACATTTAGCTGCATTCAAGGACACAAGGAATTTAATTTCCCCTGACAGGCTGTGTAACCTTTCCAAATAGCAGCATGGGAAATGGGAGTGATTCTCAGACATTTACTGTTTTAATTTTATCTGACTGACAGTCTCTGTATAGCTGTGGTTTCCCCCCTTCTTTCTTTTTCTTCCTCAAGGAAGTCCTGTTGGCTTTGTAGGACTGAGTAGCACCTCTCAAGGTCTCTTAATTAATCACAACACCACATGTGCAGGATGTAATCTGGATATTTATTTCACTGGACTTTTCCGTCAACAGGTTGTTGACACACTTACATGCCATTGTTTTGTGTTCGCTCCGCCTCATGGTGCCAGGTCAGATGAGTCCAGTCACATGGTACAAATGTCAGGCATATACCTCAGGGTAATTATGGCTAATACTATCACACGCGTGTATTCAGTTCAAATGAAGATGACTAACCTGCCTCCTGATTTTAATGACCTGTCAAGGCTGTGTGGGTGTGACCCACAGTTTACAGTAAATACAATCTTGCTGTAAATATTAGTTGCTCTTCTGTTTTATTTATAGTCAGTTGATATTTGCAGTAAATGTGTTTATATGATGGTCAATGACAAAACATAATGCAAGAGTAGCACAAGTAGAAAAGTATTTAACAGGTCGGTAATTTATGAGCAATTTAATGATGGTGAACCTTGTAATTTGGTTCCAGTTACCAGAAAGAGAAAACACCATTTTATATCTAAATTATTTTTTAATTCATTAATAATTTATTATCAAAACACTGTTTTCCATATTTGCCGAATTGTATGTTTGCCTGTAGATGAATTCAACATTTTTGTATGTTCAGCTGACCTTCTGTGCACTGAAACCAAAAAACTCTTGCTTAGGCTATTTCCCTGTAATTAGCACCAAGTTACACATTTTTTTTATGGAAACTTATTATTAAGAAATTATGGACTAGTAAAATAGAGCATTTCAGAGTTAAGTCAGCAGATTTACTTAGTTATGTCGGGGCAGAGCCATGATCTGAAGTTAGTAATGTTAGCTAACATGAACCAACAGCAAGGCTAACAGACCAAGTAAAGCTATTGCAGAAAAAAAGCATTCAATTGAGCTTAGAATTTATGGATCAAAAAATAAAACTTTGAATAATTCAAAAGTGAAAATGTATTAGCTAGTTATTTCATAAATTATATGATTTCCTTTTAATCATCATTTTTATTGTAAAGTTAACGGAATACTCTAGGAAATACTTTTATTTGCAATTTTAGCATTTTTAATTAACACATTTGTATAATTAAAAATCATGTTTATAAAATATTTTCATTTACATTTTGCAATGCGTAAAATGGAGTATGAATTAATGAATTAATTATTTAATTACTTGAGTAATTTGTTGTCTGAAGATAAGATGAACTTTATTAATCCCACGGGGTGAAATTTGCATGAATGCAAAAAGGGTTTTTTTTTTCAAAGAAAGTTGAGAAAAGTTCAAACAGACTTGTGATTTGTTTCAGTTGGAGTGAAAACAATAAGCAGTTCATCAGTTCAGTGAAAGTTACCCTGAACTTTCATAATGCTCAGCATTACGCAAAACGAAACTACAGTTGTCTTCAGCTGCGTTTCCACCAAAACCAGAGTTGCAGTGATACCAGACACCAGTTTGTTTGTCTCTCTATTTGTCTCTGGTATCAGGGCAGAAAGCTCAAGGTCTACACACAGACACATGAAGATACAGCTGAGATGATCTCTAAACTTAAAATGTACAAAATTTAGGTATTATATTAACATCTAAGCTCAAATATGAACCTAAGATTAATGTCCACCTTACTAGACCTAATTCTAACCTGGTGTAATCACAGCCTTAAGCCCTGCCTTTGTCTGGAAATAACCTAGATTTATAATAAGTTGGTCAAAGTTAGGTCATGTCTTTTTGTTTTCATTTACCTGTTTCCTTATCAAAATATTGTCCTGAGGAGATTTGAGCCTCAGTGAAATGATAAAAGGAAGAGCATATAAATATAAGCAAACACAAAACCTGTCTTTCCCTCCTTCCTTCTGGGGTCAAGGACAGGCCTGCCAGGGCAAAACAAAACAGGGATCTTCATATGGTGGGAGATGTGTGTGCATTATCTGAATACTTGTGTCTGTATTTATGCACATGGTGGTTGTGATGAGAGTTTGCACAAGTTAATATCTTTTAATCAACCTGAGGACACACCTTTGAAATTCCACTGAAGCTATTAACGGGAATTTTTCAGTAACAGGAAATAGGAATAAACGATTTGTCATCATGTTTGTTGTCTCGTGTTCTTACCTTTGTTTTTCCTCTGCAGGGCACACCTTGGGGAAGTCCCAAAGACTGCTGTCGCCATATTATCACTTCACCTGAATCCACGTGGAGAGGATCAGACATGTGGTCACGTTCAAATGGTAATTGTGCATGAACAGCACCCTCTGCTGGAGACAAGTAAAACAGCATGTCAATAATACATAAAGGGTTTCTCTGTGTTTTTAATGTAATAAAAGCTGGTTGGGCATCGCCAAATACTGGTATTTGTAGACACACTACAAAAACAAATATTTTTATTTATTGATTCTCAGTATTAAACTGGTCCAAGCAATTCTGAATAATTAGAATTTCAGGATATCCATTCTCATAAATGGCCTTGTAGCACTCATCCCTTTAAATTGAAAGTATAGTGTATCTAAAGGAGTAGTTTAAATGAAGGAAAACTATCATATAGAAACAATGAATACTCTGTAGGTCCAAAAGTCTAATATTTACCTCATTGCCGGTTATTGCATTATCTTGCATGTGAAATCTAATTATTATATTTCAGTTTGTGGAGCAATAAAGAGATAACCCAAACAAATTTAGGTAGAAAGATGGCTGGAAGGTTTGGTTGTCCGGTGAATGACACTGGAGTTTATGTTGCCACGTAAGATGAGTCGAATCTTTTCATTTGAGCAATGTGAATTTACTTTGTCAACTTGTCATCTTTAGCCCCAAATCTTCAGTGTGTGGCAATTATTACCTTGTGGTACTTTGATGAACGGCTTCATATAAACTTAACTGGTAACCTTCTTAAGGTGGCTCTTTGTTGAGGTTTTGGGGCCTTGCATCAAAATCTAATTTTTATACATAGATATTATATTTCAATATATAAGCATATAATTCAGCATATAATTAAGGAACTGCACTATCACTAACTTTTTTCTGACACCTACATCTTGCAGTAGCAGCATCTTTTACTCTGCAGTGCACACTGTTATAAAGCCTCCCTCTCTTTCACTTTGAATGTTGGTTTTAGTTAATACCATACTTATGTCACATACTCTTAAATACATTTACAGTAATAACTCTATGAAGTTGGAGAACACAGGCTGGGGGTGGCCCACAGCAGGTTACACAAGCTCATAAGTCCATTTTGGGAGGAGTCACCAAGAATACACAGTCAACAACATTCTCCAAGACCTTTGACCTCTGAAATCAAACATGCATCGTAAAACAGAAAGAGAGAAGAGACTGCCAATAAGTCTATGTTCTATGCTGACACCAAATCTGCATAATCTATCTCGCCCCAGTGTTAACATGCATATTTGAAGATTTTATGTAAAATACAAAGATAAAGAAGAAATAACAGGAACAGCACGGCTGAAGATGGCAATTTTCTCTTTTAACCTCAACATTGTACTTCCTATCATGCCTTTGTTTGCCTGATTCAGCAACATGGTTCAGGCAGATTTTCCATGGCAAAATTATTGGTATTCCAACATGTTCTCCCCTCAACCGCCCCATGTTTAATGCATGGACCCCACTGACATGGAGCCTGCTCTGTGAAGAGGGTGTGCATTAGCATGGATTCACATGAGAAAAGCCTGTGGTTAAACCGACCGCAAAGAACTATTGCTGTAGTCCCCAAAGTAATTTAACCAGCAGAACAAGCTGTGCTGGTTGGTTGGCGTAACATGCTATCATGATACTGAATGTTGACTATTTTTAAATAATTTGCATAATGAGTTTGAAAGAGTTTATGGTTGACTTTAACATCATTATACCACATAGGTTGTCATTATCAGGCACATCCAGCAATATGAGATACTGTTTTAATATCCCCACATTTAATAAAATACATTTTGCTGTAATCAGGTTTTATCTGGGTTGGAAATTAAACTGTATTGTCAAGAGAGTTGGTTCATTAATTGCACTATATGGCTGAATTAAGAAGAACTCCTGTAAACGTAACTTGTGGGTATCATGAAAAGGTGTGAATATAAATCTGATAAATCTGAAATCTATCATCTTTCAACCTTATAATGTTACTGTGGTGAAAGTGTTAGCACACAGGTGTTTATTTATACATCCAGCAAGTTGTGTTTCTGGCCTCTGGGCAAATGTAAGTCCAATATTCAGTCTCCTGTTAGCTCTATTTTGGTCTCCACCAACTTCTGGGGGAAATATCTGCCACTGTAGCTTCTAAATACTCAACTACATTAATCAGCTAGTTGCTCACTTTGTGTGTCTGTGGTTTTAGTGTTGGGCAGATTGTATGCAGTGAATCTATCAGAACTGTTTCAAAGTTGTCTAAAATTTTTGTGCGTTTGTGCGCAGTTTTTACAATTGTGCGTAACTGGCTGAGACTATCTTTCTGAAATGTAAACTGATGGGAAAACACCAATGGATTTCATTTTGACACTTATGTACACATTACACATAATACTATTTATACAGGAGCTGCTTTTGTTTCATTCATTGATTCACTTATTGTGTGTGATTTCCAGTGACATCTGTAAGACTAGTGAGCACTCTGGTCAATTTGAATGACGAGAGAAAACTTGCAAAAACACAACAGTACAGTACAGTACAGAAAATCACATTTGGGCTATGAGGTGGTTCACATACTGTAATATCATCCTTCAAGTAGCATATGTTAGCTCATCAGAGGAAAACAAAAGGGGCTGGTGTTTGGATCACCTATGGAAGAGGAGGCCGACTCCTTCTGGGTGTCAACATGTAACTTTTCCACTGCCTTGGGATTCCAGGGACAGTCGGTCTTCCTTATTTTTATGATTTCCATATTTACAACTTGGCATTGAGGTGCCGAGTGTGGCATTGTTGCTGTGGTGACCAGTCTGTCTGCTGACCTGGCTGCCCAGTAGAGTCACAGTTGGCACACACACACACAAACAGAGTGTCTCTAACACACATGGCACATTCTGTCACCATGTTGGCAAGGTCGCCGGTGTTTTCCTTGTTTGTCTATCTGGCTTGTCACACACACACACACACACACACACACACACACACACACACACACACACACACAGACACACACGTAAATGTAAACACAAATAAACACAGAATGCTTTTCTCCATAAATGGACTGTATGTATATACAGTACACATTTTTTTTCTCATTTCTCTGGGTAAATCTTGTGGAATCTGGTGGCAATCATCAGATAGACACACACACACACACACACACACACACACACACACACACACACATACACACACATACACACACACAGTATCTTTTCCATTATCTCCATTTTTCAGCTCTGTGTTAAGGACAAGTGGTCACAGGTGGATGTGACTGATGCTCAGATGAAGACCCTCCCCCCGCTCTATTTGCCTCTGTCACGTGGAGGGATGTGTGTCATTGTAACCCGCTTTTTCATGCCTGTGGATATAATGACCCAGATGAGAGCCACACACACATACTGACACATTTTCACACACACACACACACACACACACACACACACACACACACACACAAATGCTGACATGTCGTGTCCCCCTCCTCTTCAGTGGTAATGAATGCTGATGAGGTAGTCAAGGGAATCACTGGGGTCCAGCACAAAGCCGTGCAGCTAAATAATGATGTCCATCATGAAGGTAGGAGTGATGTTTCTTCTCTTTTACTTTCTTTCTTTCTTTTTTTTTGACTGATTCTGTTATATTCAGGCGCGACCAGAGAAAGATAAATCTTGTGGAACAGGGTTGTTATGTTGATGATGATGCGCCAGTGATACAATGTTTGTCTCTTGCTTTATTCCCTTTTGCAAATGTAATGAATTAAGAAAATACACACTTGTTTTTTAATAGTGGCAACATTAATCTACCTTGAACAGTTGTCCATTTTGTAGTGGCACCGTTGACCTTGTAAAAGCCACAGTTTGTATTTAAACTTGTGAGCCTTTTACTGTTAGTAATAAAGAAATAACTTAGGACATTTAGGAAATTTTGGAAATATGCTTATTTGCTTTCTTTCTGGGATTAGATGAAAAGTTGGTACCAGTCTCATGTCTGTGTGTTAAACAGGAGGTGATTAGCTTAGCTTAGCATAAAAACTAGAAGCAGGGGGAAACAGCTAGCTAACCTTTAACATTGATATCGCTAGCTTGTTAGCAAACAGATATGGAACACCATTATCATACATTTGGAGTCATGTTACCGGTCACTGGTATGAATGTAAGTCATATATTCACCCTCTTTTTAGTTCTGTTTCGTTCTCTATCAACTCCTGAAGGAAATATCTGACTCTTTACCGACTAAATGCTTGACTAAGTTCACCAGCTACTTGCTAACTTTGTCGTAAGGTAATTTGACGCTGGACACCACACAGTGGGTTCATCACAGTTTTCACTGAAAACTGATCCAGAACAGTGAAACTGTTGTCCAGTCAACCAAACCATTATATACAATATATGAAATGTTGATTTTTTTTTTTCAACAGAATTAAGTTTAAATACAAGCTATTTTTCTCCAGTCCATCTAAATATCTCTGCTAAATATTGCTCATAATACACAGTATTAGCTGAAAACAAGTTTACTGGGACTCCTGTTTACTTTCTTTAAATGTTGCTCTCATAAACATCTCTTATCATTCCTGAAAAACAGAATTTTTAAATGATTTATTCAGTTTTATGGAAAACTCTTCCCATTTGTGTTCATCTTCACAAGTCAATCTGCACGCTTGCGCACACACTCACACACACACATACACACACACACACACACACACACACACAAACACACACATACACACACACACACACACACACAGACACACACACACACACACGTATTTAATATCATTGATGTACACATGCTTTTACACTCTGAAGCAAGTACACTCTGTGAAGTCCTCTGATCAAAATCAAAGATCCACATCATGTGCACACACATTCTGCAGTGTGTTTGCTATATATGTGTGCATGCAATGCCTTGTGCTCGTGTGTGTGTGTGTGTGTGTGTGTGTGTGTGTGTGTGTGTGTGTGTGTGTGTGTGTGTGTGCGTGTGTCCCGGCTGTCTGACAGAGCTCCCTGTTGTTTGCCCTGCCGTGGCAGACGGAGCCAGCGCTGTACACTCTGTGGATCGATGCTCGTTTGGAGGATTTCTCTATTTAATTCCACCTCAGTCAGCAGCACCACATCCTCTTTTGTGTGTGTGTTTGTGTGTGCATATTTGGATCTCTATCTTAATATTGAGTTGTTCGTGTGAGCATGTGCAGAGGAATGCTGCAGGAGGTTTTTTGGTGTGTGTGTGTGTGTGTGTGTGTGCGTGTGTGTGTGTGTGTGTGTGTGTGTGTGTGTGTGTGTGTGTGTGTGTGTGTGGTTTGTGTGCACTCCTGTCGCCTACACACAAACACACACACACACTCAGAGTCTGATGCTGAGGACACACACCATCAGTCTGTCTAGCACCTCCCCCTTGCTTTGATTATACCCACAATGTTATTACTTGAGCACACCAACATCAGCATATTGATTTATCTTTTCATATGCTAACACACATGCACACACACACACACACACACACACACACTCATCATGGCACTACACTTTACACAGAATTGCACATTTGAACACACACACACACAGGTAAATGCGTGCATGGTGGCACACGTACATATACATATTCTGACACCATAGCCGTGCACATTAACATACTTATGTGCACCATCACAGGAGACCACCCACCCCAACAAACCAAAACGCAAGCTGTTAGCTTTTCTCCGCACCAGTTTCCTCCCCCTCTCTCCCTCCCATTGTCACATCAGGGATTTCCAGTGTTCCCAACACGTTGCCGCCATCACGGCCCTGCAGATGTCACTTAGCTGCAGACACACCTCTTCATTTCTCCATCCATCCATCGCTCTGCTTCTCCTGGGACACGGAGGAGGGACAGAACAGGGAGCAGTGAGTGCATGTTGGTGTATGTTTGTGTGTGTGTGTGTGTGTGTGTGTGTCTGTGGCTACAGAGGGGGAAGGGAGCCGGGCAGGTTAATGAATTAGTAATTAGGATTGACGTTGCGTCTGCAGTGGGTTTCCCCCAAACTATTTCCACCACTCCGTCTGTCTCTCTCCGGTCATCTGTGCATCCTCTGAACTCTCTTTGTCGTCTTTGGCCCTCTTCTTCCCCCTTCTCCCCCTCCCCTCCCCTCCCTTCCCCATTTCTCTCCTTGTGTAACCCCCTCCTACCTGTCTGTGGGCTTTGCATCTCTAACCTTCTCCTCCCCTTGTCTTCAAACAAACACCAGTCCCTTTTGTTCTGTCCACATCATCTCTATTGCTTTACGCATCTCTCTCTTCTTAATTCCCTTTCTTCTTTCTTCCCCTGTTCTCTCCTTGTCTCTTTTCAGCAACTCCCCCCTTCTTCTGTCTCCTTCAAATATGGTATTGATCACTGGAGATCACAGGACTGGAGACTGAGATTCTCAATCTTTGCAGATCTTACATTAAAGCTTGGAACAGTTGTGCCTTTAAAGGGCTAGGTTCAAGACTCCTGAAGAAAATATTTTGCCAGCAGACAGTGCAGAGCCATACATGTGATTGTATACTGCTGCTGTGCTTCTGTTTATGACCTTGAAGTTTACCATTAAGAAGGTACGCTCAAAGCACAGCACTATATGTTTTAAAGACAAAACAAATGATTGGGGCTGGGTCTTGGCTTGATTTTATGGTGCCAGTTTTGCACGTGGAAGATGAGCGAGAGTGAAAGAGCATGTTGAA
The DNA here is from genome assembly GCF_002814215.2 of Seriola lalandi dorsalis. NCBI lineage: Eukaryota > Metazoa > Chordata > Actinopteri > Carangiformes > Carangidae > Seriola > Seriola lalandi. Next base: position 709,288 of record NW_019525522.1, on the reverse strand, counting down.
AGGGTGTGACAAATGGGTGGTGGGCATATGTTAGTATAGTGGAAGAAATGTCCTCTGTGCTTTTCAAGGGCAGAGCGGACAGAAGCCAGTTTAGAGTATATGCTGGCAGATAATATGAACTGCTTGTTCATCAGAAAAGCCAAGAATTTTAACATTTTGTGTTATCTTCTACTCTGACAGACCAAATGGTCTGCCATCATCACAAGCTCAAACCACGCCTTGTCTATCACTCTCTTTCCATCTTCGGTAAAAAAAATCAGACACCTGATCAATTCCTTGACAGAGAGGCGAGTAAGCAGACAAATATATTGTATATTTGAATAGGCAAACAATAGCATGTACAGTCAAATCAGAGTTTTCCTAAAAATGTCAGCTAACCCTGAAAGCTCTTCATCTATGTTATCCAGCCTATTGTCCTCTTTACAGTGGTTTAATTAGAGGTATTTCTCTTTTGGATAGGCTGTAATTATAGTCCTGCCACAAAGGAGTATTGACAGTCTCCTTCAGAATGACTTGCACCTTTAGAAAAGTGGAACAGAGAAAAAGATCAGCAGAAAATACTGTCTTCTGTGGTCAGAGGATTCAATCTTCAATTGCTTACAAGTAAAGATACCCTCAAAAACACAGTTTGTTTTCTACAACAGTTACATTTAAGCATATTACTAGTTTTGCTATCCTAGCCAGCAGTAATTGCCTGTAAAAGTGGCGGAGCACCAGTATTAAAAGCTAACAGCAACCAGCAGGTCAAAGGTCAAGGCAATGTGCTATGATAAAATGTAGAATGACATAAAATGTAAGCCCCCAAATTTGAAACTGTTTCCATCATAATTGGCATCATATTTGTTACAGATTATGAGCATACACTTTATGTTCAGTATGTTTAACCTTTATTAGATTGAGCTGTTTCATCGAACAGTTAACTACCAGTCTATACAAGCAGAATATTGACTGTTTCATGGATCATGTTTTCCCTTGCACACATCAAATTCCTATCTAAACCAAACTGCAGCATGACCAATGCTCCATCCAGGATATGACAGCTGCAGGACTTTAGACTGCACTATTTGACTGTCTGTAAATAATCTGCATGCTGTGTTTTTCTGGTCAATCCCCAAACATTTCCCCTGAAAAGGCAAATTTCCAATGCTAGTAGCCTATGTGATGAAAAAAAAAGTGAACCCATGCTACAGGGACATGCCCCCCCCCTCCTCCCGTCTCCCTTTAACCTCAGTCTGGAACACACAGCTCAGTCTACATCAGCTCGTCTGATAAAGTTAAAGTTTAAGTGATTTTAATGATATTCTATTCAGTCATATCATTAGTGGTCAAAGAGGAGGAAGACTTCTGTCACCACCGCTGCCGGTGCTAATCTTCACTGCGGGCTACAGTGTCTGATATCAACAGGCCCTCGAGACACGTCCCGCTCACACCACGGGAGAGTGATGGTGCTCCCGAGCAGTCCGAGGAGCGGAATTACAATTTCTCAGCTGCCAGTCAAACACACCGAGGCTCCACGGAGAGGAGGAGACGGGGAGGACGCCTCCGTTCATCCCTCCATTCATCAAGCCGTTCAGTAATCGCTCTCCGCCGCCTGGACCTCCCGCGTGCCCCTACCAGCCTGCGCGGAGGCGCGAGACTACACCACGAGCTTCGTTCGGTCGGCGGCGGCGAACAACGGTCGCACGCGCATGCCGGTGAGAGGGGGGCAGCTGGGAAGGACGTTCAGCGTGGAGAGAAAAAAGAGCCCGTCTGTCAGTGTTATTCCCCGGTGTGGATGTAGAGAGTGTGAGGGGGCGAGAGGACCACCACCACCACCACCGCAGAACTCTCCTTTTCAGCCCCTGACTGGATGCATTTTACTGGTGAGTGAAGAAACGTACGTTCATTTATAGCGCACACGTTTAAAGTGTTACCAATTTAAGCTAGAAGGGCTGCGTTAGCGCCGAAAAACCTCCGTTTAACCGGCAGTTATAACGAAGCCCATGCTGAGATATCATGTATTTTAGTTTATTAGCGAGATGAGCAGAAGCATTTCTCATGTTGGCTGCGTTCAGGTTTCGCGTCCTGTTTTCCTGCTAATCTGTCACCAGAAAATGCTCACACAGCCTGCAGCCTACTCGCACCGGCAGGCTTTAGGACAGCAGTGTTTGTGGAGCTAATATAGGCTGAAAGATATGCACCGTGCGGGCCGTGGGATTTTATGGAGGTGTGTGTATGTGTGTGTGTGTGTGTGTGTGTGTGTGTGTCTGTGTGTGTCTGTGTGTTTTCAATCTTTCTGTCCCCTGAGAAGAGGAAGAGAAAAGCGGTTCCTTTCCGCTTTTAGGAGGACAAGTCGATCTTGAAACGCGACCAAGGTCTATTTTGGAGGAAAAGAAAGACACCGGCCTCAATTGAGCTTGAACCGTGTCTCCCAGCCATCCTGTTGTCATGGTTACTGGCTCGAGGAGGCTGGGAGAACATGGCTGTCTCGCGCTGTGCTCTCTCACCCCCCCCCTCTCATTCTCTCTTTCACACACACACACACACACACACACACACACACACACACACACACACACACACACACACACTAGGAGAGAGACAGGGAGATAGAGACAATAAGCCTTGTCTATCTACTGTTTGTTTATGTCTTTCTAAGTGTATTGAGAGACACTTCGGAAAGGGAGCGAGCACATAGTAACCTTTTCAAGGGTATACTGTGCACATTTGAAAGCAAAAATAATTCCGTAAATGCCTAGGAATTACTTACTGATAACACATACCTTAAAGAAGATCCCAGCATGTTTTACCACACACACAATCTAAGCCGTTATGTACACCTATCTTATAGAAGTATAGTGATTTTTCAGCAGTGAAAGACCGAGCCGGGCCAAGACCTTGCTTCTTCATGATGTGGGTGGCTTCTTTAAAACAGGTGTTTGATAGCAGCTTATTTTTCATCCTCCAAGCAAAGTCGTTATTATCTTAATTATAGACATTTACATGTCTAGTCTAGAGCCATTGTAATTCATTCCCCCAATACAACCGTGGGCTCTCCCAGGCAAAAGTGCAACTCTCCTCCAATATAATCAACTTGAACTCAAGGTGTCAGACATCCAGACACACCAGCAGCAGCTCCAGACCAAACTATCTCTTTCTCTTCTTCTTACTCTCTCTTGTTGACTTACTCTTTTTTTTCATCCTTCTAGTGACTTTATTAACAGCATTGTTGATGTAGAACGACAACACCAAAACCATTTAGGCATAGCATTTTTAAAATCCATCATAAACCATTTTGCACATTCAAATTATGTTGAGAAAATATATTATTTTGATTACAAACATGTGAAATATGTAATTTATATTTAAAAATGAATATAACATGCAGAAATAGGCTATAACTTCAGATGCCAGAAACGATATGCTATGTTTGTCTGCGTGGGTAATAATGTCTGACTTTGCATGACAAAACGAAAGTGCCCATGGAAATAGCCCAAAACAGGATAAATCACCACATTAATGTGAGCATGTATTTAGATATAAGCGTTTAGAGTGACAAAATGAGAGTGGACGGTTGACCTTGACAGCATAGAAGTGACATATTGGGGTGATTTGGTGGAGCTGGCTGACTGTTACGCTCCAGTAGGCTGGTGTGGCTAGTCGGAGGCTCTGTGGTCATGCTGGTGTGACTTGTAGACCGGCAGGCTAAGCTAGGAAAACACCCTGGACTTCTTCCAAGTCCATATTTTCCTGCTTTCCTGTCCCAGGCTAACAACCAGGAAATGATTCTTCTTCCTCTCTGTCTGCATCTGTGCTTGTAACACAACAGCATTTTTGAAAGGTGACTCTATATCTGCACTGTGTGTGTGTGTGTGTGTGTGTGTGAGTGTGAGTGTGTGTGTGTGTGTGTGTGTGTGTGTGTGTGTGTGTGTATGGGCTGCAGTGCCAGTGCTGCGCCCAGCCAGCATATTATGAACAGGGTCAGTAGGTCATTTATAGTATGAGACTGCAGTGTCTCTCTGACAGACAAAAGAGTGGAGGAGGGATGAGGAGATAAGGTTTTCCTTCTGTGTCCTTAGTATGCAGATTTGATTACCAGTGTTCAGCTCATAGCTTCATAGATTAATTTTGATTACTAATTAGCTGTTTATGAAAATTATCTCGAATGCTGTCCTGCTGGTCTTAGAGGTGTTTATTATTTTATATTTGGTGAAGTGAAATGTATATTTGTTGTGTTTCATCTCTGTCTCTCTTTTTCTCCTGTCTTTGCCTCTAGATTTTGTAATGAAATTTAATTAGTCCAAAATAAACAAATTAATATATGTAATGATTTAATAATTTACATTTTTGAATAGGAGGTAATCAACTCCATGTCAATGATTGCAGTGAAGCACCAACACGTTGTCCTTCACACCACTTGGCAATACTGTGGCGGTGCCTTTCAGTAAGAAACTCTCATGGTGGCAGTCAGCGCAAACAAAAGAGCTGCACAAATGTTTCTGTTTAAAATGAATGTGGGCAGCACTACAAATGTAATGAGGTCAGACAAGTTAAAAGTGGTCAATTGGCTGCCTGTTCCACCACTTAAACCCAGTGAAAGATGGTGCAGTGATGCCCAACACAAGTGTCTGCAGGCAGAGGAGTGTTTTCAACTGATAGATAGATAGATAGATAGATAGATAGATAGATAGAGATTAAGGATTAAGGGATTTAGGCCTTATAGAGTAGAACATGAGTTTCTTTAATATAATGTTAAGGCTGTAATTTAATCACTTCATATTGCAATATTGCAAGTAATATTATATTGTTTCAGAAAACCTGCAACCTGATTTTCTTCCTCACTGTGTAGCTCTGTCATTTGTTAAACTCTCAGGGAATCCTGGGTAATCCTCTCCACTGCACCATTTTACATTCAGTCACTGCCAATAACATCTGGCCATGGTGCAACTCCACCTTAACAGGACAGGCGTTAAGTGCCCCACTTAAAGGCACAAAAGTAAACTTTTACTCATGAAGTTCATTTTCATCTGGAGTATTATTCAGCCTGTGAAACAGCTGTATAATGTCTGCTGTGATTCTGGAGGAGCTGTGTTAAGTCTGAGAAAATAACCCCAATGATGTCATGATTGGAGACTGGTCAAAAAACCTGCATCACAAGCTGAAGCTATGAAACTTTAAAACTGGCAGGTAGGGTCTGATTCTGCTGAATGTTGACAGAATGGGAAGAACAGGAAAACCTCCTGTTTTGACTGGGAGAGTTCATGCTAGGCTTAAGCAATCGTACAAATATATTGGCTATCTGTGATGGCCTGAGTCCATTGCTGTTTAGTTTTTTTTGGGGTGATTTTGGGCTGATGAAGTGGAGATTGTCCAGTGGCAGTTGAGGGGGACTCTGCTCTCTGATAGTGTTGCATAAACAGCAGGATTAAGGCTGAACAATATGCAAAAAAACATATATTGACATATATTGCGTCATAATTTCAGTTTGAAGGATCATTTTTGCATTTTCACTGAAAGAAATTTAGAAATGATGATGATGTGAGTTTTTGCTGGGGCTTATACTAAACGCACATGATCATTTACATCTGGAGAACATGATTTATTGGCCAGGGCCTCTCTGTAGCACCACAATGCTTCAGTATGTTGTGACGCATTTTACCTTCAATTTTACCTGCAATTTTGATTTTGCACTTTTGTGTTTGCAAATGCTGGTGCAAATTGGTAGTGTTAGAATCATCTGCTGGTACTACATCTCCTTTGGCTTGCCGATCGCATGTGGTTTACAAACAAAATAATCCCAAATAGGTGATTTTGTATTTTTTGTTGCAACAAGCTCTTCCATGATTGCATTTGATGAAAATGGCGTCTGGGGAGTGGGGAATCCCTTGCTCCCTGCGCATACGCCCGCAGCACACACACACTTGCACGAATAAATCAGCAGTTGCTGGCTGTTGGACTGACGGTGGCATTTTAACATATAACACAGCATTTTAACATATCACCCAAGCCTGTTTCAACTCCACTGCTAGTTTTGTTGTTATATCATATTAATAGTCTAAATTGTTACATATTTGGAGCAGTTTGTGAAACCAAAAACAAACTAACAGTGTATACCTCCCTTTAAATTAGCTGAACCAAGTGATACAGATATAGCTGTCACCAATTCTTGATATCTCAGAATCAGAATTACAACTAGGATGCTGACATGAATGTCTTTTCCAACTTGGCTGCTCCATATTATCTTCCAAGTGAATATACAACTCAGTTTTATTATGGGAAATGTAGGAGCCAGCATTTTTTAAGCTCACCAGGGACAAGAAGTCAGGATATCTTGGCTTTTTAAATTGCTGAAGTAACCATTTAAATGTCTGACAGAGCAAACTTACTTGTTTAGCTGCATTTAATACTTCAAGTCACATAATTTCAAGCGGAATCATACTGATCTGAAGCAGCTGGGTATTCCAGTTAGACCTGCTCGCTCTGAAGAAGTGTTTTCCCTTGTTTTTGAAGCTTTCAGTCTGATTACCTCAGTTGTGTTTCTTCGGCATCTCTGCTGCCTATAAAGACCAGTCAGGCTTATCGCTGGAGACTCCCAGTGGACTGCGGCTCTGTGTCTCAGGGATCAATAAATTACACCATAGTGTGTGTCTTTGCAGTGTGTGTGTGTTTGTGTGTGTGTGTGTGTCTGAGTTAGACAGAGAGACAGGCAGAAAGATAAAGACAGATATAAAAGGCACAAGAGACAGAGAAGAGATATTTAATGGCGACTTGGCCTTTTATCCAACGTCATCCTCACTGGATTGGTGGTTTATATGCCAGGGTGGGCATGATTTTGGATATGTGTTTGTGTGTGTGTGTGTGTGTATGTGTGTGTGTGTGTGTGTGTGTGTGTGTGTGTGTGTGTGTGTGTGTGTGTGTGCGTGTTGTTCACATGATTGGCAGATGGTCTGATCGCAATTAAAGGAAATTGATAAGGCTTAAGAGCCTCAGTGTTCAGCTGACAGAAGTAGAATGCAATAAGTCTCTTCTGGTAGCCATTGTATACATACAGACACAAAGACTCTCACACACACACAAACACACACACACACACACCACACACCCTATCCTTATCACTGGCTGTGTTTCCTCCATCCATCCATGTGGTGTGTCTGAACACATCTGCTCTTTCTCCTCAGCAGTCAGATTCGCAGTGCTGCTCACAGTCACAGACACTTTTTTCTGCTGGCGAAGACCCATTTACCTCAGTTACTGCAAAATGAGAGGCTGAGAAAGAGAAGAGAGAGAGCACATAGTGAGTTAGACTGTGAGATAGCAGAAAACATAATGTAGAACAGATGAAGAGGAAAGAGTGGGAGAAAAACAGGACACTGGAGACAGAGAGAGGGAGAGAGAGCATTCCCACTTTTCGTGTTTGGTTTCATAACTGTTCACTGTTTCCATTTATGGAGATGTGTCACTGTGTTTGTGTGTGTGTGTGTGTGTGCGTGTGTGTATGTGTATTCGCCTGCGTGTTAATATGTGCAAATGCATCTTTGTGTAATTGCATAAATGGATGCAAATTGTGCTTGTTTGCATATGCCTGATACATGTGCGTGAATACGAGCTGCCATACACTCAGGTGGGACTGTGCTTCAAATATTCAGTACCTGAGTTTGGGATTATTTGAGATTATTCTAATGACTGAATGATTCATGCATAAACATCATTCAGATTTAATACCAGTTCCTGAATTGCACCTTTCTTTGTGTGTCATCATGCGGTTAATAAATCATATGTGATCCGTTCTGTGAGGTGCCATATGACTGATGTTTCTGCAGATGGAATACACTGAAACAAAATGCCTAGAGACTAATAGATAAAGGCAACGATTCCCAGACTCAGCCAATCACAGATCGTGTTTTCAGAAAGAATTTATTGAGGGATCAGTCAGAGCTTCCTTTGAGATCTTTTGAACAGCAGTCATAGTGAGGAGAATTAGAGGCACAAGCGCTTATGTGCTGTGTTTTTAAAACTTGTATTTCAGTGTGTGAAGAACAGTGACTGAAAACATATTTCACTTATTCAGCCAAGTTGTTTGCTGCCTTATTCTTGACTTTGTTGTGGTTGGTTTAAACAGTCATTTTCCCACAGGTACTGAGGTTGAGATCTCAACAGTACCATTGCATCTGGGTGACAACATAGTCCTAAAAATGGGAGAGGTCTACTGTAATTAGGAGACAAGCTTGAAATAAGGAGGCAATTTGTCTGACTTTTTGAGTTCTGCATAATTTGCATCATCCTTCTTCAGCTCTGATGAAACATTTAGTGGGCCTGTGGTGTCCTCGTGCTCAGGGGCTCAGCCAAAGCACTTACAACATCATAGATACAAATTTGGCTCACATCCTATCTTGCCACAAATCTTTCCCCTCTTCACCATGATCCCATTTTTTCTACACACTCTGATATCTAAATACTGCAGAAATGCTAGAAATTTCCCCCGAGAAACCGCAGAGTTTTGTTGGCAGGATTCAAGATGTTCATTTCAGCCTAACTAGGTCCTTACCTGCATCTGCATGGCATCAGAAAACCCTTGAATCCCAGTAAATATTTTACTGCAGTTGTGCTCTAGAGTCCCCTGCTGCGGATGATTCAGCAGAGCAGAAATCTGGTGTGTCTGAGGACACTGTTTGGATCCAGCAGACAGGGCTGCTTCCTTGCTGCACAAAGGCAGAATCCAAGACACGTACCCGAGTGACGCAGAGATCTGTCTTATAAAATGTGCTTCATTACTGCACATTTCATTTTAGTTTAACTGATGACATTGAAATTAACTGTAATAATACCTACACACATGCACATTGTATTTACCTGGAGTATTGAAGAATTTTTCAAGTGTTCATAATCAACAGATGGAATTGTGTCCTGACATTGAACCATTATCCTGTACAGTTATGTAATAAAAAAGTCAGTTGTGACAAAGGAAATATGTAACGATAAAGCTGGTTATAATTCAAAATGATTGTTTATAAACCACCAGTAACATTTTTTTGCCCAAATTGTTAGTCAGTGATTAGTTAACTGTTTAAGTTTTCGCTTAAGGTATGTGATGAGTTTTGTGTGATGTAATGCATAACAGAGAAGGGATGTCATGATACCAGAAATTTGGTAGTCAGTTCCAATACCAATGAAATTCCTCGATTCCCAATAATAAATATGATAGCACTGCACACGCAGTATAACATACATGCACGTGTGCGTACGCAAACACACACACTTGCACACACCACCATGTAGGCAGTGTGCAAGCAGTAACAAAGTTAGTGTTAAAGTGACAAACACATGGTGCAAAAATACTAAAAGCCTTGTTTGGATATGTTAGATTTTGACAGCCTGAACAGTGATGACGTTCGTCTACTAAGTTTACATTGTGTGTGCAGCATTGCTACAACAGATGCCAGGTGTCACAATTCACAAACAATAACAGTAACATTTCAGCACATGAACATGTTGACAACAAGTTTGAGGTGTTTTCTCCATTCATGGAAATGTTCTGTGGCACTGTTTGCTGACTGGCTTTTGGTCGTCTATAACCTATCCCTGATGTTCTGCGTCAAATACAAAACATCTTCATACACCAGTCTTGCCATGTTTTTTTTTCACTGCGCCGTCTTCTTCTTTTAATGCATCTAACGTTTGTAGGGTCTAGAGCTTTTGAACATCACACAATCTTTCTCAGCAGATCATGTTTGCCCAGTTTTCATAGATGTTAAATTTCCATTTTTTTGAGCAGTATAAGGACTACCATGTTGGTTTAAAAGATGAGATTAAAAGTTCACTCTTGGCCTTGAAGATTTTGTGACTCAATTGAAAGCACCAGAGCAGCTACTAATGGAGCTTGTGTTGAAATGTCTTGTTTTGCCAGCTGCTGTTCGAAAGAAGAAAAAAACATTAAATCTCAAGCAGTTGGAATATTTTCTATTTGATTTGACATCATATCTTCATGATAGTGATACATACCCGTGTATCATTATTAGTATAAGGACTGTGATTTCAACCATATCACCAAAACCATTGAATTGCCAATTAATATCTTTTGTTTACTGTTTATTCAAATAGTAGAAAAATTTTGAAAATGCCCAAGACAAATGTGTTTGACCAACAGTCCTGAACATATTCAGTTTACAATGATAGAAAGGGAGTAAATCCTCATATTTGAGCGGCTAGAATGAATCATTTTTATATTTAGCAGTTTTTCTTGAGAAAGACCAAAATGTCTAATCATTCATCAAAATTGTTGTTGAATTTTCTGTCAACAATTACACGGATAATCATTTCACACATGTCAAATTCTTCACATAGTTCTTCAGACTTTAGCTAGAAGAAGATTAATTTCACTTTTATCTTCAATAGAAAAATCTTATTTTTCAGAAAAAAGAATAATATATCAAAAGCCAGCATTAATTCACATATAAGTAGCTCTGCAGAGCCATAATTAAGGGCTGCTCATTAGCATTTGCCCTTGAGCCTCATAAAGGATAGAGGAAGACCCGTTGTACGAGGGTCTCGTCTGCTCAGCCAGCACTGCAAGTGAGAGTCACAGTAGACCATTTGGATACATGTTCACATCTCTGGTTACTATCTTACATTTAAACAAAGCACAGTCACAGCAGAGCTGGAAACAGATAGTTAGTTATTCAGCTGTGAAATCTCCACACAGACAGAGCGGATGAGCTAGCAGGATCATTTTGACAGGAATCTGTTGGGCTTTATTAAACAAATCTCTGTGTGTGTCTGCCTGCCTGTGTCTCTCTATTCCTCTGCTTTCTACTTTATCTACCTTTTCCTGCCCTCCTTTCAGAGGTGTTTTGGGATCATCTGGTGCAGAGGACAAAGTGTTCCAGACATCTCTCTCTCTCTGTAACACACACATATACACCTAGAAACACACTGTATTACAAACATATACACAGCTGTTCCTTTTTGAAGGTGACCTCTGTGACTCTCAAATTAAGACTAGAAATAATCAAATGACTGTATCAGTGTCTGCTATAGTTAATGCACTCATTTTATAACACTGCCTCTCCTCCTCATTTTGACCTGGTGCTTTGTCTTCATTTAATGCAAATTTTCTTCTCCCCTCTGTCTCTTTTTCTCTGTAGAGGGTCCTCCTCGGCTGCTGATCTGAAGATCTGGGCCTCATCCCTGGCCAGTGTGGACAACCTCCCCCCTCAGTGAAGAGCACCATGACCCAGGAGGGGCAGGCTCTGCCCTCTCCCACCCCACCTGAGAACCCAGTGGAGTCCAATATAAGCAGCACCACCACCGACCCGCCTACAGAGACCCATAACCAGGCGGAGCAGGACAAGCTGGGGGCCGGGGTGGCGGACGAGATAGAGGAGGGGAAACAACTGGAAGAGATCAAAGAGGGAGATGAGGAGGCACAGGGGGAAGGACAGGGGAGGGCAGAAGTAAAGGATGCAAGAGGAGAGCATGAGTTGAAAGAGGAGAGGGTAGATAGCAGTGGAGAGGAAGGTAAACAGACAGATGGAGGGGTGGAGGGAGAGATGGAAGGCACAAGAGGGGAAGGATGTATAAAAGTGGAGGTAAGCTCAACGGGGAAGGAGGGAACACAAGAGGCGGAGGAGATGAAAGAGGAAGAGGAGGGGAAGGAAAATGAAGAGATGCAACCATCTACAGAGGAAACAACTCACCCTCAACAAGCTGGGCGGTTAGTTCACTAAATCACCTTCACTGTTGCACTCTGTCAAGATATATATCGATGTTAGAGTGTGAAAATCTTGTGACTGCATCTTTTGACCTTTAAGTGTCAAAGCATAATATAAAATTAAAACCGCCAAGACTCTTTTACCCCTCAGATCATTACACATGAGTACCACATGAGCTGTTAATCAACAATTTATTAGATTTTATCTGGGCATAGAGATTGATACTCACACACATGAATACACACACAGCTTCCTTAAGGCTTGATTTTCATAGTAACCCAAGACCGTTTTTTGTGGTTGGGCCGACTGTGTTTATGTTTTCCACTGATATCACAATAGATGCCCACTTTTCCTTGCTGAATATTTTTAATGGCACATTTTTTCTCAGTGTGGTTCTCTGGTACATAATTAGTCTAATGTGCTTCACCAGCATTTGTCAAAATGAATGGGCAAAAAGCTGCAACAAAATGAGCTGAGAGGAAAACAAACAGAACAAAAATGGTCTAATTTTTAAAGAGTTGGAAGACCCAGTAACCAATTTTTTTAACCGCTTCAAAAAGACAGATAATTGTGTCTGTGTCTGTGTTCGTGCATTTTTTCTTTCTTTTCTTTTGGAGGTACAAACACATGTCTGTTAATTAGGTGTTTGCTAAATTTAGATTAGATAGAATATATAATAACAGAAGATACGAATGACCTGTTGGTAGTTCATTTATATTGTTTTTTGCACAGAAATATATTAACACACTGATACAAAAACACAGTTAACAAATATGTAAATGGGGCTGTTTTACATCTGTCTTTGATAAAAAGTAATTGTATGGGTTATTTCTGTCCATCAGCAGTGAACTCACAGCACTACAATAGATTCATATTCTCTTAAATAAAAGGGATGTGGAGGGGACATGAGCTTCCAGCTATTCACAAAGTAGCAAATTGGACGGTGCTTTTTCATCTTTCATCTTGCTTCAATTGTCAGTGTGGCCATTCAGGCTGAAATATTTTCCCATTGTGCATGTCCTGAATGTATGAAAAATTATTTCAGCAATGAATATCTTCTCTATATGAGCGCCAGTCTCAACAAAACAACTGCCATATGTTTAAGTCATATGCTAAATATAATTTCACACTCTCCCTTTCTTCCTGTCGATACAGACTGGCAAATGGCATAGGTGGGAATGAAGACGAGGATGAAGCTGGTGAGGAGGATGAAGGAGGAGATGGAGGGGGGACTCATACACACTTGGACACTTTCAGCTCTAACTTTGAGACGACTGTAGAGCAGGCTGATACAGAAGTGGAGGAAGAGGAGGAAGAGGTCCAGAAGGAGGGAGATGAGAGAGAAAACCAGGACAGTTTCAGCTCGGCATTCGAGCAGATTGTTGAGCAGGTTGGTGTTCAAGATGAAGAAGAGGAAGAAGAGGAGAGGGAGCTGGAGGAGGAGAGAGAGAGGGGTAGGGTAGACAACAAAGACGGCTTCAGCTCCACGTTCGAGCGTATCGTAGAGTCTGCCCTGCTGCGGGGTGGGACCTGCTACAGCAGCCTGGACTCTCTGGACGTGCTGTCACTCACAGACGAGACAGACAGCTGCGTCAGCTTTGAGGCACCACTGACACCGCTCATCCAACAGAGGGCACTCTTACAGGGTCCTGAACCTCTGGAGCTGGAGCTGGCAACTGTTCAGGAGCAAGAGGGGGCTGAGGCTGGACCAGACGCCCCAGGTGGTGATCTGAAAGCTGGGGAGAGCAATGTCCGTGGAGCTGGAGCTGCAGCTGGAGCAGGAGGAAGCCCATTGAGGACCACCATACCAGGGAGCAGGTCGGAGTTTGTGCTGAGCCAGCCTGGACGCTGGGCCATCCCGAATGGATACCATGCGGACACCCATGGAGCCATGGAGGGTTGTGGAGCCATGATCAACTCTGTCAGGTAGGGATGAAGCTAATTTTTAAGCCTCTACAGTACATTTAGGTTTTTCTTAATGTGTTTACAGCTTCCTTAAGTTTATTTGAAGGCATGAGTTTTTAGATGAATGGGACAATCCTGGTGGAAATTGGTGCAAATTGGTGCAGTTTATGTTCTTCCTTATAGCCCTTTATTCTGTTGGCTGGATTTGTTGGATGTTATCACTGTGTATTGCCGTCTCTCACAGTGTGCTTTTTGACAATACCACAAGCAGTTGAAAAAGTCCGAAATTTTCAGTCCCTTGGCCTTTAAAATATAACTCCATTTTCCAACTAGAGCCTGAAGGGACCAAAATAACATTTCAACAGTTGTATTGTGAGGCAACTAACAGGAGTTTGGTTATGAATTCAAGTCATATGGTAACAGGAGGTTTGAGCAACATACTGAAATTGATAATTTATTATCTGTTATTGTTATTGTACCTTAAGATACTTTTACTATTGTGAATCATGTTGCACATTTTTCTTTTCTTCTTCTTCTTTTCAAATTAGCAATACAAAGCAATTAGTCAGGTTTCTCATTCAAAACTCTAAATTAGATAGTTTTATTATGTACTCCGATGAACGTTATCTAGACAATTTGTCATGCAAATTTTTCACTCTTAGTTAAGCATCTTGATGTATTTTGATGTCAAAGACTTGGAAGTTGAGATCTTTATTCATTCTTCTGTGCTGTTTAATTAATTGCATCCAGATTGTGTTTCAAGCTTCAAGCTTTATACTTGAAACACAATGAATATAACTATGAATCCTTCTTTTAATCATGAAGGAACAATAACACTTATTCCCGCACCATGACTGAATGAGTGTAGAATAGACATGACACACTTTTTCTTAGATATTATATGAGTGTGTTTTTTTTAAACTGCTGTGGCATATTTGTTATAGTTTTTCTAAATGTGGCTAATTGTTTGGATTACTGATGACAGGTTCCAGTGTGTGTCCTGCTGCAGACGGCTATATAGATATCATAATGTCGCCTTGAAGTAAAAGGATTGTAATATGCTGTGACCTTGGCTTAACCAGCAGGTGGCGTGAACATGGTGAGACCCAGCTGTGAGCCTTGATACAGGAGGCAGGGTGGTTGGTTTGGGTGAAGGTGGTGGTCTGGTCATACAAAATTAAGTAATTTGTCCATACATGTAAACTCAGTTGTCAGACAAATGCTTGCCAGTCTAGCCAACCAACATGAAATGGTACACTGGTACAGGTTACACAAAAGCTAGGCTCATGTTACCTGGCTTAAAATCCTTCATATGTTTGGAAAAGGGAGAAGCAGTCATTGTACATGTTTGGATAGCTTTGTGCACTTCAGCGTGAACACTACATTTGCACAAGAGACTTAAACAGCAACAAGCAAACAGGCGAGCTTTTACATTTTTATGGAGTCAGTGGGACTGTTTAAGTTGGACTGTTGCATTTGAAATGGAACAACTCCTTTCTGTGTTGGTGGTGACTGAGAGCCTGGTAAACTCACACAGTGAGTTCATGAAGCAGACATGCAGATTGTCGCTGGGGTATTTACTTTCTTCAACCATTTTATTTAGCATTCTTGCACGGTAGGGAGATATAACCACAGTGGTGCCAAATTACAAAAGGTTTATGCATGAATGTAGGCCTTCTTTGAATGGAAACAGAATTTGAAGGAGTACTGTGTTGGTGTCATGTAGGAGATTAACACAAATTTATACAGCCGTATGGAAATAAGATACAGGGTTCGTGTCAGTGTAATGAATCACTTCAATGAACTGAACAGCAGGCGTATCGTCCACTTTGTTCAGATAGTCAGCTGATATTTAAGACAATGCTGAGATTTTACACTATGATCACTAACTCATTCACTCTATTCATCATTTGCACAGACCCCAAGGAATTGTGGGAATACAGCAACAGCTGACACTACTTTCTTACATTTAATTACCTTAATAGCACTAAAGAGGGTTGAAGAAGACAGCACTGAGCCACTGAAGGTTAAGGTGGTAACAGGAACCGTATGGGAAAAGCTATGTAACCTGAACTACAGCTATAGGTCTGCCTGGCCGGCCTGTGTTCACTCCCTGTGGCTTGTTCTCCAGCACTGCCCCCCTGCACAGTTTCTACAGTTACAAACCTACTGGAATGTCAAATAGATACTCAGACCTCCGACACGATCTGTTCAGATAACTGCTGGGATTTGTTCTCAGACTCCCCTGGTGTTTCCACAGCTCAGTACGAGTTATAAGGTGAATGGAGGATTTTGGATGTCGGCTTTCCTCTCTCCTCCCCCCCCCCCCCCCCCCAGACTACAGATGTTGTCCTTTAAGCACGGTCTTGCTTCCTGACCACCAGCGCCAAGCTGAATGAGCTATTGTTTATGTCATGACATCATCGTCTTCAGCTTTCCTCTGCCCAGCAGGGTCTTAGAGTGAATACGGGTGTGTGTGTGTAAGTGAGCGATTATTACTCTCTACTAGCCAGCTTGCCAGACATTTGAGCACTTAAATCTAAAGTGGATACATCTGCTAGTGAGACTTAAAGGGATAGTTGTAAGTTTTAAAGACACTTGCAGTATCTCAGTTCTCCATTTAACTTTAGTCTTTTAGGACATTAAAAGAGTGAGGTTACAAGCATTAACAATTCCAGTACAACTCAATGGAGGGAAAAGCCATTAATGTGAAAAAGCACAGTCAAAGTTTGTTTTGTTGTAATATTCTCTAGAGGTAGAGGGTATAATTTTTAAAAATTGCTTTTCAGACTCATAGCCAATAGTGAATAGACAGGCAATTATTTTTAAAATCCACATCTTAAAAGCTGTTTGTGATGCACAGCTTCTACAAAATGAGTGTGTGTCAAAGCAAAATGATTATTTATACAAGCTATAAAAACTGCCTACTATGCTGTTTTTTAACTGTACTAATCACATACATCATCTCATCCGTGTTAGCGTGTACATACATGTCCTTGTGTTACATCTCTTTTTCTCTCCTTCACTCTCTGTCACTCCATCTCTTTGTTGGCTCCATCTCATCTCCTGCCTCTACTCATTTCTCAAATATATCCATCTTATCCCACTCTATCTCATCTCGTGTTGCCCCCTTGACTGTCGTCCTCCTTTCTTCTTTGCATCACCTCCTCTTCCTCCTCCCCCTACACTGCTCTCCTGCTGGTGCCTCTTATCTTTCATTCCTCTCCTCTGCCTACCTCCATTCTTGCCAGTGGGTAGCCACAGAATTGGCACAGTTAGACACTCTAGCTCCTCAGGCGTCATGGACAACTAGTTTTTTTCATTGCAGGACAGAGCAGCTGCAAAGCAATGGATAAAAAATGGGGAAATAATCAGTCAGTCAATTTAGTTTTTGGGTCATTCTGGGAGTTTTTCTGTCAACCAAAATTTCTTTAATTATAAAGAATGTACAGATTTTCTTTTTTCTAAAATAGTGTCTTCATTTTGGTGCTAATATTTTTGTTGTTAGTGTTCGTTTCTGTAGTGTTTTTGCACTGCATTTCCCAGGTATCACTTGTTGGCTGTAGAGCCAGAGCTCCAGCTTAGCACAGTCATCATGCTAATATGCTCACAATGACAATGTTAACATGCTAATGTTTAAGAGATTGGATTTTTACCATTTTAACAATTTTAGCTCACCATGTTAGTATGCTAACATTTTCTAAGTACCTAAGTACTGCTTTGGAAGTATTTGGGCATAAATCAAACCTCTGGATAAAGTCAAATTTTGACAGCACTGGATGAAAAGTTTAGGGATCCCCAAGGTTATTACAATTCATACTGACTTGTTAGAAGCAAATCCATCCAATAGTTATTGAGATATTTCAATCTGGACTAAACTGAGGGCCACATTGCTTGTGTGGCTGAAGCCTGTGTTTGATGCCATTCTTTTATATACAGATGCATACGAGTCTATAAACAGAGACTCGCAGCTCTGACTTCGGCCAAATGGCGAGAGTGTTTGGTATTACTGGTGACATAACTGACAAAACAGTGGAAGAGACAGGGAGTAGTGTGTCTTTTCAGGAAAACATTGGCATGCAGCGTGGAGCAGTTGGATCACCATATGTGTCTCAAAATGCTGAAGAAACTGACACATGTCTAACAGGGATGCAACTGAAATAGTCTCCACATCTTCCTTCGGTTATAATTCTGATTAATATGAGCTTATTTTGTCAATTTTTTAAAATGTAAAAACAGTAGTAGTGCAGTGACAAAAAGAAACACCATCAATTTTCATCAAATCTAAATATTCTGATTGGTTCAGATGACTTTCAAACCTTGCATTAATGTTTTCTTACAGCCCTAGCGCATGCACAGTCTTCCCAAAAATCAGGCTTCAACTTTAATAACAGACAGAGCTTTGATGATGCCCTGGGAGGAAAGACGAAACCTAATCTTACCTCAGCCAAACTCTCCCTGTAGATCCTCTTCCCGCTACTTCTGATTATTATGACACCAGTGGATGAAGGACGTGAAGTAGGCAGCCAGCCACAGGGATAAAGAAAGCACTGGCAAGTACTGTAGATGCTGTAGAAATGCCATCTAACACATAGAAATAAGAGGTGAAGGTTTCCTTTCAAATAATCTGTGATGATGATGTAGTGCAAGACTGTTAGTCAGCAAACCTGCTGGTTAGTCCTCAGACATTTCAGTCTGTACATCATGTAGTCTGTCAGCCTGTCACTCAGTCAGTCAGGAAGTGTTTTAGATTAGACTGTCAGTCATATCTTCATTTAGTTAGTGAGTTCAACTGTCAGTTACTTTACATGAATTGTGTCTCTCTGTGCCCTGTGGGACTGCCATGGAGGGTGAGGCTTAACCTTAATCCATAGAAGCTGCTAAAACTGCTATGAAAACACACACTCTCTGTTGGTCAGTCTGTTTATCTGTCTGTCTAGCAGCTTACTACTGTACATAGCCAGCTAGATCTACCCAGTGGAGCCAACTAGTTGAATGCTGCTCATGTGATAATGTGACCTGTGGTGTATCCAGGTACACAAACGAGCACACACCGACATGTCACATCAAAGCACTAACTAATACTCAAAAGGCATCGTAAGGGAAATATACCATATGTGTGCATTTATGCATGCCTTTTACTCATGTTTACGTGTGCAGTATCTCTGGCTGCACATTTGCATGCATGCATGTGTTTCTATGTGTATCTGTGTGGGAAACATGCTGTGAGTGTATGTTCCTCCCTGCAGCTCGTGAGCCTAACAGATCTAAGCCCAAGCAGAGCAGATAAAAGCCAGGCGCAGTTGTTTCCATATCAGAGAAGCAGCTCTGCCTTGTGGACTAATCTCTTTCATATACACTGTCGAGTGCAGAAACGCACACACACAAAAAAAAAGACACACGGGCCAGCAGCATGCATGCGTAAACAAAAATGTGCATAACGCTCGTACATCCTAATGCTCACTCAGTGACACAGATATGGGAGCTCCTCATAACTATCTTTCACACTTTGGATCTTTCTCTCTTTCTGTTTCTCTCCCTCTCTCTCTCGCACACATAAACACACACACACACACACACACACACACACACACACACACACACACAGACAACAACACATACACATATCTTTCAGGATGTCACTTTGGGAATAAAATCCTGAGCGTGGTTCTATAACGCTGCTGAAACATCCCGCAGATTATCCTTTCCTGGCTCTCACTCAGGCAGTGATATGGACACACACACACACACACACACACACACACACACACACACACACACACACGCACACAGACACAGTCACCCACATAGACACACTTTTGCAACACAAGCAGTAATACATACAGATTCTCTTTTTCACCCTCTCACCACAGACACACACACTCCCACACACACTAACTGAATAATTTCAGCACTGACAGATTTATCCCTGTCTATTTATAGCTCGACTCTATGTTTTATGACACATCCCACTGTCTTACTGTACCAGTGACTGTTTTGGCTGAATGAGGTTCTTCTTACCGCAGGCTTCACTCCTCTGAGGCGTCAACACTTCCTGTATGTATGTTCAGCGGAAATCCAGCCAGACTCTGTAAAACATTTTTGACTGTGTCTTTTTGTACGAATCCGTAGCTGGTTTTAAGGCAGAAGTTGTTCTCTAGTTGTTGTCGGATGAAGCTGTTGTTGTGATCAGTGTTTCACCGAACACAATCCCACACCTGAACACAATTAGTCTCACCCAGCCGAAAGAGGTCACCATTGTCCATTGTCTGCTGTTGAGTAGGTGTTTTTTGGGTCTTGTACAGTATGTGTGTGTTTGTGTGTGCACGAAGGACACAGAGGAAACAAACCAGACCACAATATTGTGCCCAGCTCTGTCAAGAAGCTGATTACTTAGTGTTATCTGGTTAAAGGTAATAGCCTTATTACTGCTATAACAATAATGAAATTACATACAGTATATACTGGAGCTTTGGAAATTTGAAAAGTTACATTTTTACTTTTAATGTTACATTTGGTTTGAGTGTCTATTGTTGGATCAGTCTTTAACCTCCTAGGACCTGGCGTCCACATATGTGGACCTCACATTTTGGGTTCTCTAGACCACAATACTAACTTTTTCTCAACAAGGGCCTGGTGACCACATATGAGGATATTATACTGCCACTCAGTAATCGAAATTTAAAACTAATGTCCTCATATGTGGACATCATTTTTCTCAGGTCCCAATCAGCCTATATAGCAAAGAATAGAGCTCGGGTCTTAGGAGGATAATGATGTGATATTAGCCTTAGATATATTTGTTTTTATTTTCTCATGCAATTCAACATGTTACATCTTTTTTCTCGGCTTGGTTTTTAAAATCTTGAGACCAAGTTGAAAAGGGTTTTCTTGGATACAGAAAACTACAATGGCTAAATTCGCTAAATTAAATCCATGTGTGTTTTGTAGATCCATACATAAACAATTATCAATCAATAAGAGAATTAGCCATTGTTCTCCTGTTGAGCTCCTTGTAAGTGATCGAATTGAAACACTAATGGCAGTCTGTCACCCTTTCATTTGACTTTCAGTCAATTATAATAAATGAATTTCATAATTATCCATTACAGAGATTGAAAGAAGAACAATTCATCATTTGCGGGGTTTACAAATGCAGGAGTTTCATGATCACTGTGAAGGTGCAACAGAAAGTTTCACTGATCTTTGCATTATGGATGGACATAGGATTGTTGCTGTAATGAATTTCCATGTGAATTTTTTGTGAGTTGTGTGAGTTCTTTAGTTTCTAGTACACAGCAGAATGCACATCTGGATGACTGCCTCAACTACTTTTGACTCTACATTTGGCATTATGAAAGCATGGCGGACTTACAGAGAAGCACAAAATAAGGACTTATTTCGATAGGCTGCATATAGCATTTTTCTTGCGTATCCTCGTCTCGCTAACTGCCAAAACTGAATCAGTTTTTCCATGGCGTTGGCTGCTCTGAGAACATCACATCTGTGCTAGAACAGGTTTATAAATTCTGCAGTCTGAGAAAAAATTAGTCGTGTGTAAATGATAAATGTTATCCATGAGTCATGGCGGTAAACTGCTCAAAAAACTGATGTGTGACCATTGCTGAGCAGCGGACTCTTCGTCCAGAAAAGTGTTGTGGTCCCAGTTCTGACTGAAAATCTGTGGTGTTACTGTTGTTGAGGAAATTTAGTCATTGTTGTTGCCTGTTCCCAATAATCTGCAAACAGTGAAAGCACCAATGCAGGTCTGTGCAAATACCAATCAAACATTGTCTCTATTTTCATCTTCCACCACCAGATTTTGTACTTTTGAGCCTACAGCTGCCTCTCTCTCCTCTGCTTTTTCTATTGTTCTTCTTTCCACCAGACTAGAAAGAGGAAGGAGGAATTTGGATGCTGAGGTTAGCATGCAGAGATGTGTCAGTGTGTTTTAAAAAAAATCTTTTTGTATGTGTGTGCACCAAGGAGACATATTCCATCACACAGTGTGATACGATAACACTTTTCTTTTTCATTTTTCTGTCTGTGTACCCTTAAATTGCTGTGAATTACTTACACTGATGGAGAGAGAGTGACCTTTATTTATGCTTCTTTTTATTTATATATTGAACTATAACTGCACCATTTTAGTTCAAGAGATACTCATGTGAAGTCTTCATCTTGTATTGAAAATCCATTGTTTGGTCCACTGTTTTGGGGGGTTATAGGTAAGGTGGCTCTCCCCTGTCTTGTACCTGTGGTTCTGCAACAACATTGGAGGAATGTAACCACATGCAGGGACTACATACTGGAAAGCAGCCAACTTAGTGAACATCAAGAGTCTAAATACAGGACGTCCCGCTGATATTGAACCGATCTGCTGGCTCACTGTCCGTCACTTAAATGCAGAGGAAGTTGTGTTGGCCGGGGCACACAGGGCCATTGTAAAGCCACCACTAGGAACAGTGTAATTCATCAGGAAAAGTCCGTCCAGTCGTTGCTCCGCCCCCAACATCCTCTCCTCTGTGGAGCGTTCAGACAGCCAAGAAACTTCAAGGAAAAAACTCCAAACACACTCCTGCCTGTTGACACTATGGAGGAATAACCCAACTGTCTAACTGGTCTCTACTTGGCTGTGATTATATACGTCCTGACTTGCGCTTTGAAGAAATCAGATCTGGTTTGAAGTTAAATAACAAACCGGACCGATGCAGATTTTACCGACCACTGGATGATGAGGCGGTCGGACCGTAGCGCGCCTTTAACCGCTGTTTTTCTGAGACCCGAGAGACGATGTGGAAAGAGGAATATGATGTTCACTTCGACTTTTTACTGCATCTCCTGTAAGTTTAATGTTTCTTTAGACCAGAGATAGTTTGAAGCTTTTACGTCCAAATGGGTGGGAACACTAATGTTATGCTGCGTGGCAAAATGGAAATAGTGAGGTAGCTGTAGTGTAACTTTACCCTGAGGAAAGCCACTACAGCACTTCTATAATATTTCTGTGGCTACCGATCTATGGTGCTTAAGTCTGGATGAAAATAACTAACATTTATTTAAATTAAATCTTATTTCATATATCCCTTAAATGACTCAAAGTGCCTGCTAATCACTGCAGTGGATTTATCTTTATCAGGAGTTATAATTTAAAATTGCATGTAGCCTGCTAATAATTCCCATAGTTATTCTTCATAAGTCAGCCATCACTGCCTATAGTAAAATGTGACAGAGGTTAGGGCTGCAACTAATATTTATTTTCATGATCATTAAATCAGTTTTTTTTTTTTTTTTTGATTGATCTGTTCATCTGTGAGTTAATAAAATGTCAGAAAATACAGGCACTGCCCATCACAGGAGCTGAAGGAGATGTTTTCAAACTGCTCATGTCCAACCAACAGTCCAAAACCCAAAGGTATTTATAATAATATAAAATGGAGGAAAGTATAAAACAATCCTTAAATTTGAGAAGCTGGTCATATTTGGTTGACAAATGACTCAAAGGATTAATCAGTTATCAAAGTAATTCCTGATTAATTAATTTTGCGCCCTTAATCTATTAATAAGTTATTGTTTCAACTCTTATTGAGGTATTAAATTAGGATTTGTAGCAACCCAACTTAAAAGATACTTAATCTCTCTAAACTGTTTTCATAATTGACTTGTATTTTGAACTGTGACCAGCAGTTTTTGCAGGCGGTGTGACAGCAATGTACCGTACATGACTAACAAAAAAACAAAAAGGGTTTGATTCAGTGTTTGTTGACCCTCAGTTAATGGTTAAAGGTGATGCTATCATTACAAAGCTGGATAAATGTACATTAGAGTCAGTTTTTTGTAGCTGGATTAGTCCTTTTTTTTATTGCTTGTTTTACATTCATAACTTCAACATTGCAACAGTGTTTTTTTTTTTTTACAGAGATTATATCTACAAGCCCCAGCAGATAAGTTGACTGACAAACAAACACACAAAGAGCTCTTCTGTGTGTGTGTGCTTCTGAAAGTATGTCTACTGTACTTCAGTTAGCTACTGATCGGTGTGTACGAAAATGAAAGAAACATCTGTTAAATAACAGATTTTCATAATACAGTTAATCCCATAATTGTTGATTACCGTCATAAAGGATGCCACTATGACCCCCCCCTTCTCCCCACACACCATGCATGCAGACACACCTTGTAGGTGTGGGTGCTGAACAGCCAAAAAGATTAGCATGTGAGTCACTGGCATGCACCATCATGCTTCCTATCTCTGACACACTCGCACACACAGACAGAGTGGCGGTCACAGTGAATGAGTATGTGTGGCCTGGGGATACAGAATTGTGCTTTTAGTTAGACAAATACATTTACAGTGTGCCACTTGGCCCTCAGTAATGCCAAGTGTCTTGGCACAAAATGCCTGCACTAGATATCTGACACTTAAAATTGTGTCTCTGTCACTGGTGTGTGTTTGTGGGTTTGAGTGTGTGTGTGTTCTGTTATTGCCAGACAGCATTGCATTGGGGGAGCCCTGCATCATTTTAGCCTCATGACTGATATAAGCTTTGAATGATTTATGAGGTCTCTAAGTCTAGTGAATTAATATGGTCAGACAGGCAAAAGCAATTTCACTGGAAACACACGGCTAGATATTGTTTTGATGGGTTACTGCAGACTCGTTTTATTTTGTGGGAGTCCAAATACATGTGTGTTACTGTGTGTACAGGCAATTGTGTAAAATGTATATATTCCTATCCCTCAATTTTTATATTTTCAACCATGTCTGGGTTTTGAGGGGGATCCTGCGACTTTCCCGGAATAGGTAGGATATGTAGTCCATTGAGAACATTTTGGGTCGCCCGGGGGTCTCCTCCCTGGTGGACGTGTCCAGAATACCTCTGGAAGGAGCTGTACAGGAAGCATCTTAATCAGATCCCCAAACCACCTCAACTGGCTCCTTCCCCACACGAAAGACCAGTGGTTTTATTCCTTCCGGATATACAAACCCCCCACCCTGTCCCTAAGGATGAGTCCCTGCACACTGCGAATGAAACAGCTTTCACTCAACTGTATCTTCAGTCTCATTGTCATTCTTGGCAGCGATGCTCCGCCATGATAAAGTAGAGGACTTTGCGTGAGCCATCTCGTCACTGCTGAGGGGTTTATGTGTCCCTGTGACCCTTGGAACTGTGATGTTGGGGCCAGTAGCTCATTGTATGGTCTCCTATGGCAAATGGTTCCAAGGTCAGGGGCCAGATGAAGAGTAATACTAAGAGCTTAATGAATCAGCCGAAACAGGGAAGTGTAACTTTGCCTGGAGCCTTGCCTTTGGAGAGGTCAGCTGTGTGGTTTAGTGGATAGTCAGCCATTCAGCATGTGAATGCAGGAGACTGACTCCTGTCAATGGAAACCTGTTGTTCTTTGTGTTTTTGTGTATTTGCAGCTTTTGTTTTTTATGTAACTCTTTAATAGACAGCGTTAGGGTAGTCTACTATCATTCTTCTTCTTGTAGCACAGGACACTTGGCTTCCGCTGTATCCATGGTAACCAGCAAATCCCTTACAACAACAGTACGTAATGTATTGAATTTGTGAGGCTAATGCAATTGGGTTGATCAGATTATGCAAAAAACATCTGAATCATCTGGCGAGAACGCTGACGGTGCCGCACAGATGCACACACAGGCAGGAAATGGGGAAATTTAGACTGATGGAGTCAAATGAGCACAAACTTTCCTCAAAAATGAAACTGAAATAGTTTTTTGTTAATTTGGCAATAAGGACAAAAAATAGAGTGCAAGAAATGTGTGTTTCTACCAGTACTGGATATTATTAACTGTTTGGTTACATGATGTTTCTCTAGGGGCTGACTGCGATGAATGTGTTAGGAACACTGTAAGGCATTTTAATCAGACAATCAATGATCAATGAAGACTGAAAAGGTTGCTTGCTTCACAAGAAAGTGAAGTAACAAAAGAAACAACTTAATTTACAGTTGTAATCAAAAACAAACCATTTACACTGGGCATTTAAAGTCCAATAAAAAAAAAAAAGGCTAATTAACTTCCCACTGATTGACTCTGGTGTGTAGCAATTTGCAAAGTATACAGTGCAGTGCAGTACAGTGGACACAGCTCAATATCTTAATCAAACCTCCTCAGTAAGTCATAAATAAATAAGGAGGGCACTAATTAATACTCTGCATTGATTCTCTCTGCTCTGGTAATGACACTTTAACAGTTATGGGAGACTGTGTTTAGACGGTTCCTCAAACTTTGTCCTTTAGAGATAGCCTGCAGAGATGGCCGTACTTCTCTACATTGAAGGGCAACTTCATAATGTTTTAACATGAAGATTAGTTTACTTTTCTCGAGAGGTAACACTCAGCCAGTGGGCACAGTTGTGTAACACTTTGTGTGGCTCTGAACTTCACTGAGGAAACAGCCCTGTTGATGTCATCAGGGTTAAACTCAGATTGGTGTTTGTAAGTGTGTGCTACAAACTGTGCGGGCAGGATTTGACAGAGGGGCGTTTCCCAGGCTGGGAGGTTCTAATGAAAGATGGTAATGAGATGTATTATGGGAAATCCAGTGTGTATCCAGGGTTTTTTGTGTGACTAAAAAAGTCAGCTCATGTCAGCCTGTGCTGCTTCAATTTTGTCCATCTGTCTCTTTTTATTCCCCCAGCTTAATGATCCATTTTCTAAACCACTGGACTCCCACTTCAAGTCAGCATTATTCTCTCTCAGTAACACTGCAAGAGGATTGAAATTATTTTCTACAAAAGTGCTTTCAAATAAAATTGTATGGCAGCTAGTAGAAATATACTGTCGCCCATAAAGTTGGAATAATTTTGTTTTCAGACACAATCCTCTGTTTATTCCTATTTAAATGCATCAGCAATGACTTTTGACCAGGTGCAATGATTACATTATGTGTCCCAATTACCCAGGTGAAATGAAATGAATAACATCGTCACAATCATTTCATGGAAAAAGGAAAGAAATATTCCAACTTTATGAGCAACAGTGTATATTCAACCAGAAAAAGAGCATGGGTGGAAAACTAATGGTTTATATTTAAACTATTTTTAATGCATTTCAGCTTGAAACATTGGTATTTATTTTGAGAATGTTTACAGTGTCAAAGTGAGTTATTATAACTTCAAACAAAGTACAAAATGCTGCGTCTACCATTCATGCAGCCTTTACAAGCCCTTACTTGGTGATGGAAGCTGCATGTTCACTCTCGTGTCTTCAACTGTCTGGCAACTGATTTTATTTTTTAACTAACTATTCCTGCAGGGCTGATTGAGTACATTCAGTCATTTGGAGAAACACCCTGCTTCATACTCATTCAGACACACCCATTCACAGCTGGGATAGGCAATCTGGTGATAGACAATGAGCATGGGATGGACAGTATACTAGTTCTGTTGAAGGGTGGGTGCTTTGCTCAGGGCAAATTTATGGGAGTTGTTGAGGCTAGAAAGAGAGCATTACTTGTTCACTATCACGTCAGCAAGCTTAAAAATGAAAAGCTCACTTTTCTAACTAACTTCTCAGAGGCATTTGCCCAAAATAGTGGGAATGGAAAGGTAGTATGGAGCTATTAGTTTTTATATCACAGTACTTTAATTCAAATTATGTTGGAGGTTATCAGTCTGAGATTAGTGGAGCTTTTTAGAAGAGATTGGGGCAGGTGGAATTTGCTCCAGCATTATAATCGGCCTTCAGATTCACTGCATTAAAGTGGGACATTACAGTGAAAGTGGGTCAGTGTCAAAACAAGTCATTTAAACCTCATTTGACTTTTGTTTGTGTGTATGTGAACATATGTTTATGTGATTGAGTTTTATGCTCAGCAGTTCAGTTTCCTCTGTCTGGTTTTAAGTGAGTGGGCGTGTAACGACAGACATGTGTTCCATTCATTAACCTGGGCACCTGCTTGTGTCTCTTTGTATGTTTGTGTGTACATGTGCATCAGTGATGCCAACCTCACAGACGTGCTGTCTGACTCAGAGGAGTGTGATTTGGGAAGTCTGGAGCGTTTGGAGCGCGGCAGCACCGACACTCTGGCCAATGGCTGCCGAGCCGACTATGAGGCCGCCAAGAGGCTGGCCAAGCGCCTCTATCACCTCGAGGGTTTCAAACGCTGTGATGTGGCCAGACATCTGGGCAAGAAGTGAGCATGCACACACACGGCAACACATGGATAATTCACCAGAAACAGGAAAACATTTACTTTGTTACGTATGTTCAATATACAGGAGACACAGAGACATGAGGTATGCATTGATCCCATGCTAACTGATAGCTGATTGATGTATAAACACATGGTCAGCACATGCTTAATGTATTAATAGAATAGCATTCTTTAATACAGTGGTGTCAAGAAAATATGTATGTAACAAATTCATACCTCCTCAGTGCCACGTTGATGTGCTGACTCTCTCTTTCTGTCTCTCTCTTTCTCTCCGTAGTAACGAGTTCAGCCAGTTGGTGGCATCAGAGTACCTGAGTTTCTTTGATTTCTCCGGCCTGTCGCTGGATCGAGCCCTGAGGTAATGCACAGTCAGCACTTGAAAGCGATGAGTGTGTGGTGTAGACATCTGTACATGTATGTGCGTATGAGTGTTCTTCACTTTCCTTCTTCACAAGGCATTAACTTTGTGCTAATCAAGCTGTCGTGTTGAGTACAGTTAGCCAGTGTAGCTGACAGCTGCGGAGTAAATCACTGCCTTGTATCTGACATGTTGCTGTCTCAAACTGCTGCCTACATTGCAGGGTACTCAGCTACAAGGCCTCATGGGTGCACTTCAGACGGGCTGGATTAGCCTGCTGTTGTTGAAAAGCAACTTGTAACGTACTTAAGGTCCTGCATTTAAGTTTAGAATTGTTTGGATCTTGGCAATTTGGTTTCCAGTACTCACAGTATATTAATTTGTTTCCTAATCAGGTCTTAACACTGAAGTCACCCATAGTAATGTCTGGAAAAATGAAATATTATGGTAGAACATTAATCATTGTGTACATCTAAATAGTTTAATGAAGTTACTGTAGTTGCTGGCATTAATCTGACGGCGTAGAAACTCAGTATTAATATCTGCAACTTAAAATTGGGAGAGGGAGCGTTAATGTCCCTGAAGATTTCTTTTCAGATGAATCAATTAATCATTTTGTTTCTGACATGTAAAAACAATTGTCCAAGTCCAAGGTGACGTCTTCACATGTCACATGTCTTGTTTTGGCCAACAAAAATCCAATTGCTGATATATTACAAAAACAGCATCCTCATATTTGAGAAGCTTGAACCAGCAAATATTTGGAGTGATAAGTGACGGAAAAAATTAATCGATTATCAAAATAGTTGCTGATTATTTTTCTGTCAATTGACTCATCAATTAGCAGAGTAATTGTATCAACTCTACATTAATTTTTCACTTCAAAATGTTCAGTATTCTGTCATACAGTCACAAATTCAAATCTAACCCTAACCAAACCATAAACACAGAGATGAAAAATATGGCACAGTCTTTCCTTATGGCAGTTTAATACAGTGTGGATGACCACTAAGCCAAATTTAAAAAACAGTCATGTTTCATTTGGTTTCCAACAGAGCTGTTAGATGCATTCCTCTGCAAGTCCTGTTCACTGCCAGAAGTGATTAAATCACATATTTTTCAGAGATGCATTACAGGTAAACGGTTGACCTCCTCTTGACCTTGTGTGTGACAGGAACTTCTTAAAGGCCTTTCCACTGATGGGAGAGACCCAGGAGAGAGAGAGAGTCCTGGTCCATTTCTCCAGACGCTTCTGCCACTGCAACCCGCAGACACCCACCTCTGAAGGTCAGAGCCATGAAGATGATGATGGTGATACTAAATACGGTAATGAGGAACGATATTCTAAAGAGAAAAGAGTCATAATGAATTGATTTACAGTGTTGCTGATCTCCATATTGATTACAGAACTACACAAATGCAAATGCAGTTACAGAACCAGCTAAGATTATTTTATTAGTGATGACATAGACTCCATGTTCAGTGTTTCCTCTAGGATTTTTTCAGCAGTGATGCTATTGTGTGTGTCCATGAGTGTGTAACACTGGACGTGTATTTATGCACGTTGGTGCAAATAAAGCTTAAAAAGACAGAAAAATCGCTGTAGATAGGGTTCCTCCTCATGTTCGCCTTGTCATGTGTGTATGTTACTGTACTGAGTTTCTTGAAGGGTTCTGGAGACCCAGATATTAACTGTAGTAATAAATGTTGAAGATGAAACGCCTCAACACAGAAAATTACTTACAGTATTTTTATTGAACATAAATGGAAATGGATGATATAAACTTAATGAGCCAGTCTTACAGACTGATCTGAAAATTCAAATACAATTCGTCTAACAAGTTCAGTGTGCGGGACAAAGTTGCACGAGTTTAATCTAAGTTTATACATTGATAAAGCTGGTACCCAATGATCATGATATAAAACCATTTTGATTTGTTGTTTTCATTTGTGCAAGCAAGATAAAAATTTGTGCTTAAACCATTTTTGAGAAATTAAACATTTCATTATTCATTACATTATTAAACATTAAAACTTTTAATCATTGGCCCATTAATGTCGAACTGACTCCAAAGTGGACTCATTCGTTTGCACATTGTTTGAGAGCAAAACCATAATTTTTACTTCATTAATTCTCAAGTTCTGAGCGTTACTCGTCATGTGATGTCTTGAGAAATAATGAAGGACAGATGTTTATTTTGCGGGTTTGTACACAAACATGCATAAATGTTGTACAAACAAATGAAAAAACTTTAGAATAATTTGGCTGCTGACATAACACTAAGCTTAAAGTTTTTTAATAATTTCTAAAAAAGATGGTTTGAGGACAAATGTTTATTCTGTGTGCACAAATGGAAATATTTTTAATCATATCCTGACAAAATGGGGTGCATCATCATACTATCTGTTTGATTAGATGCCCAACCTGAGTAATTAATACAAAATGAGAAGGTATCACGGCAGTGGATGAAATAGGCTACACAGCACTTCGCCATGGACATTCAGAAATATTCATTGTATTCAACTCAGTGCTGGTGCTTTAAGTAACTATGTTAGTTAAGTTTGCTAAGTGAAAGACTTTCTGTTAGCACAGGTCAGAGGTCTACCATGTCCTTGTATGCCGCTTCTGTCAAGGGATTTTACAGCTAAATGATGATGTCACTGTACGTGTAAATTGTTTGTGGGACCCCTTGTTTTCATACCAGCCCCTTTCAGCTGTGTGCAGTGTAGAAAGCAGTTGCAGTGCTTATGTTTTGTAGTGAATATTAATGGACCAAGTGAAAACACTGATGCAGCTGAAGTGCATGTGATTTGTGTCTGCATTTACCATAAAGGAATGTGTGGCATTGCATTCCCGTGAATTTGTGTGTGTGTGTGTGTGTGTGTGTGTGTGTGTGTGTGTGTGTGTGTGTGTGTGTGTGTGTGTAGAGGAGTAGTATGACATTTAGCTGACCTCGGCCTTGTGTATTGTCCCATTGCAGATGGAGCCCACACATTAACCTGTGCTCTCATGCTGCTTAACACCGATCTTCACGGGCATGTACGTACTGAAGTTCTTTATCTTACTGATTCAGCAGGATTCCCAGTCCTCTAATCCTCCTACAAAATATTGTATAAAGACAGTATTTGGTCAGAAATGGCATGTCTCCATTCACATCTTCTTTTCTATTTATATTCCCTGTTCTTTCCCTTTTCTCTCTCTTTGTCTTTCTCTCTCCCCTCCACGGCCTACTTTCTGACCTGTTTCTGTCTCTCCTCTCCTCGAATAGTCTCATCTGTTCAGTTTTAAACTGGAGCACTGTGGTCTGGGCAACATAACACTCTTCACTATCATAGGTCCTGCACTTTCGCTTTCCCTCGACCCTCTTGCTCAACTCCGAGTCCCTGCTAATAGCGCTTATCTACTAGTGATGCCCCTCCTCTAACTAATATCCTGTCTCTCTTTTCAATTTCCTTTTCCTCCTTTTCAAATCCCTCCCCTGCTAACCAAATCTGGTCCCCTGGTCTCTCTGCCCCTGCAGGTGGTAAGTATACTTATAGTACTAACACTGTCCTCAAGGATGTCTGTCTCCACTTGTCAGCTAACAATAGCATTTAAGACATA
Source organism: Seriola lalandi dorsalis (assembly GCF_002814215.2). Lineage (NCBI taxonomy): Eukaryota > Metazoa > Chordata > Actinopteri > Carangiformes > Carangidae > Seriola > Seriola lalandi. The sequence goes on along the minus strand of NW_019525522.1, from coordinate 677,552 downwards.
CTTTCAAAATTGATGTGATGACATGCAAAAAATTACAATAAAATGCAATTAAAGTTAAAATTAAAACAAGGTGAAGAGCAGGTTCATTTTATGAAGGGCTCTACAATTTGATTCAATAAGAGTTCACTGTCCTGCAGCCTTTACATGGCAGCATTTTAATATGTAAACTGAGTAGTTCATACAGTTGGATTGAGCCTGTGAACTACATCATGTTATCTATCTGTGATGATAAACTGGGTATTAGAATAAATGGAGCATAAAACATGTTTGTGATGCCTGTTTTATTCCATCCTGAGTTTTGTACTTTCTGAAAAAAGGGAACAAGGCTGTCTTCTCTGTTACGTGGCCTCTTCAGAGGAAAATGTGAATAAAAAGCCACAAACCAAATAAAACATTTTTTAAAAGCGGTGAGTCAAATCAGTTTTAGTTACACATCTGTATTTGTTTAGGTAACAGAGCTGATTCACGCAGGAGAAGGCAATAGTGCATAAACACCTCCCTGTGTTTTCCTCCATTAATGATGCATCAGACTTAGAGGTTAAAACACTAGGAAAGGTGTGGTAAGCTGATATTCACCTCAAACATCACCACTACCAGTACAACTCGACACTGCCACTCCGTGGATAGTTGAAAAACTGCATCCATGTTGGTGCAGATAAGTGGGTTGAAATGGCTCCACATACAAAAAAAATCAAGGCTAAATATTTTAAGTGGGTGAAATTTCATCTTAAACTTGACCTGATTGTTTGTTTGTTTATTTCTGTCTGTCTGTTGGTCTGTTCTCCTCTCCTCAGAACATTGGGAAGAAGATGTCTTGCCAACAGTTTATCAGTAATCTAGATGGCCTCAACAATGGCAAAGACTTTCCCAAAGACCTATTAAAGGTACAGATGCCTGAGAGAACACAGCCAGAGCAAAATCTATCACTGTGATCTTTGTTTTTTTTTTAGCCACAGAATTAAGTTTGTCTCCACACTGTCAAATTGAAAATCAAAGAAGAAATAAAATGTTCACAGTTTCTCTCCCTTCTTGCCTTGACCTCACAGGTTTTGTATAACTCAATCAAGAATGAGAAGCTTGAGTGGGCAGTGTGAGTATGCATTTTGTTTATCAAAGGGAACAGAATTTAGGGTATGCAAGTTTTTAGAAGTAAGTACCCTAGAATACGTACGACTCAGCTTTATCTGAATGTGTGTGTGTTTGCAGTGAGGAGGAGGAGCTGAGGAAGAGTCTGTCAGAGCTGGTGGAGGAGCAATGTGAGGGTGGGAGTAAACGTGTTGCCAGGGTAACTGACGGCAGTAACCCTTTCATCGCAATTCCTATTCTCTTAAATGCCGTCACCTACAAACATGGAGTGCTGACCCGCAAGAGCCATGCTGACATGGATGGCAAACGTAGTGAGTTTATGTACACACAGACACACACACTCACACTCACATAGTTGCCTTTAGTTACCAAATTCCTCATTAAAGTTATTGTAAAATATATATGTATAAATCTCTCTCTCTGTGTATATATATATACACAGAGAGAGAGATTTATATATATATATATATATATATGTACATATGAAGAAAAGTTTTTTATCTTCACTTTATCTTCTCTCTCAGCCCCAAGGGGTCGACGTGGTTGGAAGAAGTTCTATGCGGTTCTGAAGGGTATGATCTTGTATCTCCAGAAGGTACCGCAACTCATCTTCTGCTCTGTTACCATAGAAACACACATCCACCACCGCTGTCACTGCGGTGGTGGATGCTGCTAGCTGCTCTGCTGTGTGTGTGTGTGTGTGTGTGTGTGTGTGTGTGTGTGTGTGTGTGTGTGCGCATGTGTGTGTTTGAGAAGGATTGAGATACAGAGAGCATAAAGAGGAAATGAGGCATGGCTGCTCTAGTGTGTGTTTGTCTCCCCCTGCTGGGAGGAAGTTTGTACTGACCACATGCAAGAAAGTGAAATGTTCAACCTGAATTAAATAAATTAACTTCTGATTCTGTCAGAAGCAGAGTAACGTTTCCACTGTTTTCTCTTGATATTGGTATGTGTATTTGTTTAAAGGAGTGTCTCCTCCAAATGTCGTTTGAACCTTAAACCTGATAAGATGTGACCTATAATTTCTGCTTTCTTGTTATATTTTTGTTACTCATCTAGGATGAGTACAAGCCCGACACTGACATTTCAGAGGTGGACCTGAAGAACGCAGTGCGGATCCATCATGCTTTAGCAACTCGTGCCACTGACTACAGCAAGAGAGCCAATGTACTGAAGCTCAAAACCTCAGACTGGAGAGTCTATCTGCTGCAGGCGCCGTGAGTGGCCCAAGTTCATCACATTGCAATATATTCAAACTTAAGAAGTGCAGGAATTAAGACAAATACAACTGAATATCACTTTTTATCACAAGCTTTTCATTTTTGGCATTGCCCCCGGGACCTAAAACATTTCCATGTACATATCAGTGAGTCTTTTGATATTGTCCTTAAAAGGAAAACAGGTGTAAATATCGGACTGATAGATGATAATGATTATTAAAAACACTTCTTTTAAATCGGGCTTATAATGTAAAAATTTTATGTTTTGTGTTAGATTTGTATGAGATTAAAGATTTATTCAAGACACTGAAAATGAACTGATTAAATAGACATTACAGTATGTTATGACGTCACTGTCATTTTAAGTCTCACAGTGGAATTCATCTTGTGTTGGCAGGATAAATCTGTCCTGCTGACATCAAACATGTCTGTGATGTGAATAAAGTTTATTGTTTTGATACAAATTCCACTGAAGGTCATAAAGCTTAATGTTTCAATTTAAGATATTTTTTAAAATAAAACTCTACATTTTAATTTTAGGAACAACATAAGTGGACTTCCATCGAAATGGAGTGTGAATTTTAACAGCGTTTAAGAAAATCTGCAAAAGAAAATACAACACAAATGAACACGTGTTTACATCCACTACCACTACATGAATATTAGGAGGAGTTGGTTTGTGTAGAACAGCTGGTGATGCCAATTCTCCACTGAATGAATGCTCCAGACCTTTTCTTTAAGAGGAACCTGTGTGAATGTGACCAAACTAAAGTGCACAAGCAAAATACACATCAGTCGAGTGATTTTCATTCTCTGATCTCCCCTCCTCTCTCCCTGTTTATCAACCTCTCATTCTCTCTCCCCCCCAGGAGTGAGGAGGAGATGATGTCTTGGATCTTCCGGATAAACCTGGTGGCGGCGCTGTTCTCCGCTCCAGCTTTCCCTGCTGCCATCGGCTCCATGAAGAAATTCTGTCGGCCCATTCTGCCGTCCTCATCCACCAGACTCAACCAGGTATACACACACGCGCACACACGCGCGCACACGTGCATGCGCACACATGCACGCACGCACACACACACGTGCACGCGCACACATGCACACACACGCGCGCGCGCGCACACACACACAGACCATGACATACATCAGGAACAAGAGAAGCGATCACACCTCTGGTTTATATTTTACTGGTCTCTAGAAACATAATATACAATTGTCATACTACAATTAATATTTAGTCACCACTGATATTTTCACGGCAACATGCACAATCCTTCTACTTTAAAAAATGTCTACACAGGGTTGGACAGTTTTACATATTCTATTTGTGTCTGCTCACATCTGATTGGCTGTTTCGGGGGTCTTCTGGTTTTTGTCTGTGCTTCGGTTGGTGCAGGAGGAGCAGCTGCTGAGTCATGAAAGCAAACTAAAGCAGATGAGCCTGGAGCTGGAGGAGCACCGGAAAAACCCACCCTCAGTCGACCCTAAAAGCCGCGAGTGGGAGGAGTACCGGCTCAAAGAGCACTACCTAACGTACGAGGTACAAGCTTTGAACATTTGAACCTTTTTTATGTATTTTTTTCTTTTTGAAGCAGAAATCGAAGAGACCAATAATCATGACAGATGGCCAGTGTCTTCTGCTTTCTGTTCATATATGTTCTATCATATTCATATATATTCTGTTTTTTCAAGTACATAATTTATAATTCCATACTCATATCATAGAAAATGTCATGCCAACAGAATTAAAATCTAATGTGATACTTTAATTTTCTTCATTTTAAATCATATGAATGTAAACATTTAATAATTTGCAGCATCAAAAAAGATTGGTCTTGTTTTTAAGTCAAACTGTCTTTACATTAATACTTCATTAGTAAAATAAAATATTTAGCAAAACAAAACCAATTTTCAATATGGCATAAATTAAACCAGTTGCAAGGTAACAGTATCCAGACAGTTTCAGATCAGGCCTCTAGTCTTCTTGTTTTGACTCTTGAGTCGTCATCTTTTTGGTCTGTCTGTTTTAACACATCCATTTCTCCCTCCTCCATCCGTCTCTCTGAGCAGAAGACTCGGTATGAGACGTACATCAGCCTCCTACAGGCCAAAATCCGCGCCGAGACAGACGACCTTGAGAAGATTGAGGCAAGCGTGATGGCTAGCCTGATCATGGAGGGCGGCCTGGCCGGCCGCGAGTGCCACCTCCGCAAGACACAGTCCTCCCCGTCCATCAGCCAAGCACACGGCGGGCTGAACGGGCGGGCCGCTGAATGCACTGCCCCAGGACAGAGGAGCTGAGGGGAGGGAGGAGGACCAGAGACCTCAGCCCACAAAGCAACATCCCTCCAAGCCAAACTAGCTTAATCCCCCGAACTCCTTACTGGGTTTTTTGTTAGTGTTTTGTGTTTTGGGCTCATCCATTCCCCTTGTTGTTCTTACAGTAAGAGAGTGGGCAGCAACAGGAGAAATGTCCATCACTATCCTTCCCAGAATTTATCAACCCTGGTGATAAGTTTCTGTCCTTGAGCAATAGATGAAGAGGATTAAGAGCCCACCCTTGATACCCAACAAGTGACCCTGCCAAACCTCAGTTCTTTGAACTTTTATTATTGCACATTAAAATGATCATAACTGTGATCACAGCATTATCAGTATTATTTTAAAAACTCAGAGCGATGCAGTTGTCTTTAGTTGAAACCTGTTTTTAGTTATGAGCAGAAGTTTGAGTAATTTATAATGTATTAGTTTAAGGCCATAAACAGAACAAAGAAAGAGACACAGACTGCTTTACCTCTGTCCTCTCTGTCTTGTCCTTGACAGACAGTGACGTGAGATGGACGTGGCGGAGATGGTACTACTGTAGCATTCTGGCCTTTTATCCATTCACGGTAACACACCCAGCCGCTCACAGGCGTGTGTATGGACCTACAGTTCGGGTGGAGTGTGATGTGTGAAGATACAACATATCTGTCCAGGAGTTACAAAAACTCTCGAAAGAACTTTTCAGAAGGATCAAGTCCCTGCCATGTATAGCATATTTATTTATTTATTTAATTATCCTGTATTCACCCCAGAGAGGGTTTACGAAGAGTGTACATGCTCTTTTTCAGCAATTTCCTTCTGGACATTCGTACAGTTACATATATACCCATGCATAAAGGAGCTGCCGAGTGAAATCTTGGTTTTAATGTTCACTGAGCTTCTCCGCCAGAGAAACTGGAGGTTGAGTGCCTTACTCAAGGGCACCTCGACACTAGCTGTTGAGGGATTTTGAGAGTGTTACATACTCGCTTGTCAGAGAGATCACAAGTCTGCTTCTGTGAATTTTGAGCCGCCGCTACCCCAAATACTGACATGTACTCAATTATTCTGTTTGTTTTTAACAACTGAAAAAAGGATAACAGGATGTGACTGAATGAAAGCACTGTGCCATTTATCCCACAAACGACTCTTTTTGTGTCATGACAGTGCACTGAGCTGATGGAGCTGATACGTAACAATATATGGTTGGGTGTGAGGTTTCTGAAGATTGAAATGAAGGGAAGAACAGGAAAGTGTGGGTGGGAAAGTATACTGTATGAGTGGGTCAGCCGGTGTGTGTGTGAGTGTGTGTGTGTGTGTGTGTGCATTGGCATGCTTTTTAAAGTGGTTCCAGTTCAGTTGTTGAAGCTGTAGGCAACAGGGAGAAGTAAATATAGCAGGGTCATGTCTTTGTATGAAGAATTTATTGAGCATGTTTGGTGAGAAATAATCCAAGGGCCTTCTGCTGAATAAGACTGCCATCGCAATCAGGCCTGGATCTCTCAAAAGCATCTTCAGCACAAAGGCGGCCATCATCCTTGTGAAAAAAAGCTTTAAATTCACCTCTTAAAACAGAAAATCTAACCGATCCCTGCTCTCATTTATAACACCTTACATGGACCTATTATTTTAGCTGGTTTGGCCTTGTATTGGGCATTTATCAGTAATGGTGTATTCCTTCCACTGCAGTCATTCCCATCAGATGGAGATGTTTTTGAGAAAGCAGGCTGTGGCCTATCTTAGACAGAGACCGGCTGATTGGAGAGTGTAGCAGCAGGACTGCTCATGCTTAGTGTGCTTAAGTCAAGAAACCTGTCAGCATACTGGAAAGGAGAGGGGAACCGCAGCAGAACAACTCCACTAGCAGAGTAGCCATCAAAACACCCTCCAGATGGGTGAGGAGGAGGAGGAGGAGAGACTTTTTTCTAAGAAGAGACTGATTTGGTTTTCTAAGTAAGACCGTCTCTGCCAGCCAAGAACAGGCAAAATGGACATCCAGCACACATTTTTCCAAACAGAGGAACACAATATATTAAGCCTGTTTCTCATGGAAGGAGGACTTGTGTAATGTTCTAAGGAAGTGGGGATGTGGTGGTAGGGGTGGTGGTACTGCTATTTGTGAGCACCTTAATTGATCCGTACCCACGCAAACACACACTCAAACACACACACAACTTTCCTAACCCTAACCCTAACCTTTCTACATACTTTGCTTGTGACACAACTGTAGATCAGTGAACTTAGTGCCCCCACACTCAGCCTCAATGTGGCACAGAAGCATGTTGACATAACCAGAGCTGAGGATCGACAGTAAGAATAATCATATCTTTGGCTCTGGACACAGCGCTTCTGCTGCTTCGTATATCATTTTAATAGTGACTGATAGGATCTGAGATCCTCTTGAGACTTGGCTGGAAACCTGGAATCACAGCTGGAATCCTGGAACTGGATCCTTGTACAGACCAAAATGCTGAAACGGAGCTGAGTTTTGAGAGAGGAAGCACCATTTTATAAAGCTGTATTGATAGGATAAAACTGCTTTCTTACAGGGAGACTTCCCCTTATAGTCACTTTGGCTGTTGTGCTAACCATTGTTTCCCAATGTTCTAGGGTAGGCCTGTGCTGTAATATAGGATTGTGACAAAAAAAATTTGTTGATTGTTATGTTTTATTTAAAAAAAATGACAACTTCGGCACCTTGATGTCAGCAATGGATCTTTTTGTTTGTTTTGTTTGTATATCTGAACTGTTTTTGACAGGATGCTCATACTATGTAAAGGACATATTTACTGAATATTTAGTCTGTGCTTCATAAAGTAAGCTTTTATACAGATTATTGTGGTTGTGATTTATTAAGATTGTCAGCTCTGCTGAAAAAGGTTTGTTAGTCTGGGGGCCATTGACATCTCTGATTGTGTAGATATGATGTGTATTATTCTGAACACATTTTGTTCAGAATCTAGCACAATGCAAAGTTTCCGCCATGGGTAATTGCACTCTTCTTGGAAGATGCTCAATAAATTGTTTAGCCTTCAGTTAAGAGCTAAGTTAGCACATTAGTGAAATCCAGAATCATGCAGCTGTTAAATAGACCAATGTTTCTAGGTGTTGCTAATACCTAGTAGCCACAGACAATAAATTGAAAGTTTGTAAGACCATACATTGCTGTTGTAGAGTTCCCCTTTACAGTATACGGGAAGCTGCAACCCACGAAAGAAAACAAGATTCACAAAACAGACTTTGTATGATATTGGATGTATTACAGCATACATTACGTATCATGCCATAACACATCAGCATCATCTACATTTAGATACACATATAGTGGTATGAATACATGTTTACTAGAGTAGCATCCATATCTTCTGCGAAACAGTGCATTGAACAGCGTTACAGTGAAACACTGCTGCGTCATTGCCTCATTCTCTTTTAATGCATCAAATATAAACTTAAAAGGCACTACTTTCTCTACCACCTAAATCGTTCCCTCAGGTTTCTTGCAGTATTTCTCCTGCATCAGCAGACATGTTGAAGAAGTTCAGCTACAGCATCTGAGAAATGCTGATTGCATTTATTTGTTATTTGTGAGCTGTTTTGACTGTGAAATGACAAATCTATAATTATATAAAACCAAAATACTGTAACTCCTTCTTAGCCCAGCCATCTTTGGACTGACAGCATAACATCAACAAATTATTTAGCGTAACTATGGACAATGCCAAGCCTTTTGAGTGTGGTACCTTAAAATTATTTTACACTTCATTCAAAGGATGTCCTGCCCTTACTGTCCTGCCTGCATACCTCAGGCTTCAATATTCTGCTTTAGAAAAACTTCAATCAACATTATGTGTCCACATTTTAAACATATTTTTTTATCAATCCTTTCCCTCCAAGTAATGGTGAAGTCATTTGTTAAAGGCTGCATAGTGTGCTGTCCAACCTGATATTCACCATGGAGTACCTTTCATTGAGATTTATGGTAGAGGAGGTTCAATAATGAGCATTCTTGGAATTAGCACTGGTCCATATTTTACAGTAATTATGCAGTGGTTTGTTCTGGGCATATAAAAAGCTCAGCATGGCATCGTAGAAGTGGCCCTTGTAACATATAGTGCTAATAACTTTGTCATGGAAAAGTAAAAAACTACCGTAAACAAAAACAACAACAAAAAACATTAGCACACTGCCATGTTTTTCTGGGAAAAATTTTTGAAAAAGTGAGTTACTGTTACTTTAAGATAGTGTTGCATTATGGGTCGTTTGTAGCTGGAGTTGTAATGTTGCTAGGAGAGCCAGTTTCTACATGCTGTGTGTTTCCGGTCAGGACGCTGGGTCAGCCTGTCACACTTTTTCACAGCAGACATTCTGACTTTTCATAGCACAGGTGTTATTAATAACACTAATGATGGCTCTGATCTGTTTTAGTTTCCCAGTAAAGTGTGACTGCAAGCATAAACTGAAACTGAAGGAAATGAAATGCAGTCGTAATTAATTTCAATAGTAACACCTGTGCTTCTCAGCTGTCACGTGTCAAAACGGCTGTTGTATCCAAGCATTCATGTGATGTCGGAAATAACGAAAAATTAGTTTCATAGGAAAATTCACTAAATCTCAAACAACAATTCAGAAAGTCCGCGAAATTTTTAGTACTACGAATTGTGACGTCATCTACGCAGACATGGCGGCCGAAATGGTTAATGGTGAGGTACTTTTAATTAATGGTCCAAATTCACGTCTTGCACATCATTTTTTGCTAACATTTAATTAGCAATTTGGTAGTTAGTTGTAGCCCTTAGTTGCTGTTCACTACGGTGACCTAAGTTAGTTAGAAAAGTTATTTATTAGCAGTAATCTGAGTTACACAAATACTGGAAACCGCTTGTTTTACTGCTTTGAGCAATAAAACACAACACATCTTTTTAGAGTCCATGTTGTTTCCACATTCCGACTTGAAAGCACATGAACACGCCAAAATCGGAGGAACGATTTTCCAGCTCCAGGAAATGGGACCGTCCGAGGAGCAGGTGAAATGCAGCACAAACAAAGGAAAGAGTCATTATTCAGCTGAAACCTTTGGATATCACAGAACAGCTGCATCATGTGGCTCTGGAAAAAGGTAAGAAATATATATATATAATATTATATATATATATCATTTTTTGTGAGTTTTTTTGCATTTATTGTTCTAGCTATTTACTTTTTTATTTAAATGTGATACACAATACAATGTAGCTGGCTACCTGGTTTCATTCAAAGTGTGCCATCCACAAAAAAACTTGTTTTTTTATGACATGTGTTGGTCAGATCCGCATCGGTACTCATATCCGTACTTGTATTTTAATTTTAATTTTAATTCAAATTCAAATTTGTTTGAGTCTAAAGGCAGGTGTTTTGAAAGGGATTTTGTGTTTTAGTCACTGCTGTCTTATATACTTTTCATTATAGTCACTTGAGTTACCAAAATTAAGTGTTAGCTAGTTTGCCATCTTGCTAGTTTCACAGAATTATCAGCATGACCACAGAGAGACTTGGCGAGACAGGGGTCTTCACATTTTTTAATGCTTTTTAAACAATGTGTCTTCAGCAACATGGCTCATGCTCCTTAAGCTTTTAACATAACCCCTGCTACATTATAACAACATTGTTGCCCCCTAGACTGAAATTTGATATAGCACACTTTACTGCAAAAAAGCCCACCCAATTCAAAAAGGAGTGATGATATTTTACAAATGAAATAGATACCTATTAGGATATAGCTTCCAAGGTCATGTCTATTACTACCATGCTATTGCCAGTGTATTAATTGATGGATTAAATTTAAATCGGCCAATGTGTCAGTCCTTAAAACATCTATTTTTAAATTCAGAAAATAATTTCTGCATAACATGTCTGATCATTATTGAGCAATGTCTAATTCATAAAAGGAAATAAAATTGTATCATGGTTAAAATTTCACTTTAGCTGTGAATCACAATTCTGAGCCCAATTTGTTCCCACATCTCCCACTGTTTCTTACCTCGCTGCCCTGCCACATAAACTGCTTCTTAAATGTGGTTCATAATATCTGATCTGTGTGGTGCCATCACTTTTATTGCTTTTGGTGCACTAACCTGTTGCTACTGCAGACTGAAAAATCTTCACCTGGCTGATGATAGTCAATACTGCTCTATCAACAGCATGCCCTACCCTACTGGCCACAATACAGCAGTCTTTCTTTTATTTCCACATGGAAGTCAGAGGTAGATGTCTGGAAGACTGCAGAAAATCTGCTCTTTGTATCCATTGGCTGTAGTTATCTTCGTTATGTCTGTGCATTTTTCATTCAGTTATACATAAAAGAAGCTTTCCAAGGACAGCTGACGAGGAGCAACATCCTCTAAAACTTTAAATGACTGCAGGCAAACAGCAGTGATAAATTAAATAAGCTCATACAATTAAAATCTCATTCATATAAATGGGCTTCATACATAATAGTCAATATACCTGTGCTGTGTATTGATTTCCGTTAAGTAGGAATGGCTATTGTAACAGTATGTAATACTCAGTCATTAGATACTGTTTATTTTAACTTTTTGAGCCGAGCCCTGCTGACTGTATAACTGTATAACTGTATAACTGTATGACTGTATAGTGTTGAGACAGTTGTGCAGAGACAGGGACATGTGGAATGACTTTTTATTGCGCGATTAGTCATTTTTCAGACAACAAGGCTCCCCCAACATTAAAACAAACAGCAATGTACAAAACAGCACACCTTTTTTTTGCCATCAACGGAAATTTAATAAGGTAGTGAGAGTACATAACAGAAAGTAATGAAGTGTAAGGACGCGAGTTATGATGATGTTGAGATGTATAGGATGAGCTTGATGTCAAAGCCAAAGTAAGCACCATCGTCATGTAGTCTGGAAAGGCCATATTTCAGTAAGAAATATTCTAGAAGGGGTGAGGAGAGGTTAAACATGATACAAGAGGGTTGTTATCACAGTTTTCAGACATTTTTACCAACTAAAAAAAAGAACAATATCGGTGTAGCACTACTTTATCATGCAATTTACTTTAGTAAACCTTCTGACACACAGACAAAATATACTTCAATAAGTAGAACTCAATACATCTCTGTCCAGCAATAGTCACAAAGCCTGTAATTTATACTCTTTGAATGTGAGATCCCTATCAAAAATAATATGCAGATTTTTATTTTTCTTAATATATCTAAAGTGCAAGTATTTATCCATTTTATTCAATGCTTTCTGTAAGTATAAAATACAAAGGAAAAAAAACAGCAATATGTTTTTCCTGTTTACATGTTATATTTTTCTGAAAGGAGGAGCATCATATATAACAAACCATATATATATATATATACACACACACACGCCACAGATAAAATAGTTTTTGAAAGATACAACATATTATCTCATATGGGGATGGTAAAGGGATTTAGACCAAACTGTGACATGGGATATGTTCATTGTGCATTGACCCCACCCCTTAAAATCCAGGATCCATTTCCCAACATCTTCAAAACATTTGAAAGAACGTCTTTATAAGTATACACAACAGTAGCCTATACAGTCTGCAAACATGATGGACCCTACTACTCGGTGTGTGTGCAAACAGAAGACGTGCTGAATGAGCTCCTCTGTCAGTGGTTTGTGATGAGTCATATAGTGCTTGGCTTTGACCAGAGGCTGCGATTGGCTGTGTGATTAACCAGGAACTCTGAATGGCCAATGAAAGACTACAACACTGAAACCAGAAACGGAGCAGATTTGGTTGTCTGGAACACCTTAATGGAAGTTTAGTCTGTTTTCCTTCACTACTTGTACAGTTTGGTAGAGGCAGGTCGCCACCACCCTCATTTTGTTTGTGGAAGATTGCTGTTAGAAGTCGTGTACATGTGGCTGTTTCAATGCAGTCAGAAACATGAACAACCTCCCTGTTGAAGATGGGAGGAACAAGCACACAAAACACCTACAGCTGGAGCCATCATAGCAATCCGACTTTTAGTACATACAACAAGAAGCTAGTAGCTAGTCTACAATTTCATTTCTCTTCTATTTCCATCATTTGAGAATTTGCAAGGAATGGTCCGGTCACCTTGAGCAACAGGTTGTTTGAGCAACAAAAATTTAAATAAGATTTGACAAAATTAACACTGCAGTAATAACAGACAAAGGTCTAGGATAACATCATGAGTTAGGACTGCTATGATGGCTACCACTGTATATGAAATCAAAACATCACTCTTGTCAGTGCTAACAGCCTCAGTGCACAATCACCCCTGTGCACTGAACTTAGCCAGAGCCACTGAGGACAGCACACAGCTAGACCACTGACGCTTCATACAGAAAGCAAGACGAACAACATCTTCCTACCATTTTGCATTTGAGTCCCAGGAATGGATGACCGTGTAATGTGGGCACAACATGGCTGCAAGGTCACTCCAGGTTTTGCTGTGACACTGGGTGAGCTCTCATAAACTGAGAAATCAGATTTGATTACACTATTTTCGGCAAAACCACAAGTGCCCTCCTCCTCCGTAACTCAGACAGAGCTACGACCCAAAATGGACGTGTCATGTTTCACAACAGAGTAATTCTGCAGTGAAAACACAACTGACCCAGTAGCACCTGGCGATTACAGTCTGTAACAAAACAAGATCACACGTCTTTAACTCTTTAAAAAAAAAAAAATGTGCGTTTCACGGAGTGAGGCAATCACAAAGTGAACTGTATGAGCAGGTTCAGGCTCTCGTTATATTTGGCCATTAGAGAAAAAGAAAGAGAGAAAGGAAGTGTTGTATTTCCAGTCTTCATGTAGCATGAGCCTCCTGGAGGCCTGAAATTAAATTAAGCTAAAGCTAGAACAGTTTGGGGAATAATTGCTGTACCACAACAGAGTCCATTCTCATGCTGAACTCAGGATGAACTCAGATTGACCTCAGATGTGCTTTGCCAGGCACATAGTCATAGGTGGCTTGTACGTGTGTTTAATGGAAATTGACTTTTTATAATTCACAGCCCAGTGTGAGGAAATATAATCATCTGCAAGAGGGGAAAGAGATTTCCTGTTCTTCTCCAAAACTGAGAGAAAAGTCCTAACTGGATCTGTCTGACAGCCGGGTCAGTAGGTCGTGGTAGAACGCTGCTGGTAAGCCCCTACAGTGCAGTGCCAGGCTTCATCAGGCCTTTCACCAACACTCAGAGACAAACCTGTGCTAAAAAGTCCTGCGTAGAGCAGATGGGATTTTCTGGAACATTTTTCTTGGCTCTGTTTCCACGGGCATAACCAATCAAACACAGATAAACTTTTTAAAGCAAGAATTCATAAGACTTCTGATACCTTTTCAGCCCAGATGTGCTTTGGGGAATTCTGTTTTAGCCTAGCCTCAGTTATCCTAAATGTCTGCGAGACCCAGGCTATAACCACATTAACAGCTTTTATCCAGCTGAGGCCTCTAAAGCTGCAATCCATGCAGTCTGTGTTTCCCTTCATGCCAGCTAGGTGGCACGCCACACTGACTGGGCCTCTGACCAGGCTCAGTCATATTAGCTGTCTTAGGCCAACCTGCTTTAAATAAAGCTGATAGGTGAACTAACCACTTGAAGCATATTGATTGTTAACTAATGCTTCAGTGTAAGCCTAGAGGTCAATCAGGTCAAAAAGAAGGAATGGACTGTGTGTCTGAAAGAGGCATTCGGACTAGTTCTGCTCCGAGGACAGTGAGCCAGGGCCTTTCTTACACACTGAATCCAGAGAGAGGGATTCTAATCCTCATTGTAAAAACAACAACAAACTCCTCTGTCCTTTGGGTCTGCTGCGGCTGATCATTATCACCTAGCTCAAGTGAAACCATAGACAAGCCAAAGTCAAATCGTAGCTCACCTGTCCTGCCATCAGCAGTCCCAGGCGAGAGAAGGGGTCGCACTACGGCTCCAAAAAAACTGTTTCCTGGCTTCTAATGACAGGAGGCCTTGTGCAGTTCTAGACACCATTCAAAATACTTTAGAGGCCTCCCAAACACTCAGATAGCAACAAGAGGCCTCAACAGGGGGAGACTGTGTGTGTGTGTGTGTGTGTGTGTGTGTGTGTGTGTGTGTGTGTGTGTGTGTGTGTGTGTGTGTGTCAGACACCCCTGGACCGAAGCCCCAAGATACTATTCAACTTCAGTGTAGGCCAGTGCAGAGGGGCCGACACGGAGACAGTTAAAGGTTGCTGACTGTCTGTGTTGCATGTGTGTGCTGGGGGAGGAAGGAGGGGGGAAAGGGTTTTCTCTGGGGTGACTCCATAGGGGGACGTAAAACACCCGAACTAGTCTATGCGCACTGAGAGACAGACAAGGCAGCCTACTGGTTTACAGAACGTGACAGGAAAAATACCTCACTACTGGTGTGACTTTTTTTTTTTTCACTTTGAGCAAGTGCTTGAGAAGAAAGACTTCACATTTCGGAAATATAATGCAGATGCATCAACCTCATCGTCATGCTTTCAAATATCTACTGATCACATAGCCTATACATTTTTTCGTCTTTTTATAGTCTATACACGTGATACAATGCCACGATTGGCACGTACACAATATTGCACACTAAGATGAAATGTCCTACACTAGTCAGTGGCTTCCTCTCTGCCTGGGAGCGAGAAACCTGACACGTTTTGGACAACATAATGTGGAGAAAAAAACTGACGAAAAAAAAAAAGCATCAGAATAACAATAATGCAAAAGTGACATATTCTGAGCGGCGAGGCCCCCAAGGAGCGATCAAGGGGCTGTAGCACCATAAAGAGATAGATACTGCCTCGGCCCTGCACTGATAGGCCTCTACATCCACTGGACTGCACTCAGACTGACTGCATGGGACCGGCCGGCTGGCCTGCCTGGCTGGCTGACTGCCTGGCTCTTTAACAGCATCCATCTCAGCTCTGACGAAAAGCCTCATCCAGCCGCTCCTGATTTTGTTTTTTGTTGTCGCTGTTTTTTTTAACATCATGGTGCATATGGTGTGCAAATCCACCCATAACATCTCCAGATGAATCTCCATGCTGACACCAAGTGCTGCCACAGGCGGTACATCCTAGGTCGCTTCCTGATCCAGGGAGACACATCTCTACTCTGTGAGAGGCCACCCAGCCAGGTGTGCTCCTAGGGATTCTGGGCTCCAGGGTGCATTAACACACTGAGGCCCCCACCTGTTTCCAAAGTGTACATACGGCAGCACCTCATCTCTCTGAAGGGCCAGCTCCAACTTGGAGCTATGTTTCTGCCCACTACCACTGTTGGCCCCCAGGCTCCCAGTGGCCTTTCAGCTTACTTTTGGTGTTGCCACCCATGCTCCATGCACTGCAGGGGTGTAAATCCTGCAGCTCTGGTGAGTATATTTCTGCCTACATAACAGCACTCGTAAATGAAAACGTACAGCGGTCGAGGTCACAGACCATCCACGTGAGGACACGTAAACGAGTGGAGTGTATAAGGCACGGGTCGTAATGACGTCAGAGAGGATGCGTTGCCTCGCCGCGCGCTGCGCTGACGCGTCTTTTTTTGTTGTTTTATTTTTTTGTTGTTTTTTTTTTGTTTCCGCGCCTTGCAAGCCCACAGGTGAGCCTTATCCTTTTGCATCCCCCACCCCCCCAGAGGAAAAAACAACAAAGTAACAAAGAAAAAACTTTACCCACAGAAAACGTGGGTATCTTAATAAGGATTTTTTTTTTTACAGCTGATTCACAAAATCATAATTAGTACATCTAAGTTAGCACTTTTTTTTCCTTTAAGTTTATATGGACATGGTGCAAGAGGGTTGATATTCAATATAGTAGCTCAGAGATAGATTTATCCCATTTGTTTGAGGCGCACAAAATAGGCTATTTATTTTTGAGTCTCAACCTTTCCATAATGGCATGATAGAAATGCTTTCATTAGCCTATTACGTTTTAGGTCAAATTAAAGACTATAGCCTACTTTGCCAAATTTCTTTTCAAAACATGAGCCTACACGCATGCTGACAGGTGTTTACAGGCCTGTAGTGCCGCGTTCTGCAATTCATACACTTTGAGAGCGCTTTCATATTTATTCTGCGTACCTTTATAATAAACTATACATCTGGTATCAGATTTTGGTTTCATAAAGTCCATAATATATTCTCTTTGTGCTGATGTCAAATATTCGTTCTACATGAAGACTGTCATTTAATATAATAGACCTCTGGTTTTATTTTTGATTAAATTTTAGTATATTACCAGTTTGAAAACATTTAAACATTTTTTTTTCGAAATAGCTTTGATGTGTGCAAAATCTTTCGTTGATAGAGATATAAACACTCTGTTCATTGTCATTTAAATCAAGTAGGAAACAGTTCATATCTTACAGTTCAATCCTTGATAGCAGCGGCTTACTGTTACAATGGTGGTAAGTGGGGTGACATCCAGTAAAATGAGCGAGGAGACAGCAGAGGTGCTGCCATGTCTGTGGAGGTTGTGTGTGTGGGGTGATTCCCTTGGAAATTCTCTTTCTATTTTACAGTTAAAAGTCTCGTTTTCTCTCATAGTTCAGTTGTTTCATTTATGCTCTCCCAAAATCCGCGTCAGTCATCGTCGCCGTCATCTCCGCCGTGCGGGCCCTCAGGTAGCAGTTCGGAGGCCCGTTTCTCTCTACTCCTCTCCTGGATCTTCCTCATCTCCTCCGCGTATTTACAGAAGGTGTTGCCGAATTTGGACCACACTTTGCACGGAACCGTAATGGAGTTCCGGTACGTGGGCTTCACCTCGCTGACCCGCATGAAGACCCCGTACTTATTGGAGCCCACGTCAAAGAAGAAACGCTTGTTGTCGACCGTGAGCGAGGTGCCCTCCGGGAGCTCCGCCGGCTCCTCATCCACACCGTAGTCGTCGATGAGTTTGGCCAAAGCGTCGCGGAACTCGATGAGACCCTGCGCCGGCAGAGCGATGGTCTGGCCTTGCGCGCTTCCCAATCCGGGCCCCCGATTAACGGTCTGTCGGATCCTCAGGAACCGCCCCCTCTGGTTCTCTTTCAGATCCATGTAATATTTCCGATTCTCCCGAACCAAGAATTCGCTCTTGAGCGCCCGCCGGGGCTCATCCTGCACCATGTCCGGGTTGGTCGGGCCCAGCTGGGCGTAATGTTCGATAAAGTCCCCGAGATAATCGCGGAACTCCACGGCAACCGACATGGAGAGAGTGAGGCGGCTCTTGTTTCCCCCAGCCCCGACCTCGGCTATCTTTAGGAAGCGGCCTTTAACATTCTGCTTCACGTCAAGGTAGAAGCGCTTGTTCTGGATGTCGACGCGCTTGGAAGCGAGCTCTTCGGTGTCATGCTGCAGCCGGGACATGGCCCCCATCGCACCCGGGGGCAGCGAGCCGGGGCCTGCGGTGGGCCCTCCGTGGTCACTGCCACTGTCTCTGTCCGCCATGATACTGCCTCCCTGCTTTACCTTCCACCGTCTCCCTCTGCCTGCTGCAACCTCGACTGCCCGTCAAACCACTCCGCCGCTCTATCGCGAGAGGAGAGGAGGATGAAAAAATGAAAGTAACTGTAGTTAGTGTTACTGTAGTACTCCGAGCAGGCTGCGTTCAAGACGCTCGCGATGTTTTTGCAACGTTTGACAGAATTTTCACTTCAGCCTCTGGTATAGCAGTATATTGCAATTGAAAGTTAACCCCCACCCATGTGAGCCCAAAACACTGCAGTACTAACATCAAAAGTCAACGTAGATAGATAGATAGATAGATAGATAGATAGATAGATAGATAGATAGATAGATAGATAGATAGATAGATAGACAGATAGATAGATAGACAGACAGACAGACAGATAGACGTCAAAGTAAACATCACACCTGTTTGCACACTATCTCAAAACCAATAAAAGGGCAGAACAGGAACTAAGTCATACCTGTTTGCTATTGGGTTGGGGTTTTTCAGCACCATGGACAGCAAACCTGGACAGTCCCTGTGGAAGGAAACAGAGAGCAGGGAGAAAGAGACATTTCTGAATGAACAGAAGATGATGTGTGGGAGGCTGAGGGAGGGGGCTAATACACTGTGAAGCATCATGAATTATTACCCTGTGATTGGACATGCTTGTGTGTCACTGTTTCTCAATGAGAAGCTATTGATGGTCTTGAAGGGGTTTGGGGACAGTAGCAAGAAGCCAAGTATCTAATAAAAAAATAAATAAAAAAACCTCCCATCCTGGTCAACTTCTCAAAAGAAACTGTGGTTATTCAAATAAATCTGAGTGAATCTTTTGGTTAAGATTAAGATAAGAAGATTGGGTTAAGAAATTCTAGAATAACATTTTAATTTATTATGTAATTAAACAATTTGTAGTGTCTGTGATGTTGGTTTAATATGTCTCCTCAGTCTTTTCAGTTTATAAATTAGTTGACTGACGGGAAGTTAACTGGCAACCATTTTGATAATTTATTTATTTCTTCTTGTTTATTTATTATTTTTTTATATTTTCATGAAAAAGCTAAACTTTTGCCAGGTACGCCTTCTCAAATGTGAATTTTTTGATTAATGACATTCAAAAACATCACCCTGGACTCTGGGAAAACTGCACATTTTTAATTAATTTCTGATATTTTATAGACAGTGTTTAGTCGATTAACATGGAAAATAGTCAGTAGATTAACTGATAATTAAATGATGTTATTTGCAGGCCCATTTTGATTACGATATAATTCTTTCCATCATCTGAGCATCTTGTTAAAAGATTTTAACAACAAATTTAGAAATTTAACTGTTTTCTGCTGTGAAAGGTGCTTTTACATAGGTGAAACAAAACAAGGTTTTTTTTAGCAGCTGCCTTCATAAGATCGGAGAGGAGGAGCAGACCTCAAGTAGAAGAATGATGTGGGAGACTTGATGGATGTTGATTGGATATAGGTTTAATGGGATTGGAGGGCTTGCATTATATGCTCTAATCATACACTTGTCTGTATCTTGTTTGTCACAGGAAACAGAATTCTTTTAAAACTCACAAGCATCACATATGCTTATAATTAGATGTTCTAACATTAACTAAACCCCAAACCCCACTGAAGAGCTGGCAAGAGAAGGTGTGTTAACCTGGAATAGAAAGGTGGGATTTGATGTTTTTAGCATAACCCAAGTTATGAGCAGATAAGTCACTGGTGTCTCTTTTCAGAACCACGGACAGCGGAGGGTGGACAAGAAAACAGATGGGATTTGATTTTGTCCATGAGTATTGCTGGTGATGTACAAAATGAGGGAAAGAGGACTGCAAAGAAGAAATGTGTGGCAAGTACTGGGGCTGCTGTGTCACTGACACAAGTATATTTTAACATCACAGAAGGAGAACATACCTTGACATTGAATGACCAATCTAAGTGACCTCATCAGCCCAGCTGCTGAAATGCAGGTGCAATATCAAAAACAGCCCCTCTGTTAATTCCCACAGGCTCAGTGTGAGTGCTAGGGAAGTCATGGAGGCAATAAGTGGCAGTCCTCCCTGGGTCAGCCAGCAGGAATCGGTTTTTACTCCCCATCGCTTTGTCAACAAATGATTTGCTTTCAAGGCTAATTTGGAAATTCCTAAATTGTGTGCAAGGTCTTTGAATAGGGGCTCTAATGAATGCATGAATGGTTGAATGAATGAAGGGGAGACGGATCGGTGAATGGGTGGGCAGCGGGTGGAGAGGGAAAAAGGTGGGGGTGGGTCACTGCATGGACGGATCACAGTTTCTGAAGAGCGTTGTTTGCCTCATGATATGCTGTGGTGATCCCCAACCTGGAGAGGCGACTCCAGTAATGTGTAATTGTCAACATGTAACATAGAAAACATATCATGTATGTTTGATGTAGAAGAGGACTGAAACTGTACTTTTACATCTAAGTAAAAGAGGTTTCCTCTTTGAATCTTAGGTGAACATGACAGTGAAGAAGGATAGATGCAGTGAAAAGACAGACCTTCATTGCAGCAGTTTGGTTTTGGCCCTCAGTCAGTATGACATATCATGTGATTGGCCTGTTGGGTCAGAGCACTAAACCTGTCAAGCCTTTCAGCACCATGGACAGAGACTGGTCCCTGATGAAATGCTGCTGATGGGGAAACGGCTGGATGAGGCCATGATGTAGGTGCATACTATGATGCATTTTCTTTATCATCTCAGTCATCTATAGTAAAAGCTCCTGTCCACACGTTCCCTATATGACATTATATTTTATCCCTTTCTCAGGATGGACAATGAAATGCTTTCGACCTCTAGCGAAGGGCGCACAGCTTCTGACAGGGAGGGAAAGGCGAATCTTATGAATGGCTTGATTGATGGATACAGAGATGGAGGCAGGGACTGGTTTGCTGGTGGAAGGAGGAGGGGATACGTGTGGTCACCATAAAAAGCCTGAGCATATTGTGCAAAGCTCTCGTTTCATTGGTGGAGATGTATTCAGTGAAAAAAGTGGGATTATTAGCTGTAGCTGTGCAGGATTGGCAAAATATTTGGGTAGAATGTCTTTCCACTATTGCACCAGCAGATTAGGGTAACTGATGCTTCCACGTGTTGCCGTAGAGTCGTTAAACTGTACAGTATCCCCAGGCAATATTAGGGAACTGCAATAACTCGCATAACAGTGTGGAAAATGTCAGGTTTGGGGTGTGCTCTCCTGTAGCATGCAGCGAGCGGATATATGTCTGAGGGCATTTAAAGCTGAAGTCTCGAAACTCCCAGCTCGCCTCGCCACGCTGAGGAATCCATTGAGAGAATTTCGCAGCGTTAGTCATCGCAACAACTATCCGCAGTGTGTGTAGTAGTCGCCTATAGCCTCTCTTGCACCTCTTGCACTGGAGATCCACAGTGAGCGCCGTGCAGGGCTTGGCTACAGACGCACTCTGTGCTGAGTGTCTGTGCACTGTGTGCGTGATTCCTCTTGCACCCACCCGGAGAGGTTTAACACAGTCGACCGGCATGGTCACATGCCGGTTGGGTCGGTGGCGGTGTGCCGGTGGGTGCCCGGGTCATTAGGGTGTTTGCGCAGGACGTGGCGAGCCGACGCCAGTGACCGGGCAGGTGATGTTTGCTCACGTAAGTCGCTCGCGTTTGATGAGGGGCGCAGGGGACGCGGCTGGAGGGTGCGCGCTACTGTTGCATCGACTCACCGGATAACCGCTGCTATCTCATCCTGTCCGTCTGTTCCTCCCTGGTTTTCTCTTCTCTTTTTTATTTTGCTCACCGACTAACGGATTTGCAGGAGTGGGACTCTTTTGACGATCGAAAGAAGTGGATAAAGGAGCCGACCTTGCGTGTGCGTGTGCGTGGAGTGCGTATCGTTTCTTGTGTTTCCCCTGTACGCGCAAGCATCTTTTTTCCTTCCAGAGAGGCAATGCGCCCACCCATGCGATGCTAGCCTATTAGCTGGAGAGAGAGAGAGAGAGAGTGAGAGAGAGAGAGAAAGAGAGAGTGAGAGAGAGAGAGAAAGAGAGAGTGAGAGAGAGAGAGAGAGAGGTTTCAGCCTTGGATTCGAGAGGAGGCTAATTTACGAGTCTTGTTTTGCCTTTCAGGAAAAGGGGAGATAAGAGGGGGAGGGTGGTTGGTGAAGGAGAATGCAGCAATCACATTTTTAAGCATGCAGAAGCGGGCCGTTTCCGGTTCCTAGGCTGGTGTGTCCCCCCATCCGAGGCCAGCAGCCGTATGGGGAAAGCAGCGGCAGACACAGATGGCATGGACACTTCCACAAGGTCTGCCGCTCTGCCCTGCCTGCTCTGCCGGAGCCCGTTCGCCGCCGTCTCTCTCTTCCAGCTCGCTCCGCCGCCCAGCAGCACTGCAGCACAGCACAGGCTGACGGCATGAGGCTTGATCCAGTGCATTTCTCCATGCTGGTCATCGGGGTCTCCTTCGCCTGTTACGCCCCGAGTCTCAACTCCCTCCAGGACCAGGCGTACCGATCAGCCGTGGTCATCGAGGGCGAGGTGCGCTCCTCCCCGGAGAACGTCTCCTCCCGGGAGCCCTACAGTGTGAATGTCAAAGTGCTGGACGTGTGGCCCGTCAACAGCGGCGGCCTCGAGAGGGAGCAGCTCGTGACCGTCGGGGACTTCGGTTCCGAGGCCCCGTGCACCACGGTGGAGAAGGACCACAGATATATCTTTTTCATGGACCCAACCGCCGAGCCCTTGGTATTCAAGGCATCGTACGCCCCTGTGGACGCCAGCGAGCCGGAGCTGAAGAAGGATGTGGAGAGAGTGTTGTGCGAGGACTGCGGTAAGTTTAAGGCTTTTCCGTTATACCTGCCATACACTCACAGCGCACTATAAGGGCCACTGGAGCTGCCATGGTGATGTAAGGAGACAGTCACCGCTCTCTGGCTGCGCGTGCACGTGTGTAGTCTATACAGTGTGTCCATGCATGCGAGCCGATTGACACTTCAGTCCTCCATAACCCGGTCACCCATAATGAAGGGAGAAGTGTGTGTAGGCTACATGTCTTCTGAATCGGTGTGTGTGTGTGTGTGTGCGCGCGCGCGCGCGGTGTGAGATAGTTAAACATCTCAGTCAAATCTAAGTTAAACTTAAGGTTAAGCTCCAAACAGCAGGCTCCTCCTGATGGATAGACCAGCACTGGTGAGCAGTGGATACTGAAACTTCGGTGTATCCTGGATTCCAGTGAGATCTGCATCATCACATCATTACAGTGAAGTATCCTGCATGTGGAGTCTTAAGGTGGAACACACAAGCAAAGCTAAAGGCAGTCGCTCCTGTGTGTGTGTGTGTGTGTGTGTGTGTGTGTATCTCACACACACAGAGAGAGAGAGAGAGTTAGTCCAAGCATGTGATGGGGACAGCAACCTTGTCTTGAGGTAACCTCCTTTCCAAACTCTGTATTTTTGCCTACAGCCAGTATTAGATGTCAGGTCTGCTGCTGCTTTATATCAGAAATTGTGGCAAAATCTTGACGGTGCCAGTGTTGACTGCAGTGACAGTCCGTGGGTGGTGGTAACAGTTCAAATCTCTCAACTTGTTGCCAGTTTCCACCATAGATATGTGAAACTGTGCTTTTGTTCTTGCAGTACACCAAATAACAAAGTCTAAAAAATTACACATTTCTGTGAGATATGGCTAAAACTATGTGCAGCAGCTGTACAGGCCTGTGAAAAACTGTTCAACATTGTCACCAGAATAGCTTTTATAAATGCAACAATCTGAACGTGAGACAAGAAAGAAATGTGGGACTAGTCTTCAAATTAAGTTTGTGCCCATTTTCTCTCTTCTTTCTCACATTTCTTCCTTCATTTCTCTCAGAGAAAAAAAGACTTGACCCCCTTTCTTCACAAAGGTCTTTCAGAATTAGGCTCAGCTCCTCAGCTCAACTAACATATGAACCAGGTTCTTAGGCAGTGTGATTTATGCATATTGTATATTATTTAATCTGTTAGTTGCAAAGGTCTTTTTACTTTTAACTCTATTCCCTAAAAGACAACACTGACTTTATAAGAAATTATCTCACTGATCCACTCCACCTGTATCTTCAGCATTTAAAGTGCTCCACTGCTTTTGAGATGATGTAACTACAATTTGTAGCATTTACTGCTGTGTTAAAGCGCCTGCTTGTCCTGTAGTAAACCTGAGTGGAGAAGTACACAGACAGGAAGTACCAGTTTCCAGAGCTCCACAAACAAGAGAGGAATGAGATCTTAACTGTGGTAATGTGACACATTTCTCATATATTAACTATTAGAGCAACACAGTAAAACCTTTTGGGGTTCATCATGTGTGTTATGAAACAAAGTGATAATAAAATACCAAAGCTCGTTTTCCAATTTTAAGTTTTTCAAATCTAGAATCAACATAATTTCCATGCAAGCCAACAGTCAAGAAAGCGTCAGATCCTAATAGGAAGTAACTCGGACGCCTTAACAAAGGGTTCATCCGGCATTTGAGCTAACAACGTGGTGTTCTATTTTTACCTCAGTGACATGCTAAAATTATCAAGTCATTTATTTATGACAGTGCTGTTACAATCAGGCTACAGTTTAAAACACGTTTTACAGGCAGGGATAAGCTCAGTGGAAGAGATACCCACTTCCAATGTGATTCACAACACACACACACACACACACACACACACACACACACACACACAGAGACCTCTTCCACTGTCCATGTGGGTACACTCTTTGACATAATGCATTCCCCAGCCCCTTACCCTAATCTTAACCATTACAACTAACCCATAACCTAACCCTAACCCTAAATCCAAGTCTTAACCCTCAAAAAACAGTCTCTGTCTTTGGGGAACTCAATTTTCATCCCCACTGTGACACGAGTCCCCATGGGTTAGTGTGCATTCAGGTTAAAGTCCCCACTTACACACACACACACACACACACACACACACACACACACACACACACACACACACACACACACACACAGAAACACATACCAAAAGCTAGAGATACAGGGAGAAACACAACCTAATTAGACACTTCAGAGTTTGTGTTGGCACTATATAGTAAAGTAGATGTAATGTGGCAACCTGTAGCATCTGACATATACACAGCATTATATTAACACCAGTGTCTGTGACTCAAATCCATGTCCAGAAATAGTCATGACATTAAAGGAACACTTCACCCAAATATGCATCTTTTTTTTTTTTTTTTATTAATTGTGCCTAGTAGTCTCGAAAGCTTTATGAAAAAGTTTGTGAACTGTGAACTTATGAACTGTACTCAGTCCTCCTGTGTTGCAGTTGGGTAAGGACCTGGTTTATAGTATTAACATCCAAACATTACAACTCTCTGTGCAGCGTAAATACAGTTTCATGTGTTTACTTGTGTGTTTAGTATATCTCAAACACATAATTGTCAGTAAAGTATTGCAAAATGATCTCCCAGTGTAAAATGCTTGTAACTGTTTATTGGACAGGACTCCCTCTCAGCTGTAACTCACTCACTGGCTCTTGTCTTTAGGCGGATGCACTAATGTCGGAGAAGCCACTGAATGAGCAACAGCCGAGTACAACTGCTCGCCAGTGAACAGACTCGCATGAGAGGACACTGTCGAAGAGTTTAATTTGAGACAGAAGTAACTGCAGCTCACAGATGGGTTGGTAAGGGGTGTGTCAGTAGACACACACCCTGAGCCTAACCAATCAAAAACCAAGTCTAAACACAGCCAGCCAATCACAGCCAAACTGTTGGAACGCCCACTTCTGTACACACCCCTACCAGTTTCTGTCATCAGGATCACATTCAAGCAGTGCCTTTGGGTTCAGTTGTCAATATCTGACCTATTCCTTCAGTAGTATACGGTAAAAAGCTGTGTTTGTGTTGTGCTGAGTCTACACGTTCAAAGCTGAGACTCGTTTTGTTCTGTTCTGTTCTGTTTTATAGGCATTTAACGTTTTTGGTAAAATTGTTAACAGCAAAATGTTATTTGAATGTTGCTTACTGTTGTTGTGGTGTGTGCCCACTGGGTGGACACACACTGATAACCCACCAAAAGAGAGTGTTTGTGTATAATGCTGGGAAATTAATGGTGCAAGATAAAAGATGCAGCTGTACACGTCCTTAATGTACAAGAACACAGCAGAACTTAACAAACGTATTTGACTTTATTCCATCATGACAGTATATACTCTACTCTCTGGCATATATATAAAAACCTTGAAGACAAGTGAGCATGTGCTATGGCAACACTGGAGTGCCAAACCTAAGGAGGATAATACACAACACTAGCCCTCAAGACATAATTACCATTTCCTGTGTTTATGCTGGTAAACGCCACCACAGCTTTACTAATACACTTCCATTTAACAGTTTTACTTTATTACAAAAGTGTCGGCAAGGATTTGTATGAAACCGTATGAAGACAACAAAAGAGAAGTTGTTACTACGAGCACCTGTCGGACTGACTTGCCTAATTTTAGAGCTAAACCGACCCGTTCTTGATATTTCTGGGCCAGAATGATATCAGTATTGTTCACAGTAATACAGACAATAATGCAGTGTAAATGCTAAGCTAATATCTGACGACTGGCCATTCTGTTACTGTCTTGAGCTTTAATTCAGACTTTCTGCCAGTGAGTGCTGACATTTACAGCAAGCTAGAGTTAGAAGCACAGACCCCTCACTGTGAGCGCAATTACGAGACAGTAAATCTTTTTTGCCCGATAAAAGATAGCAGAGCTATTTTCCATCCTCCAAAAGCAGAGCCAGTGTTGATTAAATGGTGAGAGTGGCCAGGTTCCCTCTTACTGTTTATGTCATTGAGTCTGCCATAGCTACTCCAATGACCTCTCCTCCTTCCCCACCTCATCCCCCAACCCACGCCTCTGTCCACGGCAGTCGATGCATCCCAAAAATCAGATGTGATGTGCAGCTTTCAGCAAAGAGATGGAGTTGAAATATTTTAACCAAGGCTGCAGGAACTGAGTAATTGCTAACCAACCTTTGTTCTGTCTTGAACAACTAAAACCCCAAGTACAGTATGTCTCCATCAAGCTCGACTGGCCTTCACTGCTTTCCCTCACTACTCGCTCTCTGTTTTACTGTGTGAAAATAACTTCAGTGCGTGGACTGCTCACACTCCCCTGTTAAAAAGTACAAACCAGTCCTATCTTACATCCCAGGCAGTCTGAAGTGTAATGTAGGTCTTCTCTGATCATTGCTGTTGGCATGTCTTTTGAGATTCATTGACAGTTTCTTCCTAAAATAGCTTTATCTGATGCCCAAACATGCTCCTGTCACTGATGCTGTATCTAGTGCTGCATACCTCAACTCTCTCTCTCTCCTCGTTCAGTCCCTCTCTGTCCTGCTGTAGCTGACTGTAGCTGGAATGAGTGTTTCAGCTTATGCTTGGCCTCCTGTCAGTCAGCCACACACAGGAGGAGAGAAACAAAGAGAGAGAGATAGAGAGAGGGAGGGAGGGATCTTTAGCTTTGAGATTACGAATAGATGCTGCAATAATGCATACTGTAAAACGTCCAGTAATAGCCTGGTCTTTTTTTCACCTCATTGAATTCAGGGACAGTTTTATTGTACATAGAATGTCTAAAATGAATTTACTGCTATTCTGTAAAATACTGCAGTGTTACCTTCCTCTAACTTAAATTATCTGGCTTTTAGTGCAGGTTTGCTTAGCAGCATCACAAGAGTAGTTCAACATTTTGAGAAATATGTTTATTAGATTAGATTAGATTTTTTTCCCCCAAGTGAGTTTAGAAGATCAGCATCAATCTTATGCCTGGCTGCAGGCTAACTGCGTAAGATGGTTAACCTAGCTCAGCATAAAGATTGAAAGCAATGGGGAACTGCTAGCTTGATGTCAAGAGTTCAAAAATACACCTTTCAACTCCTCTGAAGGTCATTCATTGACAGACTGTATCTCCTTTGTTTGACCCATAGAAACACAGAACTGTAACAACTGTTTGGTACCATTGTGTCTTCACAAAACCTGTGCTCACCGACTGTATCTGGCAGCCTGCGCTATAGCTGAAGGTGTTGTACACTACAATACTGGGCGTTGTTTTTCAAGAAACACTTGGTGTTAATTCATGATCTTAGAGGCGTGGCTTGGCTTAATCTTTCATTTTGGACAGAGTCAGGTTTACTGTTTTCCCCCGTTCCCAGTCTTTATGCTAAGCTAGGCTAATCGTGTCTTCACATCTTAAGCTCTGGTCTTCACATGCAAACATAAGACTGATCTTTTCGTCTAACTGTGAATGACTGTGGATAAGCATACGTCCCCATACTTCCCAAAATAAGGAACTATACCATGTGGACTAAGCTGTCTGTGACATAAATCTGAGAAACCTCACAGCTCTCAAATGATCAACCAACAGTTATGATTTTTTGTTAAAATATAATGTATGTGCACTTAAACTGGTGTGTGTGTCAAAATCTGTGTGTGTATAAAGTAGTCTTTGTTTACAGAGTGTAATTGTGGGCCGTGTGCATGCATGTGAGACTATGCTGATTGCCTGACTTGCTCATATAAGACTCTGTTTGCATGCGTGTCTAACATCAGCACCTTATCAGCAGCAGTATAATTTCTTCGAGCTAGCTTGCACTGCTGTCTCTCAGCTCAGGCTCACATCAGTGTGTACAGCAGCTGGAGGGCAGAACCACTGTGGCATTGATCTCCAAATCCCAGAATTAGGAGATTTTTGCTCTGGGGCAGCACATCAAAACAACAGGAAACATATCCAAGGCCACACCCTTGAACAAGTCGTTAAACCAATCCCAGTGAATTTACTCTTTCATTATGGCTTTCTTTGGTGCCACCACATCCAGGTCTGTAGTGAACAATTGTCTCTATTAGCCAGTGGTGAGAGGGAAGTGTTTGTAGAGACCGAACAGAGTCTGGGTTGTAGGTTTTCTGGCTTCTGAGTGCATGTGAATCATGTGCTCACTCTGTTTTTAGTGGGAACAAGACTTTTGTGAATTCTTTAATTAAGATGTATTCCACCTTAAGCCAGAGTTAAAGCGGAACTCAGAATGATGTACATACTGTACGTTAACATGAATGTGCATCCAGGGAGATTCACTGGTTGAATCAGTGACTTGACAAGACCTGTGTGTGTGTTTGTGTGTGTGTGTGTGTGTGTGTGTGTGTGTGTGTGTGTGTGTGTGTGTGTGTGTGTGTTGCAAGAGGTCTCTCACTTGTCTGTCTCATCCTTTTCCCCTCTTTGTTGCGTTATCTGTGTCTATTTCAGACACCCTCTGTGTGTCTCTTTCTCTTGTTCCTCTCTCCTTCTGTCTCTCTCACTGTCCTTGTCTCAACAGAGCATTATACCTCTGTACACACACACACACACACTCACACTCACACACACACACGCAGAGCCATGCCAGTTAGCTGTTGCTGTTGCTGCTGTGCTGCAGATGCCCCAGTGTGCTGTCATTAACAGGGAGATCTGGGGCTGCTATAAATTATGCACACTGAATAACAGAAGGCTGAGGATTTCTCCCCTCTGCTGCCTGCATGTATATATATGTGTGTGTGTGTGTGTGTGTATGTGTGCGTGGGGAGGGAGGATGAGGGAGGGTGTCTTTGCTCATCTATATGTTCTCCTGACATTATACTGATCAACTTTGCTTGTCAACATGTGTGTGTATTAGCGCACTTCTCTGTGCCTCAGCTCACTCACGACTGCCTAACTCTAGTACGTGTCCTTCAGTTATGTAGCGTGTGTGTGTGTGTGTGTGTGTGTGTGTGTGTGTGTGTGTGTGTGTGTGTGTGTGTGTGTGTGTGTGTCCTTGCTTGTGAATAATGTATCAGCACTCATCTTTTCCAGCAGTCAGCCTTAGTAGAAAACTCAGACACATGCCTCTTAAAGGGACCAGCCCAGTGCCACATGGCTCAGTTTGTGAATGAGAGAGGTCTTTGTGTAACCCCACTTACACATACATATACTCACACATATGCGCACACAGAAACACACAAACGCACACATGCAGATGTACAGGACACACCACCCACACACTCATGCGGCTGCTGCTGCACACACCCTCCTCACTGCATCAGCAAAGTGCCTGTTTCAGACAGGATGGATTTGGCCGATGCGCTCTCTGTTTCTCAGTCGAGATTATTTTTACACGGAATTAGATTAGACATCAAATTCAGAATTGAATAATTGGAAATGTTTATGCCAAGAACTTGTCAGTTGGTATTCCGGATAAAACATCAAAATATTTCAAGTTTACCGCTGTTTCGATGAATCTGAGGCATGCTATTCTTTTCTTGGAAAGCCATTTTCAATCTTTGGCATTCTTCTCAATAAGTAGCCCTGCTGTGCCAGACTGTAAGGGTTTGGCATGCAGTCAGCAAACGCCTGATATTCATGAAGTTGTAAAATGACATTTTCAACTGTCACTCTGGGTAACACTTCATGAACAAGAACGGCTCTCTCTCTTACCTCCTAGGTGCTTTTGATCAAGGCGTTAAACTCACGAAATGTGTTTCACAGGTGATGATCAATACAACAGTGTGGCCGTTCTAGTCCACGTCCATACAAACACGAGGAACAGTATGACGGAAACAGAGAGAAATGCTCTGCAAAACATTTTTCTTGAGCAAGAAAAGGGTTAAAACATCCCTTTGGTTCTATATACGAGGCTATCTTTGGCTCAGAAAGGTGGGCTATCTTTATCTCGCTTTGTTGTGGGGATCTTTGATGGTGACAAGTAGAGTATCTTCATCTGTCTTCCAGATGTCCTCCTCTGCCTCTCTAGATGTTATCTTTGAACTATTATAGGTTTGTGGCTGATAGTATTGTGTATGTGATACAGTATGTTTGTTCTGGCATCTTTTTATGGTTCAGTGTGAGCACATCTATGACCGTACAGGAGTAGTGCATATTTGCCTTTGAGCAGTGGATTTTTCTTTTGAGGGAACATTGTGCTCATTAATAGAGAAGACGATGGTAAAACATTGACCGATTCTAACTTATGAAATGATATTTCAGCTTCCGTTGTCAACCTGCTCCAAGATATTGAGGTTTTTTATTTGTTAGTTGGTCAATTATGCTACAATTCCAACAACTCACAAATTGATTTTGTCTCGTTTCTATTTGCACCGAGGTAAAACACTGTAGATTTGGTGCTGTGCAGGAGATGCATCAGAAGCAGCAAAACCATCAGTTATGAACAAAATAGTGAGATTAGAGGATGTTATGTTGCTATTTATGTTAATCAAATATCCTTGTTGAATGTTTGGCTTTGTCGTAAAACAATGTGACATGCTCCCATTTTAGCCTACAGCAAGACATAACACCTGATTCCTTAAAGGATATGGCAGGTTATTGTCTCTATATTTTTATTTTCAACAAATCCCATGAAAAGATCCTAATGACCAGAATGCATTAGTCCATCTGTCAGTACTTTCCATTTTCTCTATCGTGTATGCAGCACTCAGCCCTAAGCCTATGGGTTGCCACTGAACAAATATACAGATTCATTTTTAAAAAGGCTCAGTCATTTCCTAAAACAGCTGGGTGCTGTAGTTTTCTAGGGAGCGTTTCTGGCAGCAGAAGGACGTATGTGAGATCCACTGAAAATAAACTAAGTCAAAATGAACGATAAACATGCCAGTCTGTCTCTCACTGTTGTGTTTTTGACAACAATGTCACAGAGGAATAAACTACATCAGACTTTTTAAATACACCGGCAATACTTTAATCAGTGTTTTTATTCTTTCCATGGGATTTGTTGATACTCAAAAGTGAATAAGTCATATATAATATATATAATATATATATATATAATTGTGACCTTGTAATTCTCAACATTAGAACATATACAGAGCATTTGTCACTGGAGGTAAAATAGCTCATGGTGCATGTGACAATTTATTCTGCTGTTTCCAGGGTTATAGTCCTTCCTCTCAGTGGTCCAGGATATCAATACCTTTATTAACCTCATTCACCAAGGTCTACTGTCTGTCTTCATTACTGTCGTCCATTTATCTGCCATGTGTCACCTGGAAACCACTGCATTACATTTCAGCTGTTGAGTATGGATTTGTGCGTCTTCTGTTTGACTCCACGGCTCATCAGTATTTATATTATCTGTAATTATAATCACGTTGTAAAGTAAGGGAGAGTTTTCTAAGATAAGCTGTGTTAGACTGCAATAGGAAGGTTGAGACAGAGAGTGCAATCATTTCTTCTCTTGTTCCCCATATCATTCTGAGTTTCATAAATTATTACTGAAAGCTGATAATTTTAATTAATTTTACACTAGCTAACAATTGTAACACCCCCAATTTCCTCTGACCAGGGTCGAGAGGAAGTCAGAAGTCAAATAACTCCTTTATTCTGTCCTTTAACCATATTTTAAATCAGGGCTAGGCAACATTTGTATAATACAACATCTTATCAACCTAAAATTGCATCTCTCTTATTTGCTAAAAAGAAACAAGTACTGTCTCTTATTAACCAAGTGGAAATGACAAAACACAGCTTAAGAGTGAGATACAAACCGTCTCTTCACCAGCAGTAAATGAGCACTCTGTCCAATGAATGTTGGGCTCACTCACAATTAATCTTGTGTTGCGCTTGATTCTTTGGTGTAAAGCATCACAGGCTGATCGGCTGGTAGAGGATCGTGCAGTGATCAGTTTACTGAGGTTATATTACAGGATTTCTGGGAAATCAGCTTCAAAAATTAAAAAATGGGTCCTGTCACTGCTATTTGGTGCTGCCAACATGCAAAGTTGCCAAGTACAGATTTAATCCTCAATAAACCTTTGTCAGTGCACTACGTTCATTTGAGTGGATATGGAAAAGCCAGTGGGACTTCAATGCACAGTAGTGCCAGTCAAACAAAAGGCCAAGAGGCTAGTGAGACATTAATTTTCTTAGGATTCGTTTCTGCCCCAGTGAACAAGGAAGCAAACTAGACATATGTCAAACTCAAACACACCTACTAAAATGTAAAGCATTTACCTTGAGATGAGCCTCCTACTGTAAACAATGCCCTCTTCTCCTTACTGTTTAGTATGTCCATGTAGTGAAACAAAACAACCCACACATTCTGACAACACAGACAAAGAAGGTTAAATGATTTGTGCAAAGCTGGTGCACAGACACAAACTGCCCTGAAAGCCTTGGGGTTAACAGCGCTGAGCATGAACTGTAAAATCCCTGGTTTTAGTCTCACTGAGGACCTTTGTTGCATGTTATTTCCCAACCCACCGCACATTGATTTTCTCTCATCTGTCTATTGGCAACTCTATCATAAAGGCACAAAATGCCCAAAAAAGATTAATAAAACGTTGCCCTCTTTTTTGCAACAGAAAAGATTCAACACCAAAAACTCAAAAAATAACACTGTATGTGGCAGTTTCCACCTTCTGAAAGGAAAAGAATTACTAGTTAAGAACCAAATAAGCTAATTCAGATTTGACAGTCTTAGCTTGTGTCTGTTTTGTAGAGAGACTGATAAACACTCAAGCTACAGTGGGTCTGCAGTTTTTGTGTGTCTCCAGAAAAGTGCACATCCGTCATTTCCACATGGAGGTGGCTCCAGGGTCCAGTGTTTGAACCAAACTTTAGTTCTGAGCTGTGAAGCCAACCAGCCGACATTGCCATCAATAAAACCACGAAAATTAAAAAGGCCTCAAATTCGGTGAAAGGTGCTCAATGACTTGTATCGGACTCAAAGCTCAAATTTTAAAACTGAATCTCAACTCGGGATTTCAGTAGCGACTTCATATCAAAGGCCGGAGGCTTAGCTGTGACTTGCAAAATAACTTTGACCCTCCTCTGTGACATGCTGGAGGTCAGTTTTAACTCCTGTCAACCGCTGTATGACCTACACAACTTGAAATGTTTGAATTTTGCTTCCCTGACAGAGAAGTCTGCTCCCAGTTCCACATGTCAGAGGCAACAAACATTTATGAGTCAGAGTGGAGGAAATGTGCTCTGACAGGGCACTTCACAATTTGTTCACTTTAGCCTCTTTCCTCTTATCTTTGAATACCCAGCTCTAGTCGAGTAGAGTTTACCTCTTCTAAATATTTACATATCACAATGCAAGTTCCCAATGCATAAGACTAATAGTCATAATAATGAGACTTATAATAGTAATAGCAGTAGCTGTAGGTTTTGAGGAAGATCAGTTCAATTCAGAAGAGAGACGTTTTGAAGATGCTGTTTCTGGACATGTGGTAGCTGCCGACCCGCTCTGACAAATGGCTCCAGTGCCTGTCCCGTCCACAGCCTCCCTCTTCCTCTCCATCTGATCCTGAGTCTTAGCAAAGCTTGAGTCCAAACTTCAGCCTTTCCTGCAGCCACTGCAGGGCCGGAGAAGATTTTGGTGTTGCTTCTTTTTCATGGGAAAAAAAGTGATGAGCATCGAGAAGATGCAGCATTAAATAAGTAGAAAAAAGGGCATTTGAAACAAATGGATACAGATGTGAGAAATACTTTCAGACTTGAGGCTTGTTCCAGCAGTGGGGTGGTGGGTGGACTCAGTAGGGTGGAGCTCCTCTTGGACGGTCTCCCTGTGGGTTTTCTGTTCTCCAACCCAATTGTTAGAGTTTTGCTCCTGGCTTTTCACCTCGGAGGTCAGGCACTTTAAGCTGGCTTTGACTTCCACTCTTCGCACCCGTCAGAGCTCAGCCTCCTCGCGTCTCCTCTGCTGCTCCTTCCAGATCTCTCAGTGTGAATCTGGGTCTAGTGATGGCCTCCTCCTCCACCATCATCACCTTTTTCCATTGAAGCCTCTCTTTCACCAGTTTCTTCTGTTTTTCTTTCTTCAGGGCCTTTTGTTTATTTGCCTTCCTCTTCTCCTCCTCTCTCTGTTTGGCCTCCTGCCTCCTCCTCCACTCTTTCCTTCTGCCTTTTCAATCCTTCTCTTTCTTTGTCTCTTTCCTCTCATTTCTCTCTTTTTCTCTCCTGAAGCTCTTCCAGACTAGCTCTTGTTCTGCTTGTTCTCTATTTCTCTAAACATTTCTTCTCTGAGATATTTCTTCCTCTCCCCAGGGGTCAGTTTCTTGATGCTCTTGATAATCTCCATTTTAGCCTGGAGTTGACTTTGTTGTCTTGACATTTTGTTCTCGTTCACTTGTGCAGGTTGGTTTGCTTTGTGTCTATCTCATGTAGATGTTTTTTGGTAAAGTGATGCCACCGTACAAGAGAAGCCTGGAATAATAAAGTGGTGGAGCCATGAAACAATTTCATCAAGTATTATATAAATCATTTTATTCCTTTATTTCATCTCACTTATGCTTCTGGAATAATCAGTATGTCTTTGTCTATTTTTAATAAGGAAATGTGTAATATGTTCAATAATCCCATAATACAACACCCAACAACTGTAGTTTGTAACACAGACAGAAAAAATTGTAGCTGCCAAGCTGTCACTGTTATTTTCTCAGACTAGTCAAAGCTCCTCCAGAAACAACTTTTCACAGGCAGAGTTGTAGTTGTAACTTGACTTTGGCATGTAAAATTGGCGGAGTACACCTTTATAGACACCTTCATAGAGTGTGACTTGCAGTTGTCCTTAAAAATTCAATAAATGTACTGTTTTAGCCACGCTAGCAGCACGGCCCTAATGGTGGAATGGTCATTTTGGTTGGATGGTCAGTAAGTTGGTTCAACAGTCACCATTTTGAGTGAAATAGTTGGACAAATATTCAATTACCATTAAATTTTGTACAAACATTCATAATCCCAATAAGATGTATCCTAATCACATTGGTGATATCTGTCCATTGTCGTCACGGTTACAATACATTAATAGTAATCCATTACACATGGAGTATAGCAGTAACAGGTGTACCACACCTTTGCTGGCACCATTACAGTAGTAAACACATGGTTCAGTTACAGTTTGGTTAGGATGTGGGTTAAAATACCTACACTCTAATCTTAGGTACTTCCTTAAGGTTAGAGGACCTTGGTCATCATGGTTGAAATAATAAACATACCATTAAGGTTGTGGAATGATCAAGGAAACAGTGATGACTATTGGTTTCTGAGTTTTTTGGACCCATCCGTTATATTATCAGTGGTCAGCAACTGTTGTCACGCAGGCCAAAACTGGTTGGACAGTTGGACAGCACCTGGTGCTACAGCAGATCTCCGTCATGGCAGCAACAGTTAGAATCACCTCCTCTTTAGCAATTATGCACTCAAAATAAAAGCATGAGAAAGTTTGTTTTTTGCAGCAATGGTTTATTTTGAGGTATTGAGAGGTTTAACTCTGAGAAGTTCTGACCAAAGTTCAACAGATTCTGTTGTCTGCTTGACGGACCTCTGAAATAGCTGACACGCAATGTGTGCTATGAAAAAAAAATCAGTCAGACTTATGTGCGACTGTGGGCCACAATGCCACACATGTGAACAGGGACAAAGCAAATTCCAGTTGCATCTTTTATCAATCAATTTCTTAAATTAGCCTTTGATTGCGTTCCGGCCCACCATCTAATGGATTAGAAAATAATTGGCCCGAGGCCAAACTCGCTTGCTGACCCCTGCT
This sequence comes from Seriola lalandi dorsalis, assembly GCF_002814215.2. Taxonomy (NCBI): domain Eukaryota; kingdom Metazoa; phylum Chordata; class Actinopteri; order Carangiformes; family Carangidae; genus Seriola; species Seriola lalandi. Next base: position 640,971 of record NW_019525522.1, on the reverse strand, counting down.
CTATACGAATGTGTGTGTGCGCTTAGCTGAGAGGTTTACGATTGCACAGTAAGCATTAAAAAGTCCACTGAAAGCATTGGATTTCCATATATGCTACACAGACATTTATGGGCTTAATGAATGAACGAATGAATGAATGATCTATATTTACATTGAGCTTTTTACAGCAGAGCCGTCTTTAAGATGCGTTATTTTTTCATATGAGGGTGATGTGGGCTGCCTCACCCTCACACTGTAATTCAACAGGTTAAAATTATGTTCCAATTATGGAAACTAATGTCAGATGCCTCAAATCATGGTTTAACAATAAGATATGATGTAATGGAACTTCCTGCAGTAATATACATGATCAAGTATATATGTACTTTTTTTTTTTTTTTTTAATAATAATTCAACGCATGTTTAAAATCAGGTGGGAAAACTCATTCAAATATGCAATAATTAAGAATATCTATGTGTATATGATGGAACAGTGGCATTAAATTCTGCGTGAGGCCACCAAATTTGGGCTTTTATTGCCAAAATATTTCTCCAGGCACCACTTCCAGGCTATTCTTTAGAGCCTCGGCCGATATTTGCCTATCACAGATCTAACAGTATCGGCGCATATATTCTCCAATATGTGCTGATATGAATACTTTTATTTAGAAGCAATAATTCAGTGGAAATGCTCAGGTCAAGTCAAGTTAGAAATATAGGCAGCATTTTATGTATATTTGATCCTTTGTTCTCATTCAAGTTATATATATATATATATATATATATATATATATATATATATATATATATTTATATATATATATACACACACACTGTTGCTCATAAAGTTGGAATAAAATATTTTTTTCCTTTTTCCATGAAATGATTGTGACAATCTGATTTATTTCATTTCACCTGGGTAATTGGGACACATAATGTAATCATTGCACCTGGTCAAAAGTGATTACTGAAGCATTTATATAGGAATAAACAGAGGATTGTGTCTGAAAAAAAAGTTTATTGTAAAACTGTAAAATATTCTGCATTTCATTACATCTACAAGTGTTTATATATATATATATATATATATATACATATATATGCCGGAATTTTTTTACTCCCTAGTATCGGTATCAGCATCGGCCCCAAAAATCCAATATCGGTCGGACTTTACTATTTTTACCAACTGGCTGGATGCCCCATATCCTTGTGAAAAGCCCTGGTAACAGTGGGAACTGATACTGTATTTACAAATGAAGCTGGTGGCAGCATGTATGGACAGTGAAAAATGGGACCAAGGACTGAACCTTGGGGTACAGAACAAGAATTAAGTCTCACCATTGTTTACTCGTCTTTCAAAGCTGCAGTAGGGCATCTTCTTCCAACAGCGTCTTTGTGTGACCTCTCAAAGGGGCATTGGGGTATCTTTCTTTCTTCTATACAATCTTTAGCTGCTCATAGAGGACGGATGTGATCAATGCCTCAATCCCCTTATCAGGAGAATTGTGTCTGTTAGTCTGCTTTACAAGCCTGCAGTTAATGGTGTGTGTGCTCGTTGGGGGGGGGTTGATGGGAGAGATGAGAGGTGAGAAATGGTGGGGTGAGGGGTGGAGGATAAGAAATGGAGGCAGGAGAGGCGAGAGAGCAGGATGGATGAAAACAGGAAAGGAAGCAGAGGTGAGAGAGAGGGAGAAACAGAGGAGAGAAGATGGATGGATGAGAGGAGGGGAGAGGTGAGAGAGAGGAGAGAAGGGGTGGGGGGCAGGAAGAGAGAGAAGGAAAAAAGATAAATGGAGGACAGGTGGGGAGCAGAATGACTTGCACACGACTCCCAGCCCCGAGAAAGAAAAAGAAGAGGAGGAGAAAGGAGAGACAGAGAGAAAAGCTTTTCCCCACCGTTTTGCCCGCAAGCCCTTCATTAACTATTCATTACCAACTCTGCACTTCCTCCCTATCTATCTATCTATCTATCTATCTATCTATCTATCTATCTATCTATCTATCTATCTATCTATCTATCTATCTATCTATCTATCTATCTATTATACATTTCAGTCTCTCCATACATGGTCAGTTTCTCTCTGTTTCTGTCCGTCCTCCATTTCTTCACTTCTCTCAGTCAAACCTTCTCCCTGAATCTTTCTCTCCCTCTCCCTGACTTTCTCACACCCACTCCCTTCCCTCTATATCTTACAAAAGGCTTGACTGTACATCTAGAGCGGAAGACAGCCTCTCTGTGTGTATGTGCGTAGTTGTGTGCGTGTGTGTGTGTCTTTGAAAGAAACCTGATTTCTGTTGAATCTGAGGGGTGTATTTATACTTAAATAGATCTCACTGCAGCCAATAGAGCAATGCACAACACCAGTGATGACAGACAAGGTCAAGTCAGTATGTGTGTGTGTGTGTGTGTGTGTGTGTGTGTGTGTGTGTGTGTGTGTTTCTGTGTTTGTGTGTGCATGTGTATGACAACAAATAATAGAAAGGGGAGGAAGGGAGTGATTTATTGAGAATCACTCTTGCAACCACACACACACACACACTCACATTCACACACACACACGCATTGCTAAATATTCTCTGATTGCAACACACACACACACACATGGAGGGTTGCCCTGGGCTTGGTATTGCTGCTGTGCAGAGGTTAGCTGGGTGATACTGCATGAAGGCCTGTTGTGGCTGCTATCATTCAACAACCAATGCTCATCTCTCTCTCTTTTTACCTTTCACTCCCCCCTTCCTTTTCCTCCCTCTCTCTTTCTCTCTCTCCAACTCTTTCTCAATCGTATTTTCTCCCTTTATTTCTGTCTTACATCCTCTCTCTCTCTATCTCCTGCTCCCTCCCTGGTTTCCATGGTGACAGCTGTGCGCTGCAGAAATCACACTGATCGGAGAATGAGATAGAAGGAGCTTCTCCCTTTTATACATGAACACACACGCAGGCTCTCTCTCTCTCTTTCACGCACACACACACACACACACACACACACAAACACACACACACACACACATACAATCAATGCTATACACACAGTACATTTGTAGATTCCTCCATAATGACACACACACACACACACACACACACACACACACCAATTTCCTTACCACATGTCTTCGTGCATTTTATGAATGTACTGTGTTTTTTGCTCACTGTCTCACTAGTCTGTCAGCTGACTCACACACACACATCCAGGCCATGTGTGCAGGCATGTTGCCGGCCATGCCTTCCCAGGGTGCTGTACCTGTCTGTGAACACACCTAATTGGTTTGGCTTCCATATCACTCTCAGTTATTGGATCATGCTTAGCAAGAAATTAGATCAATTTTGTTGATGCCTGCTTTGCTGGACAAAAAGAGAGAGAGAGGGAGAGAGGGAGGAGAGGAGGGAGGGAGGGAGGGAGGGAGGGAGCATCAGCTGACCTTGAAAGAAGGACCTCTTGATGGACAACTGATGGGAGCGCTGGTCACGTGTGATTGGCTAGTGGAACAGGCTAGTCACAGGCTATTGGCCAGACAGTGCTGTCCATTTGTGGCTCCCCTACCAACACCACCACCACCCCCCTTTCCCCCAGCCCACCCCCC
>NW_019525522.1:618952-637390 GCF_002814215.2 Seriola lalandi dorsalis | reverse complement strand
TGTGTGTGTGTGTGTGTGTGTGTGTGTGTGTGTGTGTGTGTGTGTGCCACCCCCCACCCACTTTCCCCACCCCTCTGTGCTCTCACTGAGGAATTCTCCCATCACTCAGTGATACAGAAGGCTTGGATCAGCAACTTACACTGCACACACACACACATATTCAGAACACGATTACACACACAGACAACAGCACACATCCGTCAGTGCAGACAATAAAATGCACACGTGCACATCTGTGCATCACATATGTTCTCATACACAACCACAGTGCTGTGGAAAATCTGTGTGTGTGTGTGTGTGTGTGTGTGTGTGTGTGTGTGTGTGTGTGTGTGTGTGTAAATTGCAGCTGCAGAATTAGACTTGTTATGGCTTGCTTGGTGCTTGTTCTGTGTGGGATGTGAGAATCTACTCTAATTGTGTTCATGCACATGTATTTCAGAGGCTCTCTCTCTCCCTCTCCCTCTCTCTCTCTGTCTCTCCCTCCCTCCCTCCCTCTCTCTCTCTCCCTCCCTCTCTCTCTCTCTCTCTCTCTCTCTTGCTGTCTGTTTTTATGCATAACTGAGGATTGTTGTGCAGGCTTTGCTCTTTGCAGTCAAAAGAATAATTCCTTATCAAACCAAATCTCAACCTCAAACACAACATTTCCAAATTAAGTCAATTTAAATTTATTGGCGTTTTATCACAATATTTTTTCTGTACTTGTTAGCAAGCAGCGCTGCCAAAAATAGGCGTTTTTGGAGGATCTTAAAGGAGGTTTTGACGGGGCCCACAGGATTTATTATCTGACTTGGATGTTCTCCAGTCTGTTTACTAATAGTTTTACAGGTAAAAACTCATAGATACAAAAATAAACAGTTTCGTTTTTGGATTTTAGAACTATTCCAGGGTCGACATCAGATAGAAAAGCAAAAGGTAATGTTTGTGGCCCACATTACTTGTCACCTCAGTGTAATATGGACGCAGGTTTGACAGACTTCTGAAGGATTGTGCTGATACTATGCTTTTGATTGAAGAAGCGTGTTGCTGATGAATTGTCCCAGCGTTCATTATCTCCAGATGTCTACATTTCCATCCTGCAATTGTAGTGTTCTGCCCCATGTATCCCCCAAACCCTTCACTGTTTATCCAGTTGACAAATCAATAAATTAGTCCCTATTCCCCAAATTTGCATGAAAGGTTTCCTTTTGCACTGATCTTGATCTTTTAATAAAGATCTAGTGTCTTGAAAAAAGTGTTCTAAGATGTTTATAAGATGTTGTGTTTGATGCACACAGCAGTCTGTTTTTTTGTCCTGTGATCCTTGTGCTGTCTTACATGTCTGAAAGTCTAGGCAATGAGACAGTATGGAAATATCTACTGAATTACTCATTTAAAACATCATCTGTCCAACATCCTAATGTACCCTATAGGTGCTAATGTATTTCTGGCATAGAGAGAGTGGTTTTAAGACTTAATAGAGAACCCTTCACAGTAAATTCCTCCTCCTCAGCGTTTGTGATTTGGTTTAGGAACATCAAGCAGCAACAGTCGAGTGAGCAGAGAGATTGTTTATATGTTTTACAGCCTTTTCAACCAATGGGTGCGTGCGGTATAAGATTCAACCACGACAATCTACCTGTTATTTATGAATTAATCATCACATCTACACTAAAATAAGATCAGTGAAGGTCTGTATTGATCAATCATTGAATTTAATTTAAAATGAATGCACTTGGCCATTAGAGCAGAAGTTCTTTGATGATGAACAACAGGCATTTTGATGTCTGATCAAAATACTGTAGCCAAACAATAGACACAAACAGTTTAAATGTATCAATCATTATAAAGGACAAACTCATAAGGATGTTTGAATACCCAAAGTGACCTGGAGAATTATGTCTGATGCTAAAAATGAGTTGAAATCGGAGTGGGAATTTGTATTGATTCAATCAATCCGACACTGTCACACCCATGAAATGTGGCTGTCACATTCATGAAGGGTAATTTCTTGGTTTTCATTTATCTTCTTTTCTGGTTTTCAGCTAACTTCCCCATGCCGACAAAAACCTGCATGTTGCCTGAGGAGAGCGTCCCAGAGAGGGATGATCTCATTGGTAACCAGGTTCACCACTCGCAGCTGCTTCAGGCTGACTTTCACCACTCGTTTCCGCACTTACCAGCTTAAAGGCCTGACAGTCTCACCTTAGACCCACCAGGTGGATGGTTGTTAAGTGGAGCTGCTCTTAAAAATATAGTCTCACATAGATTTTATTATTATTAAAACAAGGAAAAATATGCACCAATAGGCTAAAATAATCTTGTTTCGAGGTCTCCTCCAATACTGGTAGAATTACTTGTCTGATTTGGGAGGTTGGTTTTTACAAAGTCAATTTGCATTGGAAACAAATGGGGCAATCTCATCTAATTGTTTTAAGAAAAAGTATGTATTTCTGAGGCTTACAATAAGACCTACTGTAAATTAAAGGTACTTTTTATATTACAATAGAGTTTAATAGCAGGAAATAGTTAAGCTACCTCAAACACAAACAGTAAATATCAGATTTTAGCTACGTCACCATGTTGGATCTGCACTGAACAATCATACAGGTAGAAACATAAAATACAGAAAAACAAACTGAATCATTTTCTCATGTTTTCTCTCAACTGAAAAATCTGCAGCTCTCCCACTCCAACCCTGGCTCCTAGAAATTTTGTTTATATACTATTAATTTGCTTTGCCACTTACATTTCATTAGGAAATGTAATTGCTGCCTGGATTATGTTCACTGGCAACAACCCCCACCCCCCACCCCCAAGTTAAGGAAGTGTCATGTTGTGGCCCAGAAGGTTAGGTAGGGAGGTATTCAGGGTAGGTGGTTGACATAAAACGCATATTAATTTGACACCACAGACTGGGGTTCACATCCTAAGTCTTGTATGTGATTAAAAAAAAACTTGGGTTTAAACATGAATCGTACTGTAGTTGTACTTGTAGTACAAGTGGATATCTTGTTAGAAGAGCGCATATTGATAGGGAATCAGATATGATCAGTATTTTCAGGTTTGTTTGAGAGGAACACGTCATGATTTTGCAGATATGTTTAACATTTCGTCATTATGTTAATTAAAAACATAATTTGGTTTTCGCTCACAACATATTCTTTCTCACAAATTTGAAGTACATAAACGTGATTTCTAGGAGGATTGAATTCGCTTTTTAGCAAACTGTAGATAACATCATTACATGTTAAGGTGTTTCCATAACAATAGCGGTAAAGAGTGAAAAAGTTCTCTAGACTCACCATGAACAATCAAACAGGAAGAACTACTGTATATCATGAGGAAAGAAGTCCAACAATTTTCTCTTGTTTCCTGTTAAATGGAAAAAAATGTAGTTCCTCTGCTCTTATTATGTTATTACCATCACTCCCTCCACTTCCATGTAACATGCAACCTCTTAGTGCAGAGAGTTTGTTTGGGAATTGTCTAAAGGAAATTAGCTGAATCCATAGTGCTGCAGAATATAACAGAACCTTTCAACACTTAATCATAAAATATGGTGATAATCACACACTGATGCAGCTGAAGAGGACCTGAGGGAGGATTTTATTCCTTTAAAGGAGTAGTTTGACATTTTTGGAAATATGCTTATTCATGTTCTTGCTTTCTTGCTTGTTTATGTGCTGCAACTGTTAAAAGATTAAATGTGTAATGAGATTTAGTGTTGATAGGAGAATCTTTTTATCTTTGTACTGAGCCAAACTGCTTCCTCTTGCTTGTAGTCCTTATGCTAAGCTAGGCTAATAGAGGATTGGCTTTAGCTGTGTACTCACTGCCCAGACATGAGTGTGGTATCGATTGACTCTCAGCCAGCAAGTGAATAAGAGTATTTCCCCAAAATGCCGCAATAAACCTGTAAGGTTGACATCATTCACAGCTCCGGCCACACAATGTGAACAGCGCTGAGGAAGACGAGCGGTGCACTGCTCCAGCAAATGTGATTCAGTTAATCACTTGAGGTAGTTTGGAGGGATTGATGAATAGATTGACAGAAGGATTGACTGTTATTTAACACTGGATGTATGGACAAACTGGCTGTCCTCTCCTTCTCCTCCTGTGTGTCTTAACCTCCTACTCGTGTGTGTGTTATGCCAAGCTTTCAAAAAATATCCTAATCTGCAGAGACCTAAATTTCATTTTAACACCTCACTCTCTTTCTCCCACACATATTTTAAATGAACTCCCTGTTTTGGAGAAGTCACAGCTATCACACTGTCTGTTATTTTTTTATTGTGCTGCCTTGCCACAGTGAAATGATACAAATATGTTAACAACTGTAGTGTAGTGTTTGTGTAGAGTGAGTCTGTAGTTCAACGGCCTGACTCATTCAGGGTTTGAGATGATGGGTGTTTTACCAGTGATGCTGGAGTGTTGTAGACAAAATCAGTATCTGCAAGAGTTTCATGTTCATACTTGATGCTGCCGTGTTATTTGTGTCCCCTTGCTGTATTTTCTTTCTTTTGTTTGGTGGCATTTCTAGTTAATTTACTGTTGATTATTTCTAATGTATTTACTGACTGTGAAGCACTTTGTAACTTGCTTTTGAAAAGCGCAACACAAACAAAGATTATTATTCTCAGAGGTATTTTGTCATTGTAAGTCTAAATGTCAAATCCGTACTGCTGGAATTGGCCTAAAGTCGCCCCTCCCACAATGAAATCCCATCTCTTTTCCACACATGGTACATTGTTATTAGATTACAGTTCCCATGATTTGCTCATTGTCTCCTGCAAAATATCCAAAGCAAAATGCAGGGTGAAAACAGCAGGCAGGCTGCTCACTGTCCTATAGAAAACAATTTGTCATGACTGGATTAAAGAGTAAATTGGTGAGTTTTTACACATTTTTTCCAAAATAATAAAGGGTCCTGGTAACTCATTCTTGTTTTAAATGTGAGTTACACTCTGAATGTTTCCTGTAATGACTTCCTGCTAGCTCTGTCCTCTGGAATAAAGCTCGGCTTCAAAGGTTTAATGTTGCATTCATGCCACATTGGATTTACTATACGTGAGCTATCATATATGATGTGTTTCCTGTATGCTCCACCTGGTGTGGCAGATTACAGGAGTATAAAACAGGAGTTTAAGGGCTGCTAGTTTGTACGACGTGGTTTCTGACCTGCATTGAAAGGCAGTGTTTATAGTAGTATCTCTCCTGGCATCAGAGTGTTGCATTGTGTTGTGAACATGACACAAGAAATGAGAAAAACAGAGTTAGAGAGAGAAGCTTTCACCGCCACACAACGGGCCAATCATGGAGGAAGGGATGTGAACGTTGGATTGTTGTTTTCAGAGAGTGACAGAAGCGGTCCGACACGTCATTTGATTCATTATTAATGTAAAAGTAACGGTTAGTGCAGCTTTAAAGTCATGAATGTAACTTGGATGTAAGTGCATCAGCAAGTGAATTATGATTGGCTCCAAAATGTAACATTGTGAATTCAGAACCTGTCTGCTTCAGGGCTGGAAGAAAAAGTGCTCTCACGTTTCTCTTTGTTTGGTTTCATCCGTCAACACGAGCTGAAATCAAGTCTGGCGTAGTCGAGTAAAGGTTCAGCAGAGGCTCCAGTCCTAGCTGAGTCTGTGGCATATGGAGTCTCATTCAAGAAAATACCAAAATAGCAGGCAAATTATTCCAAAAAATATATGATGACAGTGACACTCTATTCTTCAGTATAATTCATTATAAGCCAGGAGCCATGGAGAGAGAGAGCGAGAGAGAGAGAGAGAGAGAGAGAGAGAGAGAGCGCATCTGGTGATGTTGAGATGATTTACTTTGGTGTGACGTGGAATTATACATCAACAGTGTGTGTCGAGTCTGTGACAAGACTAAATCTCAGAAAATGTGAGAAATGGATTTAAGGATGTGCTGCTTGTTCTGTTGCAAGTCTAAAAATCATACCTAAATCCTACTTACATAACTGCAAGCCGTTTGGAGGGTACTTCATGGGGGGTTATACTTTTTCATTCCACTGAGAGTTTGTATTTTTTTTATCACCACTGACTTCCACTTGTGTAATTTGCTGACTGTTGCACTCTGTCTGTGGGACTTCGCTCCAAGCCCATTGGTTCCCTCTGAACACGTTACTTTTACTTTAACGCAAATGTAATATGTACATACATTGAATTTCAATATATGAAATATATGTACCTATAAAATAAAAACATATACAGAATGTAAAAAAATTTATATGAAGCCTATTGGAAATTTGAACAATTTCATATATTGACATACTGTATATGTCTAGCCCATACAAATATGTATATTTATGTATGAATGCTTATGTAATCATAGGTTATATAAATATATATATTCATCCCAAAGCCTGTCAATGTATATATTATATACAGTAGGGTCCAAAGTCCAAGATAGATATTAAAATTAATGAGAAAAACATTCTGTATATAAGCATATAGAATTTATGTATGTATGTTGTTTAATAAACTTGCATATATAGATTAAATATATATCATTAACATATACGCTCGCAACATGTTATACTTAGGTGAAGTATAGGGCAACATCACTCTTGATAGAGGGACATAGTATTTGTCATAAATTACATTTCTATATGGGTCATTTGTACTTGTCATCATTTGCTGCCATTCTTGTGGCTCTGGCCCAGGAAGTAGAAGTGGAATTCCCAGCTATCGAAGTCTGATTGGTTGGTTGTATTTCCAACCAGGAAAACAGCCATTAATGATGACAACACCAGACCTTTTTGAACTGCTGAAAACATCTTAAATGTTGGCAGTAATTCAGAGATATAAAACCAGCGGACTAAGATGTAAAACTGTCATCCCCATGTCCCTGTACCTGATGTTTCCTGTCACTCTGTGAAACTTAAAAAAAATGCTGCTTAGTACTTAGACCATTCATCACAATCACCTCTTGCTGTGTAATTGCAAATGTCTTGTATGTTCTGTACAGTATGAGAGGAAGTCTTGGACGACCATGAAGCTAAATCTAATACAGAACTGAAATTGGAGTTATGAGTTTTTCATGGGACTGGCAGCACACTATTTTCAGGATGACATACACAGGCACACAGACCTACAGTGTCTTATATAAATGCATGAAGCTGGACTTCTGGTGTATCTACTGCACATATATGAGGAGGAAATGGAAGCTGCAGCAGTGCTGTGAGGAGCCTGTACAACAATCGCCATGTAGCTGATCAAGCGTATCCTATCACTACAACACTGTGTGTTTGTATGCAGGCCCATGTGGGTGTGTTAGGCCCACATTTGGTACATAGACATGTGTGTAAAAACTGTGTTCCTGTGTTTGTGTGTGTGTGTGTGTGTGTGTGTGTGTGTTGTGTCAAACATTATTGATTTTCCTTCGTTCTTTAGCCATCTCTCATGTGAACTTTGACCTGGTGCCTCAGGTTCTGACCCCTGACATCTGAACCCTCACATTTTTATCGGCCACACACACACACACACACACACACACACACACACTTAAATTGATAGATTAACTGAATGTTTAAGTTAATTTCAATAATGCAAGCTTTTATTTTCTTTCTCCACTCCTTTCCTCTCTCGCTCGCTCTTTCTCTCACTTCCCCTCTGTTGGTCTGTATCTCTCTCTCAATCTGTCTGTCTTTCTCTGTCTCTCTCTCTGTCCAGCCTCTGCTCCTAAGCTTCGGCTGATGCGAGGCCAGTCACTGGTGGAAGGGGACAAGCTGTACTTGAAGTGCGAGGCGTCGGGGAATCCCAGCCCTTCCTTCCGCTGGTACAAAGATGGACACGAGCTTCAGAAAGGCAGAGACCTCAAGATAAAGACCAACAAGTGAGTCTATCAGACTGGGTATTACCCTTAGTATGCGGCCTAGACACTTGCATGGACCATATGTTTCAAAATGTAAAAAATCCAGACAAACAAGCTTCTTCTCACAAATGCTGCAGTGGTTCCTGTTGTGCAGCTCTGTTGTGGTGACAGTGGGAAACTTCACTCTGTACCCAAACTGTGGCCTCTGTTAGAAAACAGGACTTTTACTTCCTGTTTCCCAAACTTCCACAGAATCTACAACGAGTAAACCTACAAGTTAAAGCTACATTATCAATGTATTATATTAACAATTAATTAATGACCTCCTGTAATACAGTGCTGCAGGAATGAGTCACAGAGCTTATTTTCTGCAATAATCCAAAAGACAGTGTAAAAATCCAGTGCGATGCTAACTTCCAAGTTGGCCTACAAAAATATGTCACCCCTGCAGCTCTCTGCGTAAAAGAGTTTGCATGTAGTAACAAAGCTCTATGCAACATGTTAGTGCCTCTTAGCTCGTTGTTTTGGTTTCACAGCCACTCTGCTGTTTTGGTTCAGTCTCACTGCTCTCACAGCGTCGTTTCAGCTGCAGCAGCTGCTGTTATCAGCTGAAGATCTCTTAAAACCTACCTTAGCAACTAATGTTAGCTAATGAACATAAAGCAGCTTTTAGCAGCTAAAGAGCCAGGGGCCAGAAACACAACTCCAAATGAATGCTCATGCTGACAAGTGTTTGCTAGATGTGTAAATAAGCAACTTTTTAGCATGATATAACATGATGACCTGATATTCATATTAGAAATATAGAGTTAACACACAAATTTTCCTTTAATGTGCACAGTGAAAGCTGACTGGCTTTCCTTCTGTACTGTCTGTTCACACAGGTGTTGTACTATATTTGTTGTATGAGTTACATTGCACAGACATCAACCCAAAGCTCACCTTTTACTTGTTTGAAACTTGCAATCAACTATTTAATGTACTGACGTGCTGAAAATGTTCAAAATTATGTATCACACTGTATGGGGCTACAAAATTAACAACACCGAATGTTCCCTCAAACAGATTTCGGAGTTATTGTTGCAGATTTTTAAATATCTATCCTCCGTATTTTAAATGTCTGTGGTTTGTGTTTTCTCAGTTTTTAATGGTTACAGTTCTATTTTCTTATAATCAGTCTTTATAATCCTGTTATTACTTAGTTTTGCTGGCCAATCACAATAAACATTTGTATATAACAATCAATTGTTTCTTGCTTATCTGGGCTGGAAATAAAAATTTAATTTCTTGTCCAGTCAGAGATGACTCTGCTGGTTTATTGAAAAAACAGTAACTGACAGTGTCTTTTTATCTGCTCTGTATCACCCTCTTGCTTTTCCTCTCCTCTGTGTCTGTGTCTGCCCCCCCCCCCTCTCTCTCTCTCTCTCCCTCTCTCTCCCTTTCACTGAAGAAAAAACTCAAAGGTGCAGATCAGTCGTGTCCGTGTGGAAGACTCTGGCAACTACACCTGTGTGGCTGAAAACTCACTAGGACAAGAAAACGCCACGAGTATAATCAGCGTGCAGATCTGTGAGAAATGACACATCTATTTATCTATCTATCTATCTATCTATCTATCTATCTATCTATCTATCTATCTATCTATCTATCTATCTAACATAATTTTTCTGATCAATTAATATGTATGGACACAAAACAGTGATGATAATCATTAAGATGACTTCTATGTATCTATGTGTTTTATGCCTTTTTGTCTTTAAGCATTGGTTCCTAAACATATTGTCATTCTTTCATCAGTCTTTCTTACAATGAGATCCACTGGGTATCTATTCTTGCTCTGCCTAGTAAAATTTGATCTCCCTGTATTTTAACAACAACATGAGAGCTATTAATCTGTTACATTCAGCAATTTCACCTTTCTACTAAGATTTGACAGCACACCTATGGAGCCCTTCTTCAGAATTAAAGGGCTTGAACAGAATAACGTGTTTATTATAAAAGCTGTTAGATATCAAATATGCAGGAATATGATCATACAATTACATGCTTAATTTGTCAATTGTGGTCAAACTGCGTTGCGTGTTATGTGGCTTATATCACAGACTATTTCTCAAGATACGGAAATGTATTGAGGGAGAACCCAGACAAGAAAATCAGTGGTAGTAGCTCCAAAACAAAAAAAGTAAAAAATAACTGTTGATTTAATTACTTGTACATAAAAGTTTCAAGTTTGAAAGGAAGAAGAAAGAAGTGTGTTGCGTGTGTGGGAGGAGATGTATCCAACTGGACCTGGATCTTTCCTCTCACTAAACCAGCAGTCGTGAGCTGGAAAATGACAGATGTCTGCCCAAAAAGTTGATAGATTTGTCGCACTAACCTCTTGGAAATTCACCAAAGAGGTTTGAAAGGTCTGTGGCATGGTGTGGCAGGATGTCTACTACTATAGCTGCCATAAAATTAAAAAAAAAAAAAACGTATTATTATTATTAATAATTATTTTAACAAAGAGGTGACAGCCTTTTCTGTCTCTGTCTGTCTGTCCGTCTGTCCGTCCTCCTTGTAGTGACCACCACTACTCCATCTCCCGGTGTGAGTCACGCGAGGCGCTGTAACGACTCGGAGAAGACCTACTGCGTCAACGGAGGAGACTGTTACTTCATACATGGTATTAACCAGCTGTCCTGCAAGTAAGTTGGTTGCTCAGTCAGCCCCCGTCCCCTCAGTCATCACTGTGTGGTCACTCCCACTGTCTCTCCTCCCTCCCTCTCTCCCTCTATCTCTCCGTCTCCCTCCCTCCGTCTCTCTGGTATCATACACTGTGACACTGCACTACCTTGTCTTCTGCTCCCTGGTTGTACCAGAGCCACATACACCGGGGTCCAAAAGTCTGAGACCACTATCCCATTCAAGTGAATGGGAAGGTGTCATTATGTCAGACATTATGTCTTCATGCTTTCAAAATATGTTGAGTCCTGCTCCAAGAGGATCACTGTACTTCACAGTGGGTGAGGTTTGCCTGTCATGACACCTCAGAAGATGCTTTCAGTAAGAGGGAGACTTTAAATTAAAAGAATTTCAGTGTGTTTGCCCCAGAAAGTAAATCAATCAAATCAGATTTAATCTATTTTAATATTCAAAACAAATATTTGTAAATTTCTGTATTTCGTTACTTATTCATTTAAGTCCGAACTATTTGAGATGAGATGCAAAGCTGGTGGTATCACTTTCACCTGTTAGCAAATTATTCTAATAGGACCCAATGGAAACTATAAGCGTTCTTGCCACCAGAGACAATGGTAGGTTTTATTGTTGGAATCCAAAGGTCTGAGACCTCTTTGCTCCAGCAGACAGAATAGCAGAGATACGCTAGTTACATTAGCAAACAGTTTACATGACAGTCAGTTCTGCTTTTGCTTACCCGAGGCTAAGAAATGTTTCTGAGCACAGTGTTGCTCAGAGGAACAAAAGTTGAACAGGACGTCCCGCTGACGTACAGAAGCTGCTGTCTCTGCTGTCGGTCACTCTGTTGGCATGTGACCACAAAACATTTTGCAGGCTGAGGGCGTTCAGTGAAGCAAAATTGACAGAGGAGACGACAGATTTTAATATTTAAAAAATGTACAGTAATTTGGACTGTCCTGATTTTTTATTATTCAACTTATTCAGCTACTGTTAGTAGCTAATCTTGTCAGTCAGCAACCATAATGACAGAATTGCTAATCTAAAAACAGTATTAACTGTACGTAATCTGTAGCATTTAGTTAATAGTCTGGTAATATATAATAACTTACATAAGTTACAGAAGTTGGTACAACGTGAATAATTTACATTCATTCAACTACAACTGTGGATTATTGTTGATCGTTAACAGTGAAAAGTCAGTAGTGCAGCTGGTTTCCTCCTGGATTATTTGCCATAGGTTTATTTTACTTCTCAATCACTTGTGTAGCTGACAGTATGCGGGGCAACAAGGGCGAAACTAAATGAATATCAAAACTGCTTGTCAGAGGTGGGATGACATGAAGCTGAAGCCTCTGACAGTGTTTACTGAAAATGACTTCAACAGGAGGTTATATCATTTATTCCTTTTGATTTCAGGCATATTTGACTTCCTGTGTAAAATATGACAAAATTAGAGGATAACATAGCCTTCAAAGAAGCATGGCAGTGCCTAGTTTCAGTGTTTTCTATTGGAGTTTTAAGAGGTGAACAAGATCAGCTCCCCAACCACAACTGGAGCAGGGGAACTGAACTAGCAACAATTCATTGTCCAGCCCGCATTTTTAATCTGTGCGCCAGCTGGGCGTCACAGAACCACACACCAGATGTTAGGAACGAATTGTTAAAAGATGTCTATTATATTACATTTTTTTCACTTCAGACAATTATCTATTGTCAGATAAACATATAACCTGTTCTACTCAGCATGAGCAGAAGCAGGAATGATGATTGCATATTTAATGTATTGTCCATCTGTTGTGTAGTTGTCTCCCTCTGGTGCTGCTGAACACATGAATACAGTACAGTGAATTTGTTCTTCTTTGTCTTTTCACTCACTGCTTACTGCTTTTGGTATAAAACTTCTTGCTGCAGGTTTCTCTGTGATTGTGCAGCTAACACTTTAGCTGAGACCCAATTCAGGGGCCGTATCCTTGTTGCGAAGGCAAAACCGAAATGAGACGGTCTGGTCTACGGACGATTTTCGCCTTTGCGTCACCAGCCGTCACCTTATCGTTGCGTTGCAAAGCGCGGCTCCTGTCGCCTAGCAACCATGACAACACATCACTTTCTTTCACACCCTTGTTTTTTTAAACAGTTGTCCCATTAGCTGTTGAACTGAGCTGAAACCCAATACTTGGACTCTACGTCGGCGTTATTTGCTACTATATTATTTTCATTACCAACGCGCAATGAATCTTAGGATAGGTTGGGATCCTTTGGCGCCCTGGAAAAGAAAGCCACGTCTCAGCCGCATTTGAAGGAGGAGCCTTTAAACGAGACAGCCTAGTTGCGATGCAAGCGATCTTCAAACGCAGCCTCCGAAGGATGTGGCCGCTGAATTGGGACACAACTTTTATATTGCGCTGTGGTGCGTTCACGTGCTGTGACTACCTCCAACGTCCAAGACTTGGCAGTAGTTTGCTGCACAGTAACATTATAACGGAAGAAGCTACCAGATCCACATAATCCATTTTCTTATTGTTTGTTTTTCAGCTTTGAAGTTTTGGTTTTCAGGAGCTCACACAAACACATGAACACCTCACACAGACACAGCAGCCCATCCGTCTTTTTTCACTCTGAACATGTTCAGCAGGCGCTTGGCTTTGGTATATAGGGAAAGTGTCAGTGAGACATACACAGCTCAGGCCTGACTAACATTAGTCTTTTAAATATCCTTTTTTCCTCATCTTCTCCTTTTCTCTGAGACTGTTTGTGTCGCCATGTTTTGTGTTGTCCCAACAGGGAAGACACAGGACAAGCTGCTTGACAGAGTAATGGTCCATTCATGGCAAGCTGGATCTGAGAAATATAACAGTAGTGCTGCTGTAACTATTTCTGCATTGACGCAGACCATGAGTGGTTTAATGTGCTCACTGCTCATGTTAACTGTCCAGTTCTTCTTCTTGTGTTTATTTCAAACTGTAAACATAAAATGCATCACTTCCTGTGAGTGGGAGGATTTTTCCTCAGGAAAGAGCTACCAGACTGGTAGGTGTTTAGAACAGCAAGTGCAAAAAAATTTAATGAACTGGAGATTAGATGAATCACTGTTGTGTTATATCAACTTATTACATAGAAAAACAGAAAAAAACATCATTTACATGAAAATGTTGCAGGTTACAGTTCAAGCAAATACTATTAAAAAAAAGTTACATCATAACATCCTAATTAATAGTTGATTTTGTGAAAAATAAGTAAATATTTCTCAGCATATTGGTGTATGGTGTAACAGTGAAACAGTGGCTACAACTTCCAGCCTGTAAAATCTGACGTATAGTAGAGGTAGAAAATGGTATCATATAAGAAACGATCTTGTATCATTGCTGTTTTTTGGCACACATGAAATGGTACAGCATTGCTTTGAGCTCAGTGCAGTGTTTTAAAATACAAACTGTATCTGTCACCAAAGTTTTAATTCAACCTGAGCTGTTAAAAAAAAGTCTTTGTTTTCCACCTGGTGAAATGTACTGGGTTTTTTTTTCCTAAACCAGAGGTTGTAATCTTTCAGTTCCAACTTGACATACATTCTGGGTCATTCTGTAGATGTGTAACCAACTCTTCCCTTGACAGTGTGGAAAGCAGATGGTGTGTATAGTCAAGCATGATCCAGAGCTTTGTTGTTATGCTTCCTGTACTATTGGATGTATCTCCTAGAAATACATCCTTAGATCCTTCGGTGTCTGTTCCAGATCTGCGCTTTGTTTCTTCATTTCCATTTCCATTTCTCTCTCTCTCTCTCTCTCTCTCTCTCTCTCTCTCTCTCTCTCTCTCTTTCTCTCTCTCTCTCCACCTTTCTCTCTATCTCTCATCTGATATACCTTCCGGTCATTGCTGAAGGATAAATCAGGTTTTTTTTTCATGGTGCTGACAAGCAGAAAACTTTGTTGGAGAGGGTGCATACAGACATCACGAGCTGCGTATATAGAAATTTACGGGCACAGAATGTGCAGGATCGTACAACCATCTGTGCAGGATTGGTATACATATGAACACAGGGCATATTTAAAGAAGCTACGGCAAGCTAGCAAGGTAGCAGCAGAGCAGTTTCTGGAGAGTTACTGTAGCTTCTCAGCTTTGTCATCCTTTGTTGGCCTGTCTGTTGGGGCCGGTGGATAACAGGATGTAAATAAGACTGCTGTCTGTAGACTGTCTGCGCTGCTTGTTCACTTCAGAGATATGTAGACCTCCACACTCACACACACACACGGAGACGCTCACAAATCTGCACAGCAGCTGCAAATCAGGGCACTGCATGGCACTGGCAGGCAGAAATAATTGTTAATATCCCTGAAATTTGAGGTGGTATTTGCAAGCTCTTTTGTGCCGCCCATGGAAACGTATAATCTCCTCTTCCCTGAAGGGGAAAGTAATGCTGTACTGCAAAATGGAGTCTGTAGGTTAAAGTGGAGGACAGCAGGCACCCTGGCTAAAACAAAGTGTGGAGGTTAAAGTGGAGATCAGTACATACAAACATTCCCCCTGGCGAGCTGTTAGCGGCAGGTTAAAGCTTAGTGTGTCTTGCTTCCTCACTGATCCTCTCAACCTGTGTTATAGTTGTCTGTGTAGAGTTGCAGATAGCTCCTCTGATTCATCTGAGCTATGCTGGTAAACTCCAGTCTGGCAGTTAGCAGAAAACATTAGCCCCCTGTATTCCCAGCTATAGGATGAAAATGCCAAATTTGCCGTCACGGATCAATACAGTTCATTTAATCTAATCTAATCTACAAAATGCCATGAGTTCAGGCTCGTATTGATGCTCGGACATAATGCCGTCTGTGTTTTTTTTTACTCTTAAATTTGATGAGTCTTTGTATAATGAATATACCAAAATGAATCACAGGCTTTGCTTTCATTCAGATGGTTGGAACAAAAGGTGTGCTGGCTTTTTTCCTCTCTGCTCGTTCTCAGGCCTTTGAGAGCAGTGCAGCTGGGAAAAAAAGGGAAAGCAAGCACAGGCAGATAAAGAAAGGGTGGAGAGAAGCAGAGAGAGAGAGAGAGATGGAAGAGGCAAAAGAGAAAAGAAATGATATACAGTAAAAGCTCTGTCGGCATAGGGCTGCTTCTGCTCCGAGTGTCTCCCACCTCTCTCTCTCTCTCTGCTCTATTTATAACTCTATGGGAAATTGCTGAGTGGGCTCTTCCGAGGGTTTTTGCTGTAATTGATTCAAAATGCAAGTTGTCTTTTCAGTGGTGAGAAAGAGGAGAAAAGGATACCCAGTCAGTTATATGGACAGTATAGGGATGATGGTAAGACGAAGGTCCTTGCATCTTAAACTGGATACATTTGTTGACCAGATACTAAATCACTGTAATAAATAGTGTGATTATTACGAGGGCTGAGCTTCTGTTATCTTATAATGACTGTAATGGGGCCACACCCATAATATCATATCACTGTGGTTCATCAATTGTTGTGATTCATCTACAGTATAATGTCCTCTGCAGTTGGATCACATTTTCTATTACATGCCTATTTTTCATTTGACTGCAGTAAAAGCTGATCTACGATCAATTATAGCAGCTAAAAGAATAAATCAATTATACCTGGCTGGGTAAAAGCCACAACACAATAAACACACAATTCAAGATATTTCAGGATTTGAAGCACTCTCAAAAAGATTTTTTTATTTTCTCAAGGACATCATTTGAAATGAGGTCGTGTAGTATTTCATTTAAAGAGCCGATAAGAATTAATAGAATGGCAGTATCAGTACCCTCCACCAAAAATACCAATAATTGCACCATGTATTTGTATCAGTTTTCCAGTTGCTGTGATGCCTTGAGGAGTCTTACTTGTTAGTTTCAGTGTTGTGAGTTTGATGGCTGATGCCAGAATATGAATCATATTCAGCCCGTGGTATCGCTGACAGCTCGCCACCCATCCAGAAACAAAACACCACACTCTGCAGCTGCATGTAAACTGCTGCTGTTATTTATGCCCAAGAAATGCCAAAACCTTTTCCAACCATTTTCATGCTCACACACTGTGGAGACGTGTGTGTGTGTGTGTGTGTGTGTGTTTGTGAAGTGTGTGCGTTTGTGTGTGCACATGCTCTTTTATCTTTCTTTATTTGTAGAAAAGAGTTACATGTTAGGAGTTTACCATTTTTGCATTCATGAGAAGGTTGTTTTGACAGGAGCTAATTAAAGACTTTAAGTTTATAGGGTTCATTTGAGGCTTTTTTATAGGTAGAAGTGTGTGATGGGTCACAAACACACAAACACGGCATTACACAGAGCAGGGATGTCTTCAACGGAGAATGCAGCAGCACTCTCCTAAACTGCTGCATGTGCATGACTAAACAGGGCACACTGCTTTGATCCTGCTGGAATTTTTTCACCCCAAAATCTCAGCTTCATTCAACTTTGACCGTAAAATACAACGACCTCTACAAAGCACGTTCAAAGACATTCTGACTGCTTATTATACTAACCGCAGCTGAAACTCCACACTGCATCATTTTGATAAAGTCATAAGTATATCAGAAATATCCACAAGACCAATTTTACAGTGTGTTTGTTTACATATTCCTTATCCCATCCACCTTTTGTATTTTAATAAGATAATTCATCTAGCAAATTATTCATTTCAAGTATTTTAAAGCTGCTTTAAAGCTTCTCTAATCAGTTTTTTTTACATTAGCAGTGGATCAAATGTGAAATGTGAAAGGGGACAAACCCACAGGGATTCATCACCTGACTCTGCAGTTTCCTCTCATCTTTACCGAACATCACAGTTTCTTTAAGCTCATTGATTCATGGCCTGAAACTTTATTGTTTTGGTTCACTCTCACAGCTCTCATCAGCTTGTTGTGCTGCTCCCACTTGCCCGAAGAATCAGTTAATGCAGGTTAAGGCTTTTTTTTTTAACCATTAAAGGATAGAAAGACTTAAAAACTTACAGAAACACAATCTGGTATCCGTTCTTTGTACATTGCTACACTGCAATTCCAGGCTAAAGCCATCATATGTATTCAGGAGAACTGACCAGAAAAGTGTTTGCTCCTTTTACTTTGCTTCTGCTTTGTGTGACCCAAGTGCATTGTGTCTCTCCTCCTGTACCATGCACTTCACATAGAGATGACATCATGTGCAAGATACACTGAGCAAGCTTCACAAATATTAAGTCTTAATGGCTGAAACAATTTCAATACAAAGAGAACTGATGCGAGTACAAACTGACCTTTTCTGCCATTTTACAGTTTCTTCAGACATTTTATAATGAACATCAAAGTAATGTATGTCTATTGTAAATCAGATGTACTTTAAAGTTTTCCTTGACTTTGCTCTATTTATTTAATTATGGTTGTGGTTAGGGGTTCAGAAATGGATGCAGTGAATGAGAGTTTATAATCTATTATTAGGCTATTTTGAGTTGTGTGTGTGTGTGTATGTGTGTGTGTGCGTGTGTGTGTGTGTGTGTGTGTGTGAGTGTGTGAGTGTGTGTGTGTGTGCGTGTGTGCGTGTGTGTGTGTGTGTGTGTGTGTGTGTGTGTGTGTGTGTGTGTGTGTGCGCGCGCCCGCGCACCTGCGTGCATCTGTGTCTGTGTGTGAGAGGGGTTAGAGGTTAACAACTGTACGTTTGACCCCTCCTACTTCCTGCACCACCATCACTTGACCCTCATGACTGTGATGATGTCTTAACTGTAGCAGTGATGTCATATTGATGGCGGTGACGTCACGGTATGCAGGTCATCTCTCTCTCTCTGTAGTTGGTGGATTGTGCTGTTTCTAACCCCTCATCTCTCTGCTCTCTTGTGTCTCCCTCCTTCCCTTCCTCTCTCTCCCCCTCCTTTCTATCTGTCTTTGTGTACTTCTCCTTCTCTTTCCTCCTGTTTTATCCTCTCTCTTCCCTCTGTATCTTGTACCCCCCCCCCCCCCCCCCCCCCCCCCCCCCCCCCCC
>NW_019525522.1:618253-618932 GCF_002814215.2 Seriola lalandi dorsalis | reverse complement strand
ATATATATAAACTGAACATTTTTGTTTTTGCTCCCATTTAGGATAAAGATGTTTTCAAAGCACAAAGAAGGCGTCTTTTTTCTCAAATTTTGTTCACAAATGTTTAAAACCTGTGTTGATGAGGATTATTCCTTCGCCAAGATCATCCATCCACCTGACAGATGTGGCATATCAAGATGCTGATTACACAGCATACTGCACAGGTGTGCCTTGGGATGGTCATAATAAAAGGCCACTCTAAATGTGCAGTTTTATTTTGAAAAAATACCTTATTTAGGCACTGAACTGTGTGAACTGTATCACACGACTTGGGTTAGAGATTTGCATTTTTTGGAGGGAAGGGTCGTGGATCACTCAGTATCTGGTGTGACCACCATCTGCCTCATGGAGTGCAACACATCTCCTTTGTACCGAGTTGATCAGGTTGTTGATTGTGGCTCATAAAATTTTAGGCTGCTCCTCTTCAATGGCTCTGTGAAGTTGCTGGGTATTGATAGGAATTGGAAAATTCTTTTTTACACGTAGATCCAGATCAACCCAAACGTGCTCAATGGTGACACTGGGATATTTCATTTTAGGTGTGTACATCATGCTGCAACATGAGGCGATGGCAGCAGATAAATGGCATGACTCTGTGTGTGTGTGTGTGTGTGTGTGTGTGTGTGTGTGTGTGTGTGTG
>NW_019525522.1:591026-618233 GCF_002814215.2 Seriola lalandi dorsalis | reverse complement strand
CTGCCCCCCCCCCCCCTTGCCCTCTCTGTGTCTTGTTTTCCCTCCATCAGGTGTCCCAATGACTATACGGGGGACCGCTGTCAAAACTCCGTCATGGCCGGTTTCTACAGTATGTCCATTTGCTCTTGTCTGTCTCCTTCCCACTGAAATACTGCATGCTACATTGGAGGGGTTGGATGGAGAGAGCAGTGTGTGTGTGTGTGTGTGTGTGTGTGTGTGTGTGTGTGTGTGTGTGTGTGTGTGTGTGTGTGTGTGTTTGCAAACCTGCTCTTATGTTTCATGTAAGTTAACGTGTGTGTATGCGAGTGTGAGTTTGCATGCCTCTATGTCCACTCCTTCCTCTCCCTGTCTCCCCTGGTTCCTCTGTGGTCTCCTCTGGCAACCAGAAACAACCTATTTAGATATTCTATGATTTACACATAAGATATTTTGATATTTTTCACTGTAGTTCATCTGATTGAAATCTTATGGCCTAGAAAGCTGCTAAAAAGCCCCAGAATTGACAATTCAACAGTAAACGCCACACTTTTATGTTATATCTACTCTTACATTTTTAAATTCTGTATTAGATGTAAACGCCACATAAAATACTTCTCTTCAAGCTTGATCCAGAGAACGGCGCCAAAAGAAACAGAGGAGACAGAGAATTAATACAAGCAATACTGGAGGTTAAAGTTATTTGCGTTATTTGCAACACTTTGTCACTTTTCTTTGTATATGGTCCATCGGTGCTGCAAAGTCTCCCAGCAGTAAAAACTAAAATTAAATGATATAGGCAAAACTATGTGGATAGAAACTATTCATACAAGGTTGTTAGTCCTTACTCTGAACTGTGGCCCTCCTAAACAAAAGGAAAAAAATCTTCCATTGATTTACCTTTTGGAGTAGGAGCAGGACTGACAATTGAAAGCTTTAGATGGAGAACAATGTAAGTCTGCCTGACATTGTTTTGAACAGCCGCCAGTCATTACCAGAAGCTACAGTGTGTCCAAAAGCCACATAATTTGGCAAGTGAATGAGAATAAGATTTGGACTAAGAGCATGTTAGACATTTCAGGGCTCTGGGTAATGAGATTTGAAAGCATCACTCATGGCTATACATTTGATGACCAGTTGTGGTATTGATTCTCATATAAGTTGAATTTCTTGATATCCTATCAGATCAGGATAAAACCCACAGTGGTGAATGTGATAACCTGCTGTTTTCACTCTGAGCATCCATGGACCATCTGATAAATTCTCTCATTATGGCATGTAGCTAAATGTTGCTTGAAATGTTTCAGGTTTGACGTCAAATATGTCCAAAAATTATGTCACGTTTTGCTTCTCATGGCAGTGTGATTGAATTAAAGGAGCAGTTCAACATTTTTATGGAATACATAAAAATTCACTTTTGTTGGTATGTTCAATATGAAGCCAGATCCAGTAAATGGTTAACTTGGCATAAAGACTGGAAACAGTGAGAAACAGCCTGGCTCTGTCCAAAGGAAACAAAATCCACTTATCAGCACATAAAGCTCACTAACTGACATGATCTCCTTCATCTATTTAACTGTGCTGAAACCATAGTGTAGAAGCTACAAGTGTGGTGTTATGGGGGTTTGTGCTGAACCGTTTCTTGGATTCTTGTCATCACTGTGAGGTTGCCAGGCAACCAGTAGTGCTGGTAGGTGGATCTCTTTTTTGCTATTTTTTGTTACAGAGCCAGGTTAGCTTTTTCACCCAGTGCCATTCTCTATGCTAAAGCTGGACTCAGACTAATTTAAGCCAATTAAACCCTGATTCACCCCTCCTGAAAATCGGAGGAGAAATCTGGTCTAGGTCCTTGGTTGGTACCGATCTTTGGCTTAGGTTATCTGGTAACGAGGGGGGTTTTACAGATCCAGTCTTATACCTCCCGAACTGCTCGAAGACTCAATGGTACTGTCCGTGTTTGATATTTAGGAGTTAAATCTAGATGATTATGAAATGATTACGTCAATACTTTCACAATATGTGAAATGAGAGGCTGACTTATTATACTATACTATACTATACTATACTATACTACGGTGTCCTTGAGTGCCAAGAAAGGCACCTTTAAATAAAATGTATTATTATTATTATTATACTACTATACTATTAGTCCTGATGGAGTTGCCACGCAACGGTAAACATTCTATCCCTTAAAGCTAACATTAGTTAGGATACTTCTGCTGGCAGATAGTAAAACTGAAATTTAAAATCTAACCTCCGGTTCTCGCTGGAAGATAAAACAACTCAGCCATTTTATCATCCAGACTCCTTTAGTATTACTAACGTTACAGCAAGTTGTTGCACCACAGGCTGTCAGTGTACGATCTGAGTCACTACACAATGTAAGTCACGCGTGGGCTACTGCGGCTAACTCAGGCTAGCTTCAGTAAGCTGGCTAGTTAGCTTCAGAGCTCCCCTGCTGGAGTAATCCTGACACAGTAACACTCAATAAAACCCCAGTCATCAGCGGGAGGTGCTTACATATAACAGCCATATTGACATTGTGGGAGAAGTGAGAGCAGTTTTATTGTGTTTTCTCTGTGAAAAATCCATAAACTCCAGACTGTGAGAATATGGTCCGTGTTTTTATGTGTAATTCAGTACAGTTGATAAAATCTTCTAATTTGGCCAGATTTAACTAACCCTTTACTGGCTAGACTCCAGCATCTGCTTATTCACATGAAACTTACTATAGTTTGCTTAAACTACAATATGATTTGCTGACTTGCGAAATAAGGTCGAAACCAGAGGTAGCTGTCCAAGATGGCAGACGTTACGTGCCGTGAATTGTTATCACTCGCACATGCATGACTCACACCATGTATTGACTCAGATCATGTAGTGCCACTGTCTCAACTTTGTTTCCATCTGCTTCCCCATGCGATCATGTAAGTAGGTGTGTTGCTCCCTCTGGCACGATAACCATAACAATATTCTGTAGTGTGTTTCTCCTTATGTGCGTGATGCAAGCCGATTTCAAAAGCGGTTAGGGTTTGAAAACTCCTGTAGTCTGAGCCTGGCTTAAGCTAGATGAACCATCTCCTGGCTGCAGCTTCATATTTAGCGCACAGATATGAGAGTTGTATAGATCTTTTCATGTAACTCCCAAAATGTCAAACTATTCCTTTAAATCATAGTGATACAAATGCAGTGTATTTTGTAACTCCCCTGTGATAACATGGACAGTGTAACGATAACTATAGATCGCAGGACACATGCATATAAATTTAGCACAGCACTGAAGGGTCAATGATTTCTTCAGGCCTGGCCCTGCAGCTTTTATTCAGAAAAAAATAGTTCTTTCTCCCATTGGGTAAGTCATTGTCAGGTTACTGTCCAAGCAATCACAGGGAGATAACACAGTGGGCTGGAAATGACCTTTGTTTTCTTGTTTTCAGGGGTGAAACACTACTGCTTCATGCCTTGTCTTGTATTGCTGTTTGTCTGTTTGTGGGAGTTTCCACACTGAATAATGTCAAATCTAAACCAAGAACAGGTTTTATATCATGAGATATCATACTGTATGTAATGTCTGTTTATTTTTGACCCCACCATCAAGCCTTGTCTACATGCTGAAATCTCTCTGTTGTGCTTTTACTTTGCTTTGTGATGCTCTTTCAGTCAGCTGAAGGAACACCTTCTGTTCTTCTAAATCTATGTTGATTTGTCACTGCCTGCTTTTCTAGTGGTACGAACATAAAGCACTGTCAAACGTAGAGCAGCTTAGGTTAGGGTGGACAGGAGATTGGCTGACTTTTCCTCTCTTTATGGCCCGTAATGCATGCAAAGCCATGGAAATTGGGAATGCCGAGATGATTTCTCTGTAAATCATATGAAAGGTTATAATAGCTGTACGCAGCAGTAGTGGGACAAAGTGCTATACAAGAGGTATGCTGTAATCAATACAAAGGCACACAGTTGCCATTAGTCAAACGAGTTACAGCACCCACCCCCATTCGCTGTGCCAGCCTCATCGACTGTACTGTGTTTTTATGTTGGAGAGTAACTCACTGCTTTTTATCTTTTGTTTTCTTGTTTTTTTCCTTTTGTCTTGTTTTTTTTAATTTTTTTTATTTTGTATTTCTGTCCAATGTTGTTTACTCCAGAAATGAGGTCTAGTAAATATAGCAGTAAGTGATGTGGCTTCTTGTCTTGCTGTCTTTGTCCGTCTGTCTCTGCATGCCTTTCCTGCCTGCTGGCTTCTCTTTCCTTCTGCCTTTGGTTCATTTTCTCCCTTCGCTTTTGATTTTGTTTGATTTAGTTAGTTTTTTTTCCTGTCATTTCTGGGGGTCACAGAGCTGAGGCTGTCTGAATTGTCTGTCTGTTACTGGACGGTACACATGTCAATCACTATGACTGACAGCACTAATTAACTTACATCCTGGTTCAGCGTATACAGGACGTGAAAATAATATATCTGCTCCAAAGTGGACATTACACCTGACCCTATCTGTCTCTTTCCTTTTACCACGACAACTTTCTGCGCTGGCAGAGCTTCTCAGAATTGAATTTTTGGGTATGGAACATTATTATTCATTTTGCTGTGCTTAAAGAGTTTGCCAAGATCCTCTCACAGTCACACATTATTGTGCCATCTTCTTTCTAAAATCAACAACTAGGTCTCTCTCAACCTGTCCCTCTTTTTCTCCTGCCCACTAACCTGGTTTCAAGACATGTAACCTTCCCTCTTTGCATGCACTCTTCTTATAGTCTGACAAATTTAGAAAAATAGCCATTGAAGAAAGAGACAAATTAACTGGGAAGGATGCATTAATGAAACAAAGTGCAGAGGTGAATTAAAAGAATGAAATGAGCCTTGATACAAATCAAAGTATCAGAGCAAAAGCTACTTACTTTATCCAAAAATCAGACAATGTTTCACATCATCGATAAATACAAGTATCTGGCTTGTCCTCTGGGCTTTGGCAATGTGCATATTGGCTTCAGCAGCCTGTCAAATAAAAACATGCAAGCTGCGAGTATTTTTGCAAAGCGTTGCCAAAAGCCAGCAAAAGGCCTGACCACATAGTCTGTCCTTATTATTCTGCCCATGATTGACTCAATGTCAGAGTCAAGAGCTCGCCTGTCCTAAATCACGATTGCTGTTGGCTCCACTGTGCCAGCAAGCTTGCCTTCCCATTTCCCTTTGCCTTTCTGTATCAGTACCCTGTGACACACACACAATGCCGGGCCAAGGCTCTCGTAGGCTTGTCAATCCCTACAGAGGCCCTTTATTTAGAAACTCTCCCCCTCCCTTGTCCCCCTCAACCCCCCACCCCCACACCCTTCAGTGGCGTGTCTAGAACTTTTTGAGGGAGGGAGAGGGGGAAAGGTGAGGTGATCAATTAGGTAAAGGGGACAATGTTTGATTTACCTGCTACAAACTGATTATATATATATATATATAAAAAAATCAGCTCTCTGTTTTACCTTATTTTCAACCAGCATTCTTCCGTAGGAACCACAGCTATGTTTGACATAGATAGTTTTCACCTACAGATTGCACACAGGTGCTGCTGTGATAAGCGAACAGCTTCAGTTTTAGCCCAAACCGAGAAGAAACATTGGAACTGAAACTAACAAAATATTTGTGTTTGAGAAAGTATATGACTTTGAAAAGAATATGTTACCCTGCAGGGACTTTAATTTAGCCGTAACTAACAATCCAAGGACCTCTATAATCCCGTTTTAGTTGATAAGGGGACAAAGTCACGCCAGTCTTTGGTTCATGGGGACTGCTTTCTCCCTGGGCCTTCCTCCTGGACACGCCCCTGCTCCCCTCTCAGTCCCCTTCCTCTCCCTCTGTCTACGTGTTTCCTCCCGCTCCTCCTTCCTCAACACTTTACTTTTTCTCCTTTTATTTTCTCTCTCTTCCCCTCATGTTCTGTTTGTTGTTTCCTCTTTCATTGTGTCGTTGCGCCTGCCATTCTGACACAGTGTTACGCCACAGCAGGACCCAAAATCTGAATTAACTAAGATACACCACGATGGCATAGTATTCACACAGCATCACCACAAACCTGTTAGAACCTCATCAGTTTAATGTAGTGTAGCGTCATGTGCTCCAAATCTGTTTGAATTCGAAGGCAGACTATACACAATGTATTTATAATGTTCAAATAAAATAAACCAAATAAATCAAATCCTTGCTATGACCTAAAAGTGCTGTAAATGCTTTGTAAAGTGTAAAAATAATATAATGGTGTGAATAAGTCAGTTCAATAACTATAGAAAAAAATTATTGTCTTTGATGATAACTTGTATTCAATCTCCAGAACAACAGTTATACTTTATAGTTATAAATTATAAGCAATTACACTCCACAATGACAAAAATAAGTTAATGGTTACATTTGTGCAAGTACAACAACTATGATTTAGGCTCAAGGAAAACTAAAACAACTGTGATTGAAATAGGGATCAGGTTTACATTACTAAAATATTATTTAAAGGAGCTATTCGTAAGTTTTGATATTTGCTATATAGCTAACGTTAGCATGAACGACTGTTTACTTACCAGTCTAGAAGATATGTTGCGAGTTCAGCATCCAACTTCTTTGATTTCCTAACAAAGAGCTGTCTCCAGAGGTGGAAAGCAGCACCTATCTCTGGTCTCTATCACATCTTTTCTAATACTGAAGTTAGCATGCTAACCAGCTAGCCTCGGCCCATCTCGTGACCTTCTGCTTTTCAGACTGGAGTTACATTACTTTTATATTAAACACAAAGAGTTAATGAAAAATTAAAACCTCACTCACAGAATGAGGTAACCAGTTGATTCTGTTGAAAAAAGCCAAGTCATAACTTTAGAAATGAAACTATTTATACTGCAGTCTTTGTTACCACAGGTAGACAAGTTCCAATATGGCTGCCAGAGGGTCTATAACATCACCTGTTATAGCATAATGTGATGGCATTCAAAAAATAGGAACTGCAGGAACATATTTAAAGCCAAATATAAATTGCTACATTGCTAAATCTGAAAATTGTTCTTTTTTTTTTGTGAAAACCAAACTTTTATCGTACTCTTAAGCCACTGTGGTGTTAACACTTTGAACAAACAATTTTTTTTTTTTTTCCTTCATCTTGGTGACTTGTCTTTTTTTCCATTCATACTGGCATGATGTATTCAGATCCCAGCCAGTGCCATCTGTAACATTACATCCCCATGACCATTGTAAATACACTGGTGTAGGTAGAGCAGGAAGTCTATGTCAGGATGTAGGTTTACATCGCTACTTTTCATCATAATATTAATTAAGAGTTTGTAGAATTATTCCTGTGTTGTAGTAGCACAGTTAAATCTGAAAGACATGTGACATGATAGATCAGGCGATAAGATGGCAGCAGATAATAAGTGAGAAAACTGTTTCAGTAGTTTCCATCAGTGGAGAAGCACTCATGCTGTGTGTGTGTGTGCGTGTGTGTATGTGTGTGTGTCTGTGTGTGTGTGTCTGTATTCATGTTTTGTCTGTTTTGTGTGCGTGCATGTGAACATGTGTGTGTTTCCATCCACAGAGGCTGAGGAGCTCTACCACAGGCGGGTGCTGACGATCACAGGCATCTGTGTGGCGTTATTGGTGGTTGGCATCGTTTGTGTTGTGGCCTACTGCAAAACCAAGTATGTGTCTTTGAAACAAAGACAAATTACTTCCCATTCATAAAAGGCTCTAATACCATACAATGAATACTGAAAATACAGATGCTTCATTCTTGAAATGCCAAATAAAAAGTAAATAATTTGATTTCATTGAACCTACATGTGACCATGTGAGCTCTAGAGAGAGTGTGATGTAGTGCTTTGATAGTATTGCCTTGACCATAAATTGATCATGTGATGAGTAGCAGACGTGCTACCAAAAGAAGGAATGAAAGATAAAGAGAGAGATAAAAGGAGCAAAAAAGACATGACCAGTAATAATAATTATCAAAACGAAATGTCACTTTCTGTAGATTAACATGTATTGCTTCTTCATTATCACCTCCGGTCCAGGAAACAGAGGAAGAAGATGCAGAGTCATCTACACCAGAACCAGAATCAGTGTGTGGAGCAACCCACCTGCATGCTGGCCAACGGGCCCAACCACCCCAGACCGGGTCCTGAGGAGATCCCCATGGTCGATGTGAGTCCAACCAGTAGAAACACACAGCAGAGGCAGGTGCAGGTAATCCTAAAGTCAGGTTTAACTGATAAACTGCAAGGAAAATCCTGTTGAGTTCACCCCCAACAACTTTGCACGTCATGCTGAGAAGAAACCTACAACAGGTCACTGCAGACATACTCCAGATTTTGTCAGAGGCAGAGCTGCTCTCCAGGCAGGAATAAATAAGTAACAACTGTTTTTTAAAAATGCAACAAAATTAACCGGCCAGATTGAATTTTAAAAATGAAAGAAAAAGTTGTCAGTTCATGGCAAGAGGGATAGGTTTTATTATTTCTTCTATTTTTTTTTAATAGAGATGCTGGTTAAACATAAAGTTGGTGCCAGGGTGGGTACAGTTGCCAAACTGTACTAGAAGCATTTTTGGCACCTTTGATTTAGTTTCAGCTTCTGGTAGTGAACAATAACAAGAACACAGTACAACAATAGCAATTAATTTGCAGTTATCTATCAGCTACCAATCACAACACACAGAAGCTACATTTTGTAAGGCTGACTTTGCTTTTGTATCAAAGAGCCACTGAGATAAATCCAGATATATCAGTGCTTTAAATTAAATATAACTATCCTATAAATAGGATTTTGGTGTCAAAATGTCCAGAATCCCCTCAGATATTCATTAATGCTAAAGCGGGGGCAGGAGAAGAACAAGACAGTAAAACTGATGTAAATTTCATCTGAGCAAACTGCAGGAAGCCCACAGAGCCTCAGCCGGTTCATGTCTCTTTAGGTGGGGAAATGATAGACTTTATTTAGCTTTGTCACTTTGATTTAACTCCACCAAGAAGGCTCTATTAGCCTTCAGAGCAGTTTTGCCTCCAAAAAAGTCTTTGTGTAAATAAAACTCTGATCCACTGACAACAAAGGGAAATATGGTGGCACATAGCTGACAGACATTACAGAGAGGGCAGATAACACCTACCTTCCTGTTGGAGACATAATAGGCATGAGTCAGCATAATGGCAACAGTGAAAACACAGTGAAGAGAGACAAGTGATGTGGAGTTAAATATGTACAAAGAATTCTGTCATAGTTAGATGTCATAGTCAGTTCATATTCTGTTCATATTTATTATCTGTCTGTAAGTAAAAGTATTAAAATGTGTTTTTATGTGTGTTTATTGCAGTACATCTCCAAGAGTGTCCCTACGACAGAGTGTGTGATCAGCCACGGAGCTGAGGGTGCAGGGAACTACGCAGGCAGCCGAATGTCGACCCGCTCCCACCACTCTACCACTGCCTCACATGCTTCCAGGTGGGAGGCAAACACACACAGACACACGTGAAACTCAGCAGGACATTGTAAGGCAAGATCGTACAGGGTCAGTTTGCTTTCTGGAGAAAAATGTTACTTTTGCTGTTGCTGTTGAATTCACCTCCCTCGTGTTGAGGTGGTGGGAGAAGTCTCAGAGATGGATAAACCTGGACATGTAAACTGTCTGTGTGGCTAGATGGCAGAGTAAGAAAATGTGTTTTGTGATATGGGTGAACAAAGACTTACATAAGAGTTTTTGAAAACTTCCAGTGAGGGGATGTATTGTGACTTGTTGTCTGTCGAGTTGTTTTTAAACATTCATATAGATTAGCACATAGTTTCACCATGGTTACGATAATATTAACTGGGTCGAGGGGAGACAAAGTCTGGAATCACTGGAAGTTCCCCACAGTGGCCGATGTGTCAGTCATTTTATGAGATATAACATTTCAAAGATGTGGTATGAACCTTCACCCCTAGAGGGCAGAACCATAACTCTACAAGCTCTATAGAAAGCTGAGCTCCGTCTGTATCCGTAGCCACAGGGCACGCCCAAAGCTGTGGCTATGACTATTTCTGTGGCTGTGGTTATTGCCTTGGTTGTAGCTAAAGTTGTGACTTCAGCTATCGCTGTAACTGTACGGCTATAGTTATGGCTGTAACGTTAGGTCTGGCTGCGATCGTGACTGTTTTGATTGGTTGCTTTTCACAGCACCTACTGTAAAATAGTAACAATGACCAAGACAGCGTTGAAAAGACAGACACCGCTGCCAGGATTCAAACCTGGTACTTCTATCTGATGTGGCAGATGTATTACCAAAACACAGCAGGGAGTCAATAATAGCTTCACCACAGTGTAGGTCAGTTAATGTTACACATATCACAGCTTTGCTATCAGCCACAGCATTAGCTACAACCATAGCCGTAATCACAACAACAGCAATGCCCACAGCTACAGACACGTCCACAGGCTAATCTTAGCTAGCTACAGCCAGTCATAATAATTAGGCTCTTGTAAGCTGCATAGATACAGATAGGAGGCAGGTTTACCTTCCATGACCATGACCTTCCACTTCCATTTCACCCGCCATCCCAGCACAACCTGTTGACAAGTGTCATTCTCAACCTACGATGGCAAACAGATTGGCTAGCATTACCACCACATTGCTGCTAAATTGTCGTAAAACATTTACCTGATTCATGCTAACTGCTATGAATGCAACTGATTTTAGTTTCAGTGTCATCCCCACAGACAGGTACAGCCGGCCTATAGCCGGCTATAGTTTTAATGCACACTCACCATACACAGGGCAACAAGGGCAACTTGTTCTATGGTTTGGTACGTCAACACCTTGGAAAAATGTCTGTGTCTTTGGTTTGTCGATGCTCAAATGTCATCACCAGCCATGTCTGCTTTGTCTTGTCAGACAGGTATAGAGTCAGATTGTATAGAGGTGCACAACTGGCTGTTGACTGTCAATGGGTTTAGTAGTGCTAGCAACTCACATAACACAATGAATTTGATGCAATGTTTCCATCAATGTTATCACTGGTTTATTCTTGCCCAGCGTTCATTCCTCCTCAGTATCCTCCTGCCTCCTCAGTGCTATTGTAACCTTTTAAACTCGTTCTGCTAACACCCACACCTGCAGACACGAGGAGCAGACGTGGAGCATGGAGCGAACAGAGAGTATGAACTCAGACTGCCAGTCAGGTGGGCTGTCCAGCTCTGTGGGAACCAGTAAGTGCAGCAGCCCGGCATGCATGGCGAGGAGGGCCGCCCACTGGGGCTGTGCGGACACATCTGGACCGGGGATGCAGTATGGGGATTCTTACGACTCTCTAAGAGACTCACCTCACAGTGACAGGTAGGGAAGGTGGTAATGTGTGTGTGTGTGTGTGTGTGTGTGTCTGTGTCTGTGTCTGTGTCTGTGTCTGTGTCTGTGTGTCTGTGTGTGTGTAGTGATGGTGGCTGGGTGGGGGTAAACTCTGCCTCTGTTTGCTCATGACTCTACAACACTTTTGCTTTGTGGTGTTTTTTGTCACATTCAGCCCCCGTACTCTTTAGCGACCCCAAGTGGTAGTTAATTATTATAACTTTTTCAGTGTGTGAAGGACCTCATTGCCCAGATATTGTTAATTGTAATGTGACTTTATAAATCAGAACTATCCTCAGACCTAAATGTGTAGAGAGAGGGAATATTTCAATCTTTCTCAAATAGAGCGCTTGCTGATTTTTGTTAATGTTTTTGATTTTGCTTGTACAGGAAAGATTTATTCCCTGTTTGTTGTTTCATTACTTTTATTCAGCAATTTCAGTTATTTATTTTTGACAGTTGTAAATAACTTTGGTGACCCCACTTTGATCCAGCCTGACTCCTCTATCTTCTGCTATATTCTATTTAGTGACTCCTACATGTCCCAGAATGCCCTCTGACTCTCTACGAAACAGGCTCTGCATTTAACTATGATCGGTGCATTATAATAATACACTTTACTTGATATTAAACATGAATGCTCTGTCCATTTTCTCAAATGGAATAACTTCTAAAGCAATGTGATTAAAAGCATGATAACTTAGGAGCAAAAATTTTAGACCATTTTATTTCTAAAGTGACTTGTCTGTACATCATCTGCTTGGTGTGTGCTTGTTGTGATTCTTATATCATTTCAAACTAATTTTAAATTTCAATAAATTGTAATGAAAGAAATATGTTATTTGTGAAAGGTGTAAATGATTTTGGTGTGACTCACTCTAACTCACTGAGGCACAGCAGTCATACACTCTGATGGCACATCGACGGTGTACCCCTCCACCTTTGCAGTGCATGCTGGGTAGGCCCCAGCCCCCTGGCTCTGGAAAGCACAAGTGGTTTAGAAAACAGATGGATAGGACTCACTGACAGTGATGATGATAGTGATAGTGATGAGTTAGTGCTAAAGTTCAAATCACAAATTGTGTTTCATCAGATGTTCCTCCCATCACCTGCTTTTCTATTTATTTCCTGAGCTTTAATTTTAAAAATTCTCATTGTACAGGAAGGTCACTGGCAATCAAACAACTGTGCCTTATTGCCACATTAAAATACATATGAAATGTAAAATTCAATCAATCATCCTGATGCTGACCAACAGTCAGTGTTACCTCTATCGTCCTTTTGGTATCTTTTATTGTAAAGCAGCACAGACCTACACAACAGGTAAACAGTAAACTGAGTGTATCTGTTTCAAACATCTTGTCGAGCACTTAGAGCTGTCAGTGCAGTTTTAAAGTTACTGTATTTTGTGAAACAGATACATTTTTGGTTATAAATGTGGCAAAAACGTGCACTAGCTCTGGTGGACTGTTGTAATTCAGACACTGTAACAATCTGCTGACGTGTATTCCATCCAGGTATGTGTCAGCGCTGACCACGCCAGCACGCCTGTCTCCAGTGGAGTTCCACTACCCCCTGTTGCCACCCCAGGTGCCCACCTTTCAGATCACCTCACCCAACACAAGCCACGCCCTCTCCCTGCCCCCTGCTGCTGCTGCCTACCACAGAGAGGACGACCAGCCGCTGCTACGGTGCCCTGATGTACGTAGGCAAATATATTACATACTGTGCATCGTGATGATTGATTCAGAAATTAAAAATCAAACTAGGCTTCATGTATAGAATTAAAGGATTTTCTTCCAACCATAAAACTATTGTGTAGTCAGCCTCTATGTCTTTGCTTGACTTTGAAGGTATCCTGTATTGTCATGGGGCCCCATCAACGCTACAACGCTTAAACCCTGTGTATCATAACCCTGTGTTATTCATTCATAAAGCTCAACTGGTGAAGCTTGCAAACCACCTCTCATTTAGATCCAGTATCTACAGTACACTGTCCAGTATCTACTTGACCTCAGACATCTCTCATTTATGCACTAATATTGGCCGAGCTGATCTCAGGTAATATACACCATTTAAAACTGCCCTCAAACTAGACTCTTACATGTCCCGTGCAGATCTTAAAGTAGCTTTTTTGTAAGTTTTTGCTCTTGCTACACAGCTAACGTTAGCATTAACAGCTGTTTACTTACCAGTCTTACAGAGAACTTCAGCCATCGTTTACAAGACAGTAGTTTATAATACGCCCTCTGAGCAGCACTACATCTTCAGAGCAGACTGGACGCTACAGTGACAAGGTGGGCCAACCAGGTCAGGACTAGCTGGTTAGCATGCTAATTTAAGAAAAGAAGTAATTGTTTGATGCTGAACTCTTAACGTTTCCTCTTCATCCCGTGGTATTTAAACAGTTGTTAATACTAAGGTATGTAACAATAGCAAAACTTACGAATAGCTCCTTTAAAGCTTTATTATCAGATTTTTTTTTAATGATTTGTGTAACTGTTTTTCTTAATTCCTTGTACTTAGTTATGTCTGATGAGCAATTGTGCTGTCTTTATTGATTGTGTTGTTGTGATTGTTTCTTGTTCCAGGTCTCTCTCGGAAAAGAGACCTTAATCTCAATGAGACTGCCTGATTTAATAAAGATCATATGAAATAAAAAAAAATGACAGCAGCAGCAGGTTGATTGTGACAATATGCACTCAGTTAATGGATAGGGCTGATAATGTTATATATTTTTTCACTGTCAACAAATCAAATGAAAAGACCAAAACCAGCCATGAGTCAATCCATCTCTCAATGTTTTGCGACTTCCCTGTCTGTGGCACTTGGCTCTAAGCCTATTCATTCCTACTGAAGATGTAAATCTTTCAAAATGGGTTATGACAATACATATACTTTTATTTTTCTAAGGCTACATTATTTCCCAAAACAGCTGGGCACTATAGGTTTAAGTTAATGTTACTCAAACAGGAGTAAATACTGCCTTTGTTGGGGACTATTTTCTGCTGAGGATGAATACACATTTGATGTTTTAGTGAGTATGTATAGTCTTATCCTTATCCTGACTTATCCTTTAACCTGATGGTTAACATCCACCCTGCTGAAGTTCCTTTGAGCAAATCACTGATGAACATTCAGGTTCAGTTCAACATTCATCCTGTTTAGTAAGATGTTGTAGATAACAACAAATCCTCCGCTGTGTTTTCTGTTTTTAGGATGGAAGTTTATACAGGCAGCCCCGGCGTCCACGGCGACCCTACCTGACGGAGAGCACAGGAAGTCTACCGTCCAGCCCCTACCGCCTCCCTGATGATGAGGCTTATGAGACCACGCAGGAGTACGCCTCATCACGGGAACCTATCCGGAGCCGGCGCCGCCCGCGACGCAACCGCCTCAACGGACACATCTCCCAGCGTTCAGCGGGCCTACGGGACTACAGCTCACAGAGCTTCAGCCAGTCAGAAGAGGAGGAAGAGGAGGAGGAGGAAGAGGATGCTCAAGGGGAGAGCACACCTTTCCTTAGTATGCAGAACATGAACGTGGACCCACCCTTAACGGTCTCGGGTTTCCGTTCGTCCTCTGGTGCGGACACACGGACTCACCGCGGGCTGAGTCGGCCGGGGACACGCAGCAACGGGCAGAGCCGCGGCTCCCAGTCGCAGCGCTCCAAGGCTGACAACATGCCCCTTTAAGACTTAACCTCTCCCCGACACCCACCCATACACCCCTGCCACCCCCCCACCCCCTCCACCTCACACACCCCCTTCCTCCTACACACAACCAGTGGACTAGAGACCTGCACCTAGGAGAAATATTTTTATTTTGTATAACAGACAGATATTCTAAACAAATGAAATATTTATTTTCATTTCAGCAAAAATTGTCTACTAGCTAACAGCAAAGACTTTTTTTATAACGGGGGGGAAATATTTATATGTAAAGTTTTTTGATTTACAGCATTATGAGAGATGAAAAAATAAGAGAATTACGTGCCAATTTTTTCACGAGTTAGATAAATAGAATAATATTGTGGTGCCTTTTGCTGTATGCTGAAGTCGGAGGTCCCATTGAGTTTTTGTAGCCTTTCTTATAAAGACTCCTCGTTTTTATAGAGACCAACCCTCTTCCTTCCTTTTGCTTTGGTTTTTTCTCTGATTTGGGATCTTCCTCTTTTTGAACTGTGATCTGATTATGTCATCATGCAATATTGATTCCTCCTGTGTAAAAGGTGTCTGTTTACATGAGTATGATCCATGCGATGCGCTCGTTTCACAGGGACATTTAGTCACTGACGCAACCGGATGTGTAGGGTAGTTTTCTCGGATGATTTTTGGAAGAATCTTTCCAGATGAACACACATCAGTCATTTCTGTCCTCGTTCGCTGCCTGTCAGTCATTTGTTGTTATTTCTGTGAAAACAAGAGTGTTAGGGAGTTTTTGAGGGACAGTGACTCCAGATTCCTCTGTAGGTGTTCAGGGTGCTGCCATGGCATTAGTGGTGTTTGCAGTGTGTGTGTGTGTTTGTGTGCATGTGTGTGTTTGTGTGCGTGTTTGTGTGTGTGTGTGTGTGCGTGTGTGTGTGTGTGTGTGGTGTGTGTGCACCTCATGAAGCCTCATTTGGTTGGCGCCTCCGTTCACCTTGGAGGGTGTGGTCTCTTGTTTGACTGACACGCTCCTCCCACCAATCCTCACGCTGCCAGAAGCTCCATTGCACTGTAAGAACCTCCCTCATTGGCCAGGGAGCTGCCGATCCAAACCGAACCTAACCAATCCAGTTGTAATCCAGCCTGACTCTGGCCTCCCGTGGACTGCCCAGCCCGCCCGTTTCCTATGCCAGCAGCTTAGAGCCGCACTGTGTCTCAGGACTTCCCCATCACATCACAGCCAAAAGACTCAAAACAGAGAGAGCACGTCATCTCAGTCACAGTTCAGTCCGCAGGCCAGATCCACGTCCCCTCACTCTCCTTCCTGTCCGTCCGTCAGGTTTGTTGTGTTCACACGTGGCCATGATTAAGGGAGCGTGGGTAAAAACTCTTGGAATCAGAAGGGAAATTCAGTTGCTTTTTTCTTTTTTTACTTCAAAAGGTTGTGTGCATGTGTGTAAGTGGGCATGTGTGTAGCTGTGTGTGGGTCACGACGACAACGATGATGATGATGATGATGATGATGATCAAAAAACTTGGAGACCACATCTGTTCGCTCTGATGCGGGGACATAGCTAGGAATTCTGGGCCCCCTTAAGAGGAGGAGGATATCACTCTGGGTTCCCCCCTTTTCTTTTCTTTCTTTCTTTTTTGTTGTTTTTTTTTTTTTTTACAAATATAATCCTACTGGAAACTTTCGGGCCCTCTCCAGCTGTGGGCCCCTAGAATCGCCACCACTTTTCACCCCACTAGCGATGGCACTGCTCTGATGGGAAAAATCGCTTGCGGGTCGCTGCGTGCAGGTTCACACTGCTACAGAGCGAGTTTCTGAGTCTGATTCTACTTTTTTTCTTTAGCTCACAGCCAAATGGTGGTATATGATAATACTGATTACTGCATCCTTGATTTGCATTCCTATACCTTTATTGATTGAACTTCTTTTGCTTGGTCATATTGACTGAATGATCTGTTACGTGTCTGTCTCTGTCTGCCCCCCTCCACCCCACATCACCTGGCCCCTCACCTTCATGTCTTTCTCACCCCTTTATCGACCTTCAGAAGCAACTAGCAGATGGATTTAGGCCCCATCTCCAGACGAGTATACTGAGCAGCACACTAACAGTAGGCTGATCATGTCAGAAACTCTTCCACCTCAAACGTACATCAGGTTTAGAGACCCTTTCAAGCTCGCTGAGGAAGATAATACTGTGTCAGATACAATATGTGTCCCTATTAGAGTTCATTTCCAATAAGTATAGTTGTTTTTTTTTGTTTGTTTGTTTTCTGTTTTCACACAGGAGATGCATGGATCACAGATATAGAAAGTATCTTAAAAATGACAAAGAGCCCCACAGATTCAGGGGAATCATACTAGAAATATATAAAAACATTATTTGGGTTCTTGGCCCAAAGGTCTGGCTAGTTTTGTCTTACTATCACTGTAATCAATCTGGGATTTGCAATGTGGAAATACTGCAAGTGAGGGTAGTGTGCTTCTAGAGCTAGTTGAAATGTTAACACCCCCCACCCACCCTCTTTCTCCTCACCCTGCACTCTCCCCTCTCCCTTTACATACACACATACGTTTCACACATACATACCCACATCATACATAATGAAGCACACACTGAGACACGCACACACAGGGACATGAGCCCTCATATGACACACACACGCGCACGCACGCACACACACACACAGACACACACACACACACACGAAACCCTTCCATGTTTGTGTTTGTCAAGCAGTTTGCCTTTGTCTTTTTTACCTACTGACTCCCTCACTCCCCCCTTTCTCTCTTCCCTACTCCCTTCCCCTTCCCTCTCCCTCCCTCTCCCCTCTCCTCTTACCCCAGCCTCCCCCTGCCCCCCTTCTCCCCCCTGCATGTCCTAGTGGTACTGGTAGTTGGGTGCATGGAAAAAGCAGCAAGCAAATCGTTTTTCCACTCGGTAAAAAAATAAAAATGTGTCTTCATTTCAACATTCAGCAATAAATCCCCTTCTCTTCATGTCCATCATTCTTGGAATATGCTAGAAGATTTTTTGCAAGTTTTATCAAAAACATACTACTTGTAAAAGAAGAAAAATCCAAAACCACCCCTTCATATGAAAAATAAAACTTTATTCCTACCATTTTGAAACAGTCCTGTCATCTTTGTAACAAAAAATGTTTGTTTTTTTTTATTACAGGTTTATATTTACATAAAGAAGTGGTGATAAAACCGAGAAGCCAAAAGTCAGTGGTTCACCATGTGAACACTGAGAATGGAGGCGTCAGACTTGCAAAGTCAGGACCACTAGATGGCAGTGTTGGTCATGGTGACCTTTCTGTGTTAGTTATTAAACCACATTTTATTCAAGATTATTTGCAATATTTCATAGTACACTACAAGAATATTTTAATGAAAGAATTCAGTTTAACTGTAAGAATTTACATGACTGAATTACAAAAAGATATGTATGTAACAGGTGACATTTTTCAAGCTGCTTTCAGACACCAGCTGAGCACAGCAGCAGACATGTGCTTCACTCACTGTTATTGTCTGTCCACACTTACTCTCTCACCACGCTGAAATGCACTGTTCCTTCAGGATGCAGCAGTAGTTTCTGACATGTTGTCCTGAAGCCACATTTCTGACCTGTTGTTCAGTTATTTTTTGCCTTTATTAGTGCAGAGTTGGCTGGAAATGCACCAGAGGTCCCGGCCCAGACTCAGACCAGGTACGTTTCAATTATACGTCTCAAACCCTTACAGGCCACCAGGACGTGTCCTTGATTTTGACTTTTCATTTCATTCATCCATTAATTACACACACACACACACACACACACACAGACTAAGACATTTTTGTTATAAAAAAATGAAACAAAAGTAGTCTACTCATTCCAATGTGAGAGAGAGAGATTTTGCATTTAACAATGATCATGAATTGGTGGTTAAAATAATGAATGGAACAGTTAACTGGTTGATTCACAATGGGACATATTTGTGTCTCACAATAATCATTTGTCCTTAGCTAAATGTTTTATGTAGTTGAATTGAATTACTAGTGATTACTTGATGCCTGCGATCACAATGTTGCCGCTGTTACTTTTCCAGCTGACAGGAGCCGGAGAGTTAAACCTGCACCTGGATGATATTGGCTGGTTTCGAGTTCAGTGAGACAAACAGTGTGTGTCCTTGAAGTGTTGCAAAACCAAAGTTTCAGGCATCTAAAAAACAGGTCCCCTCTGACATTACCTGTTTGACTTGATGCATGGGTGTTAATTAACTCAACTATGTGTTTAACATGACTGACAGGTGTACTATAGAACAGGAACAGCTAAGCTTACACATGCGGTGGAGAGGAGACTAGACTATAGTGGCATCAACATCGACAGTTAATGACAAATAGTTAATTTTATCACTTTGCTTTATATTTGTTTAGCCTTTCTCATGCAGGTTGTTGTGCTTGTGGCCAACTCCCCCTTCACTCATTAATTTCAAAGGAACATCATGTCATTCCTGTTTGCTCTCTTGATGTCAGTGGGCGTATCCCTTGTGCACACGCCTGACTGTGTTTCAGTTTAAGCTTAAGAAGAAAAACCTTCCTGACTGATCACCAGACTGACTCTCTGGATCAAATCTATCCCTGCAAAAGAGATTCCTTCTTTTCTTTGTTTTACTTGAAAATAAACTGATGACGGGGTCGTCAGATTGCTAGCATGGACCATCAGCTTTGGCTGTCATAATAGATGAGTGATCAGTGAATGAAGGAGCCTTCATTTAAAACAGGTAAGCAAAGAAAACATGACTCTTATTTATTCATTTCAGATGTCGATCTCATCGTAGCGTAAAATCTTTTCATCATTTTAAATACAGTCGAGTTTGAAAATTCATTCTTGACCTCAGGAACAGCGGTTTACACAAGGTCCATTTAGTGGCTGATCTGGAGATTATTCGTACTACAAGACTTTTCAAAGTAAATCAAGGAATTGTAGATGCAATTGGGCAAAAGCTATCTGCTGATGAAGACCATGTGATAGAACTGAAAGCTCCAGTGTAGCTTGTAAAAAGACATTTTGGGGAGATTGTTTTGTCAACTTTCAACTAAAGGCTTATTCTCTCTCATTGCTTTCTTCTTCTCCTCTCTTTGTCTTTTTCCTTTCTCT
The DNA here is from genome assembly GCF_002814215.2 of Seriola lalandi dorsalis. Classification (NCBI taxonomy): domain Eukaryota; kingdom Metazoa; phylum Chordata; class Actinopteri; order Carangiformes; family Carangidae; genus Seriola; species Seriola lalandi. Next base: position 598,126 of record NW_019525522.1, on the reverse strand, counting down.
CTCATGACTGATACTTTGTTTTATTGTATAACGAAGCCTCTCTCACCATGTGCACAATAATTCTGGGTTTTTTTGGTACATTTTAATGTATTTTCGTACTCTTTTTACACAGACTTGTCCAAACTGATACATTTGTGTTTGTTTATTTTGTATTTGCAGTTGAATGGCGCAGTTTCATTGTCGCTGGCGTAACGTGTTGATCTGTGTGTGCAGTCCATGCATCTGCCTGGCGCTGCTGTTCATCTACGCCACTATCATGGTGTGTATACGTATGGGTAGCACAGCATCGTCCTGGGCCGCAGAGAAAAATCATTTTGTGGCCTCAGGAACTTTTACAAACAACAGCTTTGCCCCTCTGCCTAAAACTTTCTGGGAGTTCCACTTGCATGGGGATGCCTTTTGGAACAATCTCCAGCAGGTCACTGACCGGCATTTTAACCCCATCCTGCACCCCAACGACCACAAGAGGGGATTAGGTAAAAGCACCTCTGATGAGTCCCCACTGAGGCAAAGTTTCTCTGCGGTTATCAACCTGGATAGCACGAAGAGAAACTTTGAGAAGCTGCCACAGCAGATACAAGAGTTTGTGAGCCACATGCAAAAGAGGGACTACCCAACCATCACGCAGCCTGATGGAGTATGTGGGGCTGGGGCAAAAGACGAGAAGGAGCCTCCTCTGCTTCTCCTGGCCATCAAAACAACAGAGCTGAACTTTAAGAACCGACAGGCCATTCGACAGACCTGGGGCCAGGTGGGCTGGGTGGCAGGACAGAAGACGAACAGTAGCAGAGGAGAGGAAGGCGGAGGATATGTCCGCAGGGTGTTCCTGCTAGGCAAAGAAAACACGGAGGAGCTGGGTGTAGATTTATCTGATTTAGTGCAGCTAGAGAGTAAACGTTATGGAGACATTATACAGTGGGACTTCAAAGACACATTTTACAACCTCACCTTGAAGGACGTGCTCTTCTGGAGCTGGTTCTCACGTTCCTGCGGCCGGACTCGCTTCGTCTTTAAGGGAGACGACGATGTCTTTGTCAACACCCCAAAAATGATAACCTACCTCCAGGAGCAGCTGAAGAAGCCGAAAGCATACAAGACCATGAAAGACTTCATGGTTGGAGATGTCATAGGTGCAGCCATGCCCAACCGAGTCAATAAGTCCAAGTACTTTGTCCCTGACAGCTTCTACAAGGGCTTCTATCCTACATATGCAGGCGGGGGAGGGGTGGTGTACTCAGGCCAGCTGACCAAACGCCTGCACAACATGTCTAAAAAAGTTCACCTGTTCCCCATTGATGACGTTTACGTAGGTATGTGTATGATTCGGCTCAAAGTGCACCCCGTTCACCACCCTGCCTTCCTCACGTTTGACTTTCCTGGAAAGGAAGAGCAGGAGCTGTGTTCGTACCACAGGATCCTATTGGTCCACAAACGAAGCCCCCACCAGGTAGTTAAACTGTGGGACCACATGAATAAGACACAGACCCAGTGTTGGGACGTGCCTCTGAAGACCGTTGGCGAGAGCAAAAATAAGCCAAAAACTCTATGATGTTAAAGACAACGACTCTAAACATTTCCTGTTAAGAGTTACGAAGAGGCGACAGTGTGTTAACTTATGTCTGTTTTACTTCAGGTATCCATGTTCTGGGGTTAGGTTTTATAATTTAATTACAACTAAACATTAAAATTTTCAAAGGATTAAGCTAGTGTTTTTTGCATGTGATAATCCATTTGCTACAGACACCCTTTTCACAATTTTTTCCTTTTAAATGTATTTTTCCAGCCAACAAAAATGTAACAGTAGCATGGCGAAGAGTCATAAAGTCAGTGAACTATCTTAGTAATGTGAGTCGTGCAAGAATATTTTCCCACAGTTAGCTGACATCAGCCACCCCTGCTAGTGGTCATACCAGACCAGCTACGTCTGGAGTCGCACTTTAAGTGTTAAGATTTAAGAGTTATGTGCTTCAAGTTTTAAAATAATCATAATAATAACACTGAAGGTTAGCTGTGTTAAATGTAGTAATTTTTAAGATAACTGTGAATTTAGTGGTTAAGTTGGTTTTGCAGTGTTGAAACTGGGAAGGTCTCCACTCCGGCTCCGGTCGTTTTGAAGTAAAGAATGGGCTCCACTCCGGTTAAACTCGCTTTGGAAAACTGTCCACAATCAGCCAGTGTGATGAATGTGTAAAATACATTTTTGTACATTACTGTGAACTATTTCTGGTTCTTTCATCTCCCAATAAGCTTTCGATATGCCCTGCTCTATTTTCATGACAAAAGCTCCTCCTTAAAGACTCATCAAAGCCATAAAGCCAAAAACCCAACAGACCTGCTTTTCATTGTGCTTTGCTCATGCAACTGGTACTGCTATAAAAACAAATGCAGAAAACCACCCATCACCAAAATGTGATAATACAAGTTTCTAGAGCAGAGTCCTGGGAAAAAAAAGAGAAACAAAAGATGAAAAAACAGTGGTCATCCTAATAAACTGAAGTCGAGGCTTTCTTAATCTGTGATAAAGGTTTTCACAACAGGCACAGGAGACAGAACAGGGAGTGCCGTTTGAAGCAGAGCGGATGTTCTTCATATTCACCTTCCCCAGCAAGTGCTTTTAATGCCAAGAAATTCTCTGCATACATTCACAAGACAATGCTCTTTTTAGTGACGATGCAAATAGATCATTGTCTATCAATGAAACGAAAGGTAATTCTAAGTAGAGATAATGCATTAATTGTGCAACAATTTCATGAAGACCCCCCCCCCCCCCCCCCCCCCTTCATTGTCCTCTGAACCAAAACCTACACCCTTGGCTCATCTGATTGTTGGCTAAGAATGATTCATTTGAAGAATTTGGTGGCAGCTGTGTTTGTTGACGACCGCCGTAAAGCTTTGTAATATTTGAAGAAAACCTTTAATAGGCATGAATACTTAATTAAAACGTTTTATGCAAAAATATTTCCCGTTTCAAATGTTGCTTCACAGCATTGTCATGCACTTCCTAGACATACAAGGAGACTACAGCAGTAAGACAGTAAAGACAGTAAGGCAGGCATTCAGGATGTTGTATTTGTAGCATGTCATCCCACTAATTTCTGTGTTTACCAATCAAGCCACGAGGACAAACTGTCAGGTATTCCAGCTCCAGTAGAACCGGTTCCAATAACAATAGGATGAAACTCATTGGCTTCATATTATGAACTAATCTTTAGGAATGCAATATAGTATTGTGTTTATGCTTCATGCTTGTAAAACCTCTGCACAATTATTCCAGAGGAGACAGCTCTTTGAATGAAAGACATTCAAAACAAAATGTTGAATTCTCTAAGTGGAAGACGTGGAGTGGATGATATTAAGTCAAACTCAAGAATGCATCTATTTCCAAAACTCTTGTCATTATACAAACCAAAATCAGAGGCAGGGATGGTGGTAAAAGATGAGGCACAAACCGGTCACAATGATACGGCCTGAGACAAGGTCAGATGAAACTACAGCAATCTGACACATCTGCACACGCTTGTGACAAAACAAAGAACTGTGGTTAGTGGCAGCACTCATTTGAATTCAATCAATCAGCACTAGAGAGCGGCTCTGTGAGGGGGCGGTGACGGTCTAATCAGTTAAAACAATGTCCTCCGCAGGACTGGTCTTACAGGTACGGTGTTTAGAGTCTCACCACGCCACACACTCCTCAAGCAACCCAGCAAATAAACCAAACATGACAATCATGGTTTTTTGTTTTTTTTTTTAACAGTGACAACAATGAATTTTTTGAGTGGTTTGTGAGTTTCTAACAGATTTATTTTGTCCTACAGAGGAAGATGAACAGATAGATAGATATAACAGTTTACATTAGCATCACCCTGCGAATGTACTGTATTGCCCAGGTATATTATTTACTGGCAACACAGTAATGACTTTGCTGGAGGTCGGTATATAAACATGCTTGAGTGTGAGACATGTTCTCAGTAAGATGACAATAGAAACTTATCCTACCAAATTTCTAACATAGAAAATCACAGGATTCTTATTCAATTTCTGATCAATTTCAACTTAATGACTAATTACAGCTTTAAAAAAACAAAACAAAAAAAAGCCCCAAAGCCAGACGTATTTTGTCCTTACTTTGTAAGTTCAAGTCCACTCAGTGAGGCCAGCCATTTATAGTGTCTCCAACAGCTTGTGAAAGGACAACTGCAGAAGGAGCTGTAGCATGAGGACCACCTCACATCAGTCAGTGATAACAGCAGCACAGCAGAGCACACTGTCACATGATTTCACAACTCTCACTCTCAGTTGTCTGTTTCCTCCGTGCTCCAGCTATGAACCATTTTCTGTCCTTCCCTATTTGTCCTCATTTTCTTCCTCACTGTCGTCGTCCTCCTCGCTCTCACTGTACTGGTAGTTACGGCGGTTGGTGTTCACAAAGAGGTCGCTCTCATCGTCTTCAGAGTCGCTAACTTCCTCTTCCTCATCCTTTTCTTCTGTCTCCTGCTGTTTGTTTGTCTTGTCCTGCGCTGACGGCTCCTCCATAAACCCCTCTGGCCTGGAGAAAACGAAGGGAACATCTCAGTACAGTCAGTAACACTTGACAAAATGAGATCATCTTTGTGTGTGTCCCCACTCACCAGAGCTGCTGTTTCTGCAGGTACTGAATGTGATCTTTGTAGAGAATGAAGCTGATCTCTGCCTTCACCTTCTCTCCTTCCTCGATAGGATCCACAATCACATAGTCACCTTCAGGATCAGAAAGCAGACACATCTTAATTGTGAATCAAAAAATAAAGGTCATCAGGCCACATCATTCACTCTGAATATGAGCATTTAGCCCCTAGCTAACAGTATGAAGTTCAAAAGTCTAGACTCCAAAATCCAATAGACGGCCTGTGCGCCAGGTCCGGCCGGTGGCAGCCAAATGTCTGACCTACGCCGTTTCATTGGCACTGGTGCACCTGACTTACCATGTGAAATTAAGTGCAAACTGCTACTTTATTTTCACTTCATCCCACACCGTACACTTGATCTACACCGTATTTGTAAGATGCACTGCGTACTCTCTATCCGCCTGTCATGTAAGCGAGTAATTACGAGTCACAGATGATAAATAACTGTCCTAAACCAAGATCAACATGGTTTTAAAGAAAAAGCGTGACGTCGACCAGGAGAACCATCCACTCAAATTTGACTGGACTGATCAGTTTTATTTTATTGTACCGGACCATGCCACTGCTAAACCCACATGCCTGATATAGATTCAGATTGTAGGAAAGACACAGACTCTCCAATGCACATCCAGGCCAGTGCCGTGTGTGTGTGTGTGTGTGTGTGTGTGTGTGTGTGTGTGTGTGTGTGTGTGTGTGTGTGTGTGTGAACAATTAAAATGGTTGGTTATGTGGTTCTGTTTGCTGGTTGTGATATCCTCCTCCTGAGGTGAATGTGGTTGTAGAGATGCTGCTGATAGCGGTATCTCTGTGGAGAGCTGTGTGGACATTTTGCAGATGGGTGTTTGACTGTTTGACAACCAGCATTAATGTTATTGATGGCAGGCACAGATATGTCAGGTCTTTGTAGAAATGTTGCCTTAGGACACTCTTTTCCCAATGTGTGCCACTCGCTGCAGTGCGGCTGTTGGGGTTAGTAGTACGTTGCCAGCACTGTAAATTAAAATGCTTTTGATTTGAGTTTGATATAAAAAGTTGTGACTATTATATATGTGTGAGTGTGTGTGTGTGTGTGTGTGTGTGTGTGTGTTTATAGGGGCATTTAAGTAATTAAATGGTTGGTTTTGTTTCAAAAGTGCTTTTTTTTTTTCCTCTTGTCTGACCCTAAACATAGACTTTGAGAATCCCTGACCCACATTATTACTACTACTACCAACAACAACAACAACAACAACAACAACAACAACAACAATAATAATAATAATAATGTCTGCACATAGATAGAAAACCCTGCGATGTCTGGAAAAAACCCTGGACATTTTGGCCCTTTGCTTGGCATGCTTCACATAATTTGTTCTAGACAGACTCGGTTATAGAAACAAATTTGTTCCATCTTCTGTTTCGATCTTCAATAGCAGCAGTTAAACACTGTATCATTAGAACATGGTCAGACTTTATAGTGAGGGCTAGGTTGTGCAATATCCCTGTTTTACTGGGTTTATCAGTCATATCACTTTTATTGGTTTTAACAGTTTTATTGGTCTTACTGGTTTTAACTGCTGAAAATTAAATAAAATATTCTACTGCATGAATGACTGTAAGGATCCTGCTAAGTATGTCTGGAGATGAATGTTCTGTGATGCTGTGATACTGAGCCCATGAAAAGTTTCCGCAGGGGGAAAATAAATATCTTTTTATAAATGAAGATGAACAGACATGTTTTATCAGCCAGCACGAAGCAGCACGTCAACACTGACTGACTGACTGACTGATATTGGCCCGTTCTTTTGATATCATATCAATATCTATTCTCATGAAAAAAAAATAAAGATAAACAGCATTTTTCTTATCATTGAAGACAGAAACTCCCACATGTACACACACTGTGGTAGACTACTTAAACTCTATAGATTTTTGAAAATGTATTCCTGAAGAATGTATCAGTAGTTCGACTAAAAAATATAAGATTGATTAAATTTTTGCTGTGCACTTTTGAACGGACATAAAATGAAACACTAGTTTTGATTAATAAAGACTAATATTGCATATTTTCATATTTCCCTGTTGAATGTTTTAGCAATAATCAAAGTTTAGCCAAAATTGGTTAAATTGTGTGTGCGCAGCCTGAACGTTGGCAATTTTCTCCCTAAATCGGGTCTTTGTCAAACTGAGGACATGGCTACAATAACCAGGTTGAGAAACAGAAAAACTGTTATTAATACAGATATTTAGACATAATTTCTATTTAGTCAAATCTTTATCCATACTTTAGAGCCATAAACAACTTCGCACAGTAAGGGGTATCAGTTCTACACCATAATCAACACATTGCCATTATGCTGATCATGGAAACACATTGATAACCACGATGAGCTTCTCTGACTTGGTCTTGTGAGCACTAGAAGCAGTATTTCTGAGCTGATAGACTGACACTGTATG
>NW_019525522.1:536026-588526 GCF_002814215.2 Seriola lalandi dorsalis | reverse complement strand
GGAAAACTAACATTATTTTCATTTTTCTTTATTTTTATCCTGTGTCATCAAACCCTCCAATTAATGCAAAATAATACAAAACAATATTATGTTTTGTACATTAGAGTGCAACCTAAAAGCCAGACTGTGGCCTTATTACATGATGTTGAAACAACCTCTCTTTGCCAGTGGCAGAAACACTCAATATTCAAATCTTAATAAGTATGTCATATGTTGCAGGGCTGTGGTACTGAATTCTATTGTATAAAGGTGGCATTTCATAGACTAAATAATTAATTGAGAAAATAATTTGCACATTAATTGACAATGAAAGCAATCGTTAGTTACAGCCCTAGTTGTCTTACCTGCTCTCCATAATCCTCCCCCCAGCTGTTTTTGATGGCCCAGAATGGCATTCCTTTACCTGAAATCACAAAAACACCCATACAATGCACTTGTCTGCAAATAATCATGCTTTATGTTGTTGACACGATAAACACATGTGTCTGTCTCTTGGTTCTCGGGAGTAAGAACTGGGTAAATGAAATGAGGATAAAAATAGCATAAAAAAGAAAAACGTACGTTCTCCATATCCCACCATCAGCACAGCGTGGTCGATCATCCAGGGGTTGCAGAAGATCTTAAAAGGGTGAGAAACACCCTTCCTGTAGAACTGCAGAAATACAAAACATAATTAAAATGAATTAAATATGGTTACATGCTGATAATTAAATTCTAGTGAAAATGAGATACAGTGTGACATGATAATTGTGCTATAACTAGATGTATATGCAAGTGATGGCAGAGTGTTAAATATGTCAAATTATAATGATTCTGTCACAGCTGTGGAGGTGTGTGACAGTGTAATAGTGGTTACCTGCATTGCAAAGGCATTCAGAGCAACAGAGACTGGTCCATTCTCAGCGAGCCAAGCTGCAATTTCTGAGGAAAAAAAAGGCAAAATCAGTTGATTTAACAGCCTCTTGTTTCAAACTGACAATATCTACTACTTAATTAATAAAAACTTCATGTGTATTTTAGAAGGAATATCTGGGGACATATTTATCAGCGCTTTGCCCACTCACCCTTCTCATCTTTGGACAGCTCCACAGAGCTGTTGATATAGGCGGCCACTTTCCTTGTGGTGAAGTCGCACCTCTGCTTCTGTCCAGTGTAAGTGTAGTCAGTCTCTGTCTCCAGACCACCTTAACCACACATGTGGGAGAAGGATTAAAAGGTTAAGAGTTTGCACACATCGTCAGCTTTAATGCAAAAATAAAAAAATCCAGACGTATGCAAGTCTATATAATCCTCTCTCTTTTGCAGTTTGCTCAGAGTCAGAAATGAGCTATAATTTCCTTGGATTGGGAGCAAAATGTCTCAGTGTGGTTGCACACATCATTTGGCCTCCACTCATTTAATTCTCACCCAGTTTCTCAATGGCTTCATAGGCATTTGATGGCAGCCCTCCTCTGCACGCCTGGTCCAGCCCATCACAGTCAACCAGCTCTACGAGGGGACAAATCAATACACCAATCAAATCGTGGCTTTTATCTGTAACTGTAAACAGTTGTTTTTTTTCCTGCAGGGAATGTAATTGAGTTATTTTGTCATCTGTTTGTGTGTGCATGTGTCTTTGTTACCTTGTTCAGAAAGTGACAGCAATGCACCATTTTTCAGGAACCACTGGCCTTCAATGTTGCCTGTCACAGAAAACGCCCAGCAGGATCCACACATACCCTGCAAGCAACACACACACACCCCAGTCAGCATGACGTAGGCAGGAGCTGTAATTTATTCATTAGTGAGCCTGCTATTGAGAATGACTGCACTAAAATCAACTCTGTATGTTGGTACCTGGTTCTTAACGGGACTGACAGCTCCATGATCCCGCCAATCCCAGCTGGCAGGGGCAGGGCCACGGGCAGGAGAGGCTGGTTTCATTGGTCGCTGGAGAGTCCATTGGCTCAGCAGCGGGTTCAGGTATGTAGAGCGAAACTCCTCCTCTAGAGAGAAACAGAGGGAGAACAGGGAAACATTTGTGTTACTTAAGAGGATTTTTTTTAAAGAAAAGCTAAAGCAACACACACAAAAAGCAGAAGATACATTTCCTCGTTAGACACTGTGTGGAAATACAAGCACACACAGACACGCACCAGTGAGGTCACTGAACTTGGTGACTCCATATTCAGCTGAACCTTGATCCAAAGACTGGAGCTTCTCAGCGGTCTTGAGGTTCTCGTGGAAGATGCGCAAGCGACGGTCTGCCTCTGCAGGGTCAAAGGTCAAATACACACATTTAAAAAGACTTTTTTTTTTACTCCACTTGCTGACACTCTTACAGTGAATTACAATCAGTGAGAAGGCAGATGGACAGTGTCAAATATATTTTAATTCAACACTCAACAAATAGATAAAGCTAGAAAATACCTCCTAGGGATGGAGACAAAAACTGTTGTTCTGTTTACACCTCTTACATCTTTTTATTTCGTGTTTAACTGTCTTGGTTATATTGTATTCAATCTCTCATCTAGGATTCTTTGCTAGTTCAAATTAGGTAATGTTTATTCACTGTTGATCAAATGCTTATAACCAATAGTACAAAAGAGCTTTGTCTATTGAGCTTTATAGTTTTCAAACAGGATGGACACAATGGGCTGTGAGTGCATAAAGAGGTGTGCAGACAGGAATGCAACACACTGTGCACCTGCTATGCTTGGTGTGCACGAGGTATGTATACGTGTCAGTCATTTACCCTCCTGGCTGCTGTAAACCTTATTGTATTTAGCCATGAACTCTTTGAACTGTCCCAGCAGCTCCACAGACTCCTGTCAGATAAAGAGCAGACAAACACACTGAGTCAACAGCACAAACCTCGAGTCTCGAGTTCAAGTCGATTGTAGCAGTTCACGACAAATGGCAGACCACATGCATATAACAAGGCCAAACTTAACATCAACATTTGACTGTCAGTTCTGTTATTCATGTGATAATGATATCATGTTTTACCTCCGGCGACTGGCTGGTGGACGAATCCTCCACCTTGTTGGTCTCTTCTACTTCAACTGACAAGTGAGAGGAAAACATGTTTAATGCCGACGTACATAACACCTATATTTATGTTTCATGTGTTCAAAAGTGTGTTGCCTCTGGTTTTCTCATTAGTAAGTAAAATAAATGGAGATCACTGAAGGTGAATTTTGACATGATTCTTTGCTGCATAACACTAAATCATAGAGTGGGGCCTTTTTTTCATTTAGTGGAAAAATAAAATCAACATTTATAAGTGGACCTATTACTATTTAACCTTTTACCTAATCTATCTCTTTGGTATAAAGCATCACTTATTGACCAGGTTAATGAACATTAGCGTTATATAATAACGGAGATATAAAGGTCAAATCCTGTTACTTTTTTTTGGCAACATTCAATTTTTTGCAAGATACGGTCCAAATGAAGGGAATATTTACATAGCCTTTGCTCAGTAACTAAGTCCATGCGCTGACCGTTTGGTTTGGCATGATTAGTGCCAATAAATACAACAGTGATGTATAAAGAACGTTAAAGGTTATTTTCTATATAAACATGGTTTTAACCAGTTTGATTGGGCCAGTGTCATGCTGGAAGATACTGCTGCTATAACAGAAAAAAAAGCATGATGGGATTACACTGAAACCACATAAACAGTAGGTGAGGTCACAGTAGTGATTACAGCTAACTGAGACCTCTTGGGGTAAGAATAAAGATATAAAAAAGATACCAGTGCAGAGGAACTACAGTCACTACTGCCATAACTGGGTTCTTTGGCTATATTGTGACGACGGGACAGCTGTAGCAGCAAAGTCATAGATCTTAAATGTTGAATGATCAGTGTGTTTGGCTGCTGACATGCTCCTGACTGACCTTTAGGCTGGCACTTCTGTTTGAGCAGAGTCGAAGTGCCCTGCCAGGGAACATCCCACACCTCGAACATGCACAGCTCCGTCTGATACAAAGAAAAACATCCACAGCTGATATCGATGTACGAACATTGTATTAACCTGATTATGCTGTCATATACTATATATATGGGGTGTTACAAATTGATTGATAAGTGGAATAATGTGTTTAACACACTGAAGGCCAAACTGTCAACATCAAACAGAGCATGTGATTCATTTATAAGAGCATTTTCTTGTTTCTTTGGCTTCATTTTCACTATAAAGTCTTAAGAACAGGCGAACAAAGAAACAGAAAAAATTATGTGTCAGCCGAGTGTATGCATGCATGAGGGCATGAGACATGAGCATGCTTGGGGTAACTCCAAGTCAAACTCAAGTCACAAGATCATTTAGCTGGCGATATCTCTGCTGAACAAACAAAACTACATTTCTGCAATAAAAAATCAATACAGAGTTAAATTCACATTCCCATTTTGGCATATTACAAACTTCTTAGAGGAATCTGCTAATTTAAAACCATAACAATGACCTACTTTCACACACACACACACGCACACACACACACACACACACACACACACACACACATCCTACCTTGAGTTTCTGTGACTCGGGATAGAAGTCACATGTCCTGAGCATGGTGGATTTCTTACACTGAGTGTTACTCACTTCCACTGTTATAGTGTAGCGGATTCCCTTAACCAGCTGGAAAACAGACACACAGATACAGTGGTAACTTTAAATTTACAAACAATATACATTTTCTTTAATGAAGCATATATTCAGGCATGATGCTGACTGTGTTGCAGTCTAGTGTACCTAGTGGTCATATGAAATTTGTACATTTGAATGACAGGCAAAGCTTTTTGCAAATCTATGTTCTATATGTTGGAGTATCTGGATGCTTCTTCTGGAGCAACACTAGGCCACACTACTCAGATGGTTGCGCTGATAATGACAGTGCAATGAGGCCATTTAACTGTTAGTGTCAAGCCAGGTTAAACTCAATGATGCAACTTCCTGCCAGAATGAAAAGATGAAAATTGAGAGGCTTTCTTTCTGGGCTTCAAAGAAAATACCGAACTAAAAACCAAACAAATTTGATAACAAGACTGTAAATGTGATCATAAAAATGTACTAATTTTAGTGTATGCACAATAAACGTTAATACCGCAGTGAACAATTGATGCCATTATTTTGAAGGTAAGTCCAATTATTTCCGGCCTGTTTAGCTAACTCTTGGTTTAACTGCCCCAGACCGCAGTTGTTTACAAAGAAATCAGCACGCATGACTGTTAGCTCAGTGGACTAAGTCGTTATATAACCAAAATCCCCCGCCACACCAGTACACCAGTACACTGCGACAAAATAAGACCACAGTATACTTTGAGTGAATAAAAATGATAATAAAAGCCACCGTGTGTATTAATGATACCTGTTTGGTTGCGGAGATGAGCCGGCTGACCCTGCGGAGGTGCATTGCGTTTGAGCCCCGGTTGTAGCGCTCCTCGGCGAACTCCAGAGCCTTCTTCAGGCCGGGGTCTGACTCATGCAGCCGGATAGGAGAGCCGGGAGGCCCGAACAAAGGCCGGTCGAGATCCTCGCCGAGCCCGAACACTGTGCCCAGAACGGCGGCCAGTGCCAGCCACTGGACCACCAGACAAGAGCGGAATCCAACCATCATGTTGGCCCGGTGTGTTGTCAAAAGTAAAAGGGACCGATGTCCAGTCTGTGCTCGGTTAAAAAGAGGGATGTTTGTTTTCCTAAAAGAAAAATCGATATTATTATCAGCAGCAATTACACAAGAGACACGGTGTTGTTGCCAAACAAACCTGGGATGAGCCTGTGGGAGGAGACAGGGAGTATTAATGGGCGGGGTGCATTCAAGAAACACCCATACACTGTATAGCTCATACCCACACTCATGACTAAACAATAATGTCACTTATAAATCCGTAATAACCGGTTAACAAATCACATCAAGTATGTGGCACTCTTTACGGCAGAGCAAAGAAATCCGGATCAGTGAGGACCTTGGGTGATACAGTAATAGTAGTACTCAAGCATATTGTACTGGATATGTTCACACCTAAATTGCTGTAATACAGTCACTCAAATATATGGTATGTGTTAGAAAATACTTTAGATAACTTTCTCAAATGAGTCCCGGGCTTCAATAACCTGCTGTGTAACTGAAAAATTGAAACGATTATCTTGTAGTCTATCATCTTCTGCCATGTGTGTTTCATTCTTTTTTTCTGAATCAGTTCTGTATCATAATGATAGTACGAGTTTATTAAGTTCATCAAGAGAGTCTACAGTTGTCAATGGAACTGCAAATTACTGCTCTTGTATTGGGGCTGAATGCAGTTGTTCAGTTTTCAGTTTATTTCATTAATTTACACATTGGCAAATACTAAATAATTTGGCATTTAAGAATTTCACTGACCATGAGTATTGCAGAGAATTGCTGTTTAGTTTATACCTCTAAAGGTTTATGGTAAAAAATAAGCAGTAAACCAGTAACATGAAATGTTGGTTATTAATTAATTGACGTGCGACTGTCAAATTCAACCACTAGATGGCGACAAAATACCGTAACTTTTATTTTATTTTCCTGCGTGGGGCTTTAATTTTGAAATCCTTTTTGAATCATCTTACTTTTGTGGTGCTTTTATTCTAGAGGATCCTGGCCGGAAGTATTGTTGTTGTTGTTGCTGCGGAACAGAGGCGCTAGCGCTGCTAGCACCACGGCCAGAAACATCTGTTGCTAAGCTAACATTTTAAACTTGCTGGCAGCTGGTATAGCTGCCCGAAAACGTTTTCACCGTAGAAACAGTGACGTTAGCTGTCAGTTTGCCCGCCGGATGACAAAACTGCTGTCGTGAACGTTATGACTTCTTTATTTTCAGGGATCAGGTTGTATTCTTAGCATTAGCCTCTGAGCAAAGGTCTGACTGGCAGACATGGAGACTCGGGGGATTGAAGACATGTTTGACTTTCGTCGGTAAGTCAGCTAACGGCAGTTAGCCAATGTAAGCTACACAGATAACCTTTAGCTAATGCTAATTAGCCACGACTACAGCAACATTGCTGTCTTATTCTGTGTGTTCAAGAAAAACAAAATTCTGTTATCGGTGTCATTCGTTTGCTAGCTGACTACTCTAGGCTTCCGAACGAAGGGAGATCAAAGCTTTTATAAAACATAAAGCTAGCTAGCTAATCTAGCTGTGTACCAGTGACGGTACACATAAACGTTTTATTGCTTACGTTTACTATCCAACCTTATGCAATCCTAATTTTATTGTTAATATTTCGCGGTCATTAGCTGTAATGCGCTTCAACTAGCTAGCTTAGCCTTAGATAGTTGTTGAATTTGACATTGTAAAATTACGACAGTCTGTCAGATGAGAATGAAGTTTTCTAAGAGACCCAACTTATTTAAACTTGGCACAATAGGCTGAAATAATATTTGTACCTCAGTGAATGTGGAATATGGTGAATGACTTTGCCAATAACCTCAGATTTTAAAAGTGAAAGTTGTACCTCCACCATTTATTCCAAGAATAGATGCCCCATATTTCACATACATTTGGGACATAAGACCTGTATGTGCAGCAGTACCGATTATAATGTTGGATCAGACCAATACTGAGCATCCCAGATGTTCTTTAGCATCTAAGTGCTAAGCCAACCACTGAGTGACACGTGTAATAACGAAGAGAATGACAGCTGCGGACTGTGGTTAAGTGTCAGACTGAAACTAACACTAAGGCTGACTCCCTAGTAAAGGATGTTTTTTTTCTGTGATTAATTATCTTACTCTCCAAACTTAAGAGAATTGTTCAAATTCATATTGAGGTGTTAAACTCTTATTTAGTAGTTTAGCAGCAGGTTTAGGAAAAAAAGAGATGTTCCAGCAGTATTATATATTACAGTGGTGGACTCTTGAGTTTTTGTTGAATATGTAATCTATAGCTTCTCTGTATGATACATCTGATCTGTCATATTTTTTATTATTAGGTAATATAACATGGCAACTCAACTAAAGAATGATATTTAGCAGTTAACCTTGATCTGCATTTATTTGTGTGATATGTGTGATTTTGTGTGGCCTGTCAATGTCTCACCATCAACAACATTTCACCTTTTTCATGTTTCATCTATTTCATTTAAAAATGTGTCTTTCTCTGTACAGGTTCCCCAAAGATGCAGTTGTTCTCCTGCTGTTGCTGATTTACTTTCCAGTTGGCATTTGTTTGATGTTAATACGGATTTTTATTGGTATACACGTGTTCTTGGTCAGCTGTGCACTTCCAGAAAGTTTTGTTAGAAGGCAAGTATTTTAAAGTATCAGTTGTTCCTCTCTCAGCAGTAATAATTATTGTATTTGTGATAGTAGTACGTGTGGTAGTAGTCACGTATGTGTAATCCATGATAATCAAAGTCTGCAATCATAGTAATAGAGGTACATGTAGCGGTATAAATCTAAGGAAAAGCAGTGCCAGTTAATGCTAAAACAAACTTCTATGCATACTGTGTAGTATCCCATTAAAAATAACTGCAGCATGATTGCTCACAGCTGTAATGACTGCATTAAATTCAGCTACCCCATTAAAAACCATTAAGGCAAATGGCTGCTCAATGTTTTTGATATGTGTCTTTTACACATGACCTCCTGTGAATGAGACCTTGTTCACAGTAATTTCAGTGTTTAAATAAAGGTGACGACTGTATAATTAGATAATGCATATACATTAAACCGTATTGAGTTATTCCATGTAGACCGTTACCAAGAGTGATTTATTATTTTTTAGGAAAAATAACACATCTACAATTCTGTGCTTTCTGGGGACTATATTGACTTCCTTGTAGTTAACAATTGCATCCTCTTTACATCTTTACATCTTTACATTTTTATTTTGCTTTCAGATTTATTGTGAGAGTTATGTGCTCAGTCCTGGGAATGCATGTGAGACAGAAAAACCCTCGCTCCAGAGACAAAAACACCAAGCTGTACATATGCAATCACGTGACAGACTTCGACCACAACATCATCAACCTTCTGACCCCCTGCAATACTGTGAGTGTTTGGCTTTTAAAATTTTATATTTGTTAAACTATGTTATGCAGTATGTGTTAAACATTTTTTTCTCCATCATAAAACTGCTACACGCTTCCTGCATGAGTTGGCACTTGTCAGCACACACTAACTAACATGTCTGCAGTGACGTAATTGTGGACATGCACATATCTGTCAAAATGTTAATCATATATGTGGAAAACTTCACAGTGTTCAAATCAATGCTGTATATATTATAGCATTGATAGTCACAGATGAACCTTACGACATGACTCTGCTAGGTTCTGTTCATTGTGCTTTGTGTTAACAACTGGAGCAATAGCAAACCCTTTTAGATCACCTACATGTCAGTATTACTTTTGAAGCTCTGTGAACGCTCCCTTGATGAAACGGCAAGGATGAAAGCACATCATGTTCTGTAGAAACACTTGGCTGCAGATGACAAATGTATGTTTGCACCGGAGACTGTGTGTGCAGTGGTGCATGAAAGCATGTTAAAGTCTTACCTGCTGGCTGTCTGGGCCATTTTACTATCCCTCAGCCACAAAATATGTCTTTGTCTTTTTAGTTTTGTGCAATATTTTGTTCTGTACATTGTTAAATATGGTGATCGCTGTGTTTGGTGATCTTGCTCTGTCTCTTTCTCCTCACCAGCCCCAGCTAGAGGGCTCCACAGGCTTTGTGTGTTGGGCCAGAGGCTTCTTTGAAATCCATTCAACATCTGGCCAGGGAGCGATAGGAGAGTCTCTTCAGAGATACTGTTCCACTGAAGGCACCGCGCCTTTGCTCCTGTTTCCTGAAGAGGACACCACAAACGGCCGTGCTGGCCTGCTCAAGTTCAGGTAAGTGTAAACATTTGCGTAGCAGTGTAAACCACTCATTGTAAGAATTGATATTTGATTCAGCTCTCCTTTTTCTGGTTTTGGATAATTGTTTCTCATTTACTAACTAAACTAGTTGTAAATCACAACAGTAAATGTTGGGATCCATCTGTATTTTGCACATGAAAACTCAAGACTTTGGTTGTAAAAAGAATGATGAAGCTGGCCACAAGTGATCATCCTTCTTCCACTGCACGTTGAGACTGGAGATGAATTACTTTGGCGGTAGTTTCCCCTTTCTAATTTCCCTCCAGAGTTCTGTGGAGACATTAGTGTAAGGAAGTGAAAACTGCAGCAATCCTTTTCTTTGTGGAGTTCTGAAATTCAGTTAATATTAGTTTTTCATTACACACTAACAGTGACTAAATTGGCATGAAAAAGTCGCTGGCAGTTTGCTTCACGTTCCTCTGTGTTATCTCAATGATGTGATTAACTTAAGAAATATTATTTAATATTATACACTTAAAATAAATCTGACTGTATTGACAGTTTCTCTTTGTTTACTTATCCAACTAACATACTATATTTATTATTTTCCTCTCAGCTCCTGGCCTTTCTCACTGACTGATTCCATTCAGCCAGTGGCCTTAAGGGTGACCAGACCATTGATTGCTTTGGTAATGTCACTTCAACCTGACTTTTAAGACAAGATAGAGAACTATCATTACAATATTATTGATCATATATTGTGTTAACAGCATCTGCAGCTTGAATCTTGTGTGTGTGCGTCTGTGAGTGCTATGAAACAAGAGAAGAGATATATTGTCGTTTAGTAGTGACATAAACTAAAAAGTAACAATGTGACTGCATTTAACACCGTACTAAAAAGCAAAATGTCAATATACAGAGGAGGTAAGGAAATCGATGAGGGAGAATAATGCATTTTATGGACCATTTCTAAGCTCTGGAAAATCATTACAAAATGAGTGAAATTTCCTGCAAGTAGCAGCAAGCTACTTAGTGTGGGCTGCTTAAATCTAATCCAGCCATCTCAGTACCCAGAGTAATTCTGTCTTGTGTTGCTGTGTGCAACAGTGGCTTAAGTTGGGCTTTTACTATAAGTGAGGTTATTTGTGAATACATGCAGGATTGTTTGGGTCACCAGGACACCTCACCATAGCTGTTACTGTCTTTATACTTTCTGTGTCTGTCTGTGCACACATAGTTGAATTTAGGGTATGTCAGGTTACACTGTAATAAAACACTGAATGACTCTGTTGTCTTTTGTCTGTCCACAGAGCACACCAGAGTCCAGTTGGCTGATGGAGCTCTTGTGGACATTTTTTGCTCCATGTACAGTGTATCATGTAAGGTACTAAATAATTTGTATCATTATTTCTATCAGCAATTGCTTTTTAGAATTAAATCACAATATTCTACAGAGGCTAATAATCAAGTAATCTTTAGACTTAGTTTATTTTTCTTGGAAACTGAGGTGGTTTTGTAGCGATGCAGGTTACATGAACTAGATCCACCAAGTACAAAAAACAAACACTTGGTCTTGACACAAGCAACAACCCCAAGCTCGTCTTCTCTGGCCGGTAATGTTGAGCATGAGTGTCAAATGGTTTTAAACTAAACTGCTTTTTGTAAGTAAATTTTAAAGCTCTGAGCTCCAAATTCAGTTTTTAAGTAGTCTCCTGATGATTTTGAGCATTTCTGTTCTGCCATAATTGTTGTCACATCTTCTTAACATTGCTTTTTTTGTTTGTGATTTTCATCCCAGTTGGCTCCCACCAGTCTCCAGACAAGATGGCGAGTCCGCACAGGAGGTTGCCAACAAAGTCCAGGAGGTAAAACCAATGTTTACCAGCTGAGTGGATTCATAGAGGGTTAGAGTTGTAACAGTAAAAACAAATGTGTAGAAAAACATGCCATACAGTTTTGCAGTTTATGTTTTTCCCTGGCCCCAATGCCTATACCCATATTCCTCTTTGGTAAACTACAAGGAGCTATAGTTCCCTAAAAGCACAATGTTGTTAGATTTCTGATTTCCCCCCTATATTTGATATTTAGTCCAGTCACCAATTCCTCCTCGTTCTGCTTTATAGCTGCAGCTATAAGTGTGTTTAATGTGTATTGTCTTTTTCAGCTACTAGCAGGTGAACTTGGCTTGGTCTCCACCAAGATCACTAAAGCTGATAAAGCAGAGCACATCAAAAGGAAAAGACACAGTGTACCACAAACATCTACCGGTATGTTAATCACATAAACCCACATTACATCCGATTCTGTTTGCAAGTTTTTTGGGGGGATGTCAACTATTGTTTTCCTGACACTAGGTGTCAGACCTGGCTCTATTGGACTTGGTTTCATGGTCCAGAGTTTGGGCACAGATGACCACAGGATTGCGAAGATGGCCCAACAAGTGAAGGATGTGCTGCCTCATGTCCCACTGAATGTCATTGCAAAGGACTTGGGTATGACACAATTTCAATTTACTTTTTGACCCAACATGCCTACCAACTCTTTGCTCTGCCCATTCTTTAACTTTACATGCACTTACATTTGTCTATTGAATTTAAACAGCAAAAACCAATTGTGTTGACACCACCATAACAAATCTGCTGGAGAACAAGGAGGAAACTCCAATGGAAGCAACTGGGACTTCTACATTTGGGCCTTCAAAGATTAGCTCCTACTCTTCTGGTTCTGCTCCCACCATAAAGGTTTGACTCTTTGATTCTGTTTGCTGCTATCTCTGAGCTCTCTAACTTATTTATTTATCATTTAGGATCCATTTTCTGTGAACATATGAATTTGATATTTCCTAGATAACTTAAGCATGTACATGTGGGGGGATTTTAGTTTAGTTATACTTTATGATGTCACGCATTTAAATAGATTTAATTTGTGCAGTAGATGCATCAATCTTTCACAATTTTTTTTTTTTTCATCTGCAGCCTGCTGCCAAATCTTTTGGGAAATCACCAGCTGACAGACATTTGTCTCTCCAAGAGAGAAAAGAAGCGCTGTATAATTTTGCAAGAAGGTGAGGTTTTTATTATTTGTAAGGATTTGCATCTATGTTAATATTGCAGCAGAGATGGCAGAAAGGTCAGCCGTACATGGTGGAATTAAATTTTCTGATATTCTCTTACGATTTGTTTTAATCATATATTTCTGGACTCATTGGAAATGCTCCTTGTCTGTTCAGCTCATGTTAATAAGACACCTCAGAACAGCCAACGCTGCTTCATTATGCACAACATCTTGCAGTTGTGCAGGAGTGAACAGTTATGCAATATTCATTTGGTTTGAGATTTGCTTTGAATCCATTCCTAGCGCTGTGTCTGTCACTCAATACCAATTCTACAGTTATAGTTACAGATGTGCCAGGCAAAAGTCTTCTGTAAAAATTACCCTGTCTTTGCCAATTTAGACCCTGCAGATTTGTTCTGAAATCCAGACAGTCTCTGACACAGCAGTGAGGGAGCACGTCATTGAGAGAGAAAAGTCGAGTGACCAACATTAGACCTCTAAACAGTCTTGTCTCTTTTTCTAAATGTCACCTGACAATATTCTGGCTCATGAAGTTCGTGAGTTTTGATCAGACACCACTGTAGATTGTAGGTGACACTGCACACAGATACCTAGTGTAACTTTAAAGTTGCAATAATCTGTATTTTTCTATTAACAATGGGTTGGATAGCTACGTGTAACGAGAAAGGGGCCGATTGTACCGACACAACCAACTCTGTGTCTTTTAGCTCACGGTTTTGGTTTTTCTGCCCACAGCTCCACTATTTTGGTTTACGCTCATACCTCTCATAAGTGTCATTTTTAGACACAGCAGTCAACTGTCTTCAGTAAAAATCTTTAATAAACTCACCATACACTAAATGCTCATCACCAAGCAGTCGACAGATGAAGTTAGCAACTAGTTGCTGACCATAGAGGAGCAATTAGCAGCTTAAGAGACGCACCTGACACATGACTCCAAGTAAATGGTAATGTTGTTCTGTAACTGTTGGATGTGTAAATAAACCACTATTTGTTAGCGAGTTTGCTATAACAACTTTTTTGATTTTGTGTGTGTGTGTGTGTGTCCGCGTGTGTGTGCGTGTGTAAACAGTTACTCTTATGAAGTGAAGTAAACACTGACTAATGGTTTTATCTGTTTTTCTCTCCCAGACGCTACATTGAAAAACATGGATTGGATCAAGACGACAGTCACTGAACACACTTCGGGTCAAGCCATCATTGAAAACTTGTCAGAAAGAAGCATATACTGCTTGCATAGCTGTCTAATTTGAATGGTGATTTTATATTCTGTCAACAGGTTCTGTTACAAAACAGATTTTGTTAATAGCAAACAATGGGGACAAGTATTCAGAACATGTATAAGTTGATGCAATGGTTATTATGCATGTCTTTAATTCTTCATTCTGGCTGATACATAATTTTGATAACAATTTGTATTATGATCCACTGACTGTGAATCATCTATTTATTTTTATAATGTCCAGAGTCGTTGATGATGAAAATAAAGTTCAGCTTGACCTTGCCTTTACAAAATTATTTCAAATACATTACAATTCTGTTGCTATTTTGGGATTGGAATTTGATTCAAATGTTCCATGGTTAACATAATCGAAAGGACAGTTTAAGCAGTTTTGTGCAAGGAAAGTTTTAAATTTTAATATGAATGGTTTGTATTTGAATAGTTCAAACCTATTTTTATTTAATCAAATTCAAGATAACCAAATCCTGCCATAAGAGGGAGCCAGATAATACATATCTGCTTAAGCCGCTGAAGCTCACTGGTCCCCCAACACTTGTAGAGAAAAATAGTCTGTAGTCTCCTCTGTCCTCTCCAGCTTTAGGAGAGATTTGCACATGAACACAAAAACTGTCCAAAACTTGAGACTAGTGAGTAATGTTGATTCATATATTTTGGGTAAATTCAGTTTTGTGAAAAATGGGAAGGTTACACAAAGTTGAGTCTTGATACACATTTACAACAACAATGTAAGTCTTATGAAGCATGTTAAAAGTCAGATGGGTTATATTCTGTTGAAACAGGTCATAATCATGTAAAAGTGTGCTGACAGCCACCGGTTTAGAAAAATGTCTTATTGATGCGATTTGACAGGCAAAAACGACAAAAAAATAACACAATCTCAAACTAAATAGTGACTGGCCCACCACCACGTACTGTATATACTATCCTCACAATATGTATCTGATCTAAGCACTATGCTTGTAAAATTATTGATAGGTCTAGTGTCACTCAGATCCAGTCAGGTACTGTATGGGTACAACACAGGCAGGAAGCTGGCCCGTAAACGTCACATTTCAGCATATCGGAAGTTACTGGCCAACGAAAACCTGGATATTTGCACAGTGCATTAAACATGGGCATCGATCCATGTTTTTTCACATTTGTTGGCTCCGCGAACATTTTCTGCCATTAAACGACCTATTTTAATTACCATTCCCTAAACAGAGCTACTGTTAAAAGTGCAATATTTCCCGCAGTACGTAAAGGCAGCGTTCTGCCTCACCGGATCTTACGTTCACTTCCGGCCTCACGGAGCATAGACGCGATTAAGCTAACAAGTTAGCAATGTCAGGTGTCGAGGAAACTTCAAATGAATCTGTGGGGGTTAAAGAAGATAAAGAGTTTGATGTAGAGGCTGAGGACCAGCTCGGGGATGATTTTGTCATTGACCCAACTCGATATTTATTTTACAGGTAGTGTCTGATTAACAGTTTCCCTATATGTTTGTGTGGGTAGCTCGGTAGCTGCTCTAATGGTAACTAAGCATTTCTTACAGTAACTTAAGTTTGTAATAACATGATAATGTTTGATAACTTCTAGTTTGATGTCAGTTTTCTTAGTCACTATTCTTAATGTTTGCCAGAGTGACGTTATCGGTAGTGTCACTGGAATCGATAGTAAACGGTTAACACGTTTATTGTATAGTTATGTGTTAATTGATTGGTTCAGTTCTGTCATTTCATCCCCGCCCTTCCCGAGCTGGGTCATTTCAGAAGCTAACAAAGTGAATATACAATGTGCTGACGCAACGTTACAACGACCATTGCTACATGAATTTGCATGTACATTTTTTCACAAAGGAAACTGACATTAACTAATCGAATTTGTTAAACAAATGTTAACCAAATGTGGTAAACATAGTTGGAACTGAGGCACTAGTTTCATTAGCTGCCTTCTGGCGATGTTGTAGGTTAGCAGCCAGGAAATCCACCCCCGTCTTTTTGTGTTTCAGAGACAGAAAGGAGTGGGCTGACCTGGAGCCTGTTCCTCAGGATGATGGACCAAATCCTGTAGTGAAGATCGCCTACTCTGAAAAGTGTAAGATTGTTAGTAAGCGATGGGACTCATGTAAACTACTAGAGGACACCATAAGCTTGAAGATGACAAGCAAACACATGCAGAGCAACGATACTTACTATTACTCACTATGATACAATTTTCACAAAATTATTTTTTATAAAAGTTTATTAATTTTGTCCTTTCAGGTCTGTTTTGAGTAAGCTGCACACAGAAGCTCTTACATCCAGGTGCTAGAAGGCCACGCTTTTTGTAGCACAGACATGTCCTGGCCAAACAGTTAATCAGCAGCTGTGTAAGTCACAACTTTGTTTTTTTATAACTACTATATATATTTCTTCCAACAGTCTCAGATGTCTATGACTATTTCCGTGCTCTCCTGAAGAATGATGAAAGAAGTGACCGGGCCTTCGCCTTGACAGCAGATGCCATTGAGCTAAATGCTGCAAATTATACAGTTTGGTGAGTATGCTGCTGGCTTGGAATATGGAAAACTAATGTATGCTATTTAGGAGTGTTTCATTTTCATAATATGGTGGGGAGGCAGAACAATTTGAAAGCTATTTTCAGTTTAAAAGTATAGAATTTTATAGAATGACCTTCTAAATGGTGCTTGAGCAAAGCTTTAGACTGCAGTGAACCATTTAATCTTGGATTACAACTATGGGATTAGAATGGTTATGTTTTGAAAATGACTATGCCCTATGTGAAATGAAGTGTAAACTAAATTTGGGTTTGGTAATGTGCAGGCACTACAGACGAGTACTACTGCAAGCCCTATCAAAGGACCTGAGAGAGGAGATGAGGTACATTACTGCCATCATTGAGGAGCAACCCAAAAACTATCAAGTCTGGTGAGTGCCTGCAAATTCATTTCAGGTCATGTTTATCTATCTACTGTTAAATTGTCTGCAAAAACACAGAGAGAAGAGAGCGGGAGCGAGGGTGGGAGCGGGACATCTCTAAAATCACTCAGTTTAATGAAAACATTAAATATAAGGATGGGTTCCCTAACTCGTCTTCCAGGCACCACAGACGTATGGTGGTGGAGTGGTTGAATGACCCTTCTGAGGAACTGGAGTTCATTGCGGACATTCTCAGCCAAGATGCAAAGAACTACCACGCTTGGCAGCACAGACAGTGGGTCATCCAGGTAGGTGTTGGAGCTCTTAGCAGAGTTTGGCATTTAAACTGAGGAATGATGTCCAGTTTTCTGCCCACAGCGAGCCTCGCTGCCAGACTGAATCCTGCACTTATTAATTTGGTTGTTTGTTGCTGTGTTGTTTGAGTCCTTCTTTAGTCAGTATTTGTCTCAAGCATCGCAGGGCCACCGCTAAAAGCACTACATGATTACATAAACAAGTTTGTTGCCAACACTTGTTTTATTCAATTTTCAGGAGTACAAACTGTGGGATAATGAGCTGGAGTTTGTGGAGAATCTTTTGGAAGAAGATGTGAGGAATAACTCTGCATGGAACCAGAGGCATTTTGTAATTTCTCACACTACAGGTTACTCTGATCCAACCATAGTGGAGAGAGAGATACAGTGAGTACTTTGTCCCAAAATATACAAGATTTGGACAGACGGTTAATTTGCACCTTTAAAGTTGGATAAAAGCTTGTGGTGTTTTTAGAGGGACTCTTTGTACCAGATCTGATTCTTTACATGAGGAGAGATTTTGTACATGTTAAAGTGTCGAGGAGACAGTACAGTTCCTAGGGAGTGTCTTTTCTTGAGCGATAAGCATCACGTCTGCTAATATTTGACCAATCCTTTATTTTTCTTTATTGATGCAAGGTACTGTCTGAGCCAGATCAGGAAGGCTCCCCACAATGAAAGCGCATGGAACTATTTGAAAGGGTAAGATGAAAAACACATAACAAATCTTTTTTCCTACAGCATATCTAAGTCTCAGGAAATCTGCAAATAGCAAACATGTTTATATTTGATCTGATAGATGAATTTATTCATCCTGTTCAGAGCTGCAGCAAAAGAGATTTTCTTTTCTTATTCTTGAGTAGAATAACTGACATTTTTATGTGCCTTCCCCATTCAGACATCCACAATATATGGCATGCTAGAGGGGAATAACTGAGCAGAGACTCTGTTATTAAAAATGGAAAAGCTCACTGACAGTATCCTTTTTTTTCTTCTTCTTCCCCAAGGATGCTGCAAGACAGAGGTCTGTCATCTCAGCCAGGTCTGCTGGAGAGAGTCCTGGAGCTTAAGGAGACACACTGTTCACCTTACCTTCTAGCATTTCTGTTTGATTGCTATGAGGATGCCTTGGAGATCAGTAACCAAAAGGAAAGTGTGGAGGAAGAGGAACAAAAGGAAACTTTAAGAAAGGCTCTAGAAGTAGGTGCTTTGTTAAAGGCAAAAACAATCTTAGAAATTGTTACAACTTAAACTTGAACCTTGAAATAATGTAATTAACGTTGTTTTTCTCACCCTTCCTGTGTTTGTTTCTCCTGGGAAGATTTGTGAACTTCTAGCACAGGAGAAGGACACCATCCGTAAGGAGTACTGGCTGTTTTTGGGACGTTCTTTAAAGGGCAAATATGGAAGCAGTGATTCCTCCAACGAGCCTGTGACAGGGAACCCTGAACCGTCAGTGCCAGCATCTGGGCAGCAGGAAATTAGCTAGACCCACAGCATTTCCACTCCTATCCTGCTTCGTTAATACTGTCGGCAGAACCAACCCAGGTGGTTTGATAATACTGTAAATTGCTATAATGTATATTGCTGAAGAAGTTTCTTAAAATAACCACAAAATAAGGTCATGTAGTGAAAGGCATTGAGACTGACACAGTCAAACATACAAGTCAAGTCAAAGAATATTTCTCAGTAGATGTCAGTAAATCTCTTGTTTACTGAAATCTAATGAGACATGTTGCATCAGATTATTTTTGTCTTTTTCACCTTAAACCAGAATAATAACTGACTCTATAATCACACATCAGTGTCATACATTTATCCAGTTTATTGGCAGCTTTGGATTTATTTTTACTCTCTTTAGTCTCACTGACAGCAGCCCCTGGCCATGGTTACTGATAACACCTCTGTGTGTGGGTCTGCATTTACACAAATGTCCAATATGTAGTCTTTGAGCATTAGTGGGTCCACATCCTGAATTAATATCTGATCAGAGATGTATACCAGCAGGAGCGCTCTGTCAGGTTTTGTTTTATATGTCATTGATAAGTTAGCGTGTAGCAGTTTTCCTTATACAGGAACATGTTTGAATGGTCACACAGTGACTCTAAAAAGGACATTAAATTAAGTACTGTCTCCATGTAACCCACTCATCATCTAAATCATGGAACATTTCTTGATTGTTTGGTGAATTTAGACATAGGGTTCATGTACTTGTATTTTCATGGGGGGGGGGCTTATGAAACATAAAAACTTGTAATAATGCAGTGGTTTGTGAAACTAATTTACCATTCATAATAAAGCAGGTGAGAGATGAAATCCAGTGATGTGCTGCTGCATTCTGATCAACGACTTGCACAACATCTCAGCCTTGGCTTTTTCCCCCACATCTATATCAGTTATCCTAAATGGTCCTTTTTTCCTTTTTTTTCTTTTTTTTTTGCGCCGTGCTGGCAGGATAAAACTGAACTAACCAACCCCTGAGTATACGGCTCATGTATTGACACTTACAGCCTCATGTCCTGGACTCCCTTGGAGCTAGGAAATGGATTTACTCCACTAGATGCAGCTGTTTCTACTTCTGCTGACACTACAACACAATTCATCCCCTCCAGTTTTCTAACCAAGCAGCCAGCAGTTTGTAATTACTGGTTCTCTGGCTGCTTGATATTAGTGTGGCAGTGCTTGCTTTTATCTGCTTTTCCTCATTAGCGTGGAGGACACTCTGATCAGCAAGTTCACGTCATCAGCAGTAATGACATGACTGAACATGAGGGGCGTATGAAAACTGTGACATAACAGGCAGATTATGTGATTAATTTTGTCTAATATACAAGTAAGCTACAAAATATTTCTCCCCTTGTCCCCAAATAAAAATGCTAAAAAAAAGCTGTGATAACAAAATGGGCTACATGACACACGACCCAGGCTGCAAGGTGTATATGAATATTGGCCACACTGTTTCATCCACTTAGACAAAACAGACCAGACACCTGCTGCTGATGCGTTTGGAGGACAGTGCTCCCTAGTGGTTCAACCCAGAGACAAACAAACAAACAAAAAGGTCCCAGACAGTGTGTCATTAAAATACTAATTAAACCCAGCACAAGTACAAACGACACTGAAGAAGACAGACAGCAGCTAGAAATCTGTCTTCCGTTCAGGTGTCCATATGTGATGTCCACAACAGCAGTTCTCATGAAGGCTGGTGGTGCCACAGGCCACTCTTTAGGATGCATGCACAGACATGGTGGATTAACAGGAGACCGGTGTATTGGTGTAGAGTCCTGGACAGATTCCTGCTTGGTTCTGAGACATCTGGTTCTTATAAATGGTGGAAAAGGCAGATAATCCTGTGTAGGATTCTGCAGCCTCTGCCTTTACCATAGAGTCAGCTACGTGTTATTTTTTCACACCGAGACACATTGATACCAGAACCATACGGCACATTTTGAAGGGACACATATTTATCTAAATGCTGTATTTTCATAATGTAATTTGATACAGAAACTAGGTAGTAGAAACTCAGAGAAAATGAAAACCGCAAGTTTGGAAAAGCAGCAAGACAAACTAACTCATGACTGTCATTCCTGTCACCTGTCTCACTGTTTAAACACTTCGGGAAGACACGAGTGTTTCATATGCCTGTAAAGTTAGAAGTGTTTTTATTGCAATGAAATACTCAGATATACAAGGCCCAGAATAAACTGCAGCCAAAGACTCATGGTA
The DNA here is from genome assembly GCF_002814215.2 of Seriola lalandi dorsalis. Lineage (NCBI taxonomy): Eukaryota > Metazoa > Chordata > Actinopteri > Carangiformes > Carangidae > Seriola > Seriola lalandi. Next base: position 567,456 of record NW_019525522.1, on the reverse strand, counting down.
CCATACTGTCTCTATACACTGCTATAACACAAATAAATATTTTATTTGGAATGGATTTAAATGGAAACTGAAACAGTAGGCTACCATGTGCAATCAAAATGTCTCTCCACCCAGCCTCCGTTTAACACAGCAAAAAGCATCACAAGAAAAGTTAAGTAGAAAATGTCCTATACAATTAAATTATTATTACTATTCTGTTAGAAGCAAAGGCGTGGAGGCTGAGAGGCACAGACAGAGTTGGGAAGTGGGAATGCACAGAGAGACGGACTAAATCATTATTGGTTTTGGTCTATTCATGAGATTTACTGACAATAAGAAATGTTTCTTATGTGTATCTACACTGTCACTATCTATATCTCTAACCCTCCAGTACACTGTGTTTCCACTTCATCACATTACACGCTGTTCCTCTTCTCTTCCTTTCTTACTAATAAACTGCTGTAGCAGTGTGTTAATCAACTTAATCAAATCAAAACTACATGGGTATGCATTAAACCAGTACCACTATTCATCTCCTGTATTGTGTAGCAGAACAGTCACAGCGATTTGTACTGGTACTAAATGTGCAGGAAACATACTTAAGGTATTAATCAAGTTTCTGCATCTGCTGTCCTCAGACCAACCAGCCAATGCCTAAAGGATGATTTATAATTGACTTCAATTTTTTTCTTTTTTCGATTATAACAAAATGAAATGAGTTAAATGAACAGACCCTACTCTAGCACAAACTGTTGTCAGCCTATAATAATAATAATCTATTTCAAGGCTTGAATTAGTGTGGGAAACATTCACTCTTACATGGCTCTTCATGCCCCTTACTTTGACTCTATGAAAAATACAGTTTTCCATAAGTTCTCTGATTAAAAGTCACTTCCTGGAAACCAATTAAAAATATTCATAGCTGGGCAATGAAGTCTATTATTACATCAAGAAGTGCAAATTAAAATGACCAGAGAATGTGCTTAAAGTTAAATTGACTTTTGGTTTAGATTATGAGAGGAAATGTTGTTCATTTGCTTTGTATTTCTTTTAGACAGTGACTAATAATGGTGACAGTAACACTGAGGGCTGATTGTGTGTTATTGTACTGATCTGTGTGAAGATTCGATGTTTCCTACAGATGTTATTCTCTTCATGGTGTAACAACCTTTCAAAGAGCATTTACTGTAAGTAATGGTAAATTTAACGCTTCACCGCATCCAGTCTACTGATGTGCTTTTGGTTTTCTCAACATCTGTTAAAAATTGCACAAGGGAAACCACATCAGGCCATTAAATGAAGAGTTAGTCTACAAAAACATCATCATACAATGATAGTAAATAATCTAAGATGCCCAAATTATCCCAAAAGCTCACTTAAAACTGCATCAATTTATTTTCGGCCAGTTGGTTCCATCAGAACAAACTCATAATACGACCTTAACATATTATCACCACATAAAACTGTACTGACCAAACTTTTGCACATCACAATTACTGTTGAATTTTTTGGCTGGTGTTTTGTTAATGTGTTTCTCTTTTTGTTTTTCTGTTAAGTTCATGAAATAAGTAACATTAACATTTGAGGTTCATATTTTTAATGTCACTTTGCTGCGGGGGTTGTATTTACTTCTTTTCACTTCAAAAATCCTTAAATGTTAATCTGGGTACATTAATTTTGTGGAATTGAAGCAAACAGTTGCTTCAATTCCACAGACACAGGGAAACACTAGCATTCATTTGGAGCGGTATTTCTGGCCAATTCACTCTCCTTTTAGCTGTTTTGGTCACAAATGCTCCTCTACGTTTACCACCTAACATTAGTTGACAAAGTTTTCTCAAAAGTTTTTTCTCTTTTTTACAGTAACCTTTCGTGGCTGTGAATGAAGTCAATGAGAGGAGAGGTTGCTGGCTGGAAAACCAAAACTCAGGCTAAGAAAGGCTAAAAAGCTCTGTATAGCAGGCGTGAGCCGCAGTTTTAAATGATGGTTTTCTGTGGGTAAGTCACTACAAGCAACATGACCAACAAAACTTTTCACATGACACAGTCATTTGGTCCATTGTTGATATAAAAATTTTGATTAGTGCCGCTTTAAATAATACTCTAGCCACTTGACCGCCTTGCTTCTTTGTTTATTTTCTCTACAGTCCTGCCCATTTGACAGGTCCTGTCTATGGTCTTACATTGGTCTTCCGCCTCTGTATTGATTCGATATAGTTCTTAGTCAATTCCTCTTTTCTTTTAAACATTGTCCCTCCCAGTTCCAGGCAACAAGAGTGCAGACTGCTCTAGATTCATTAATATTTATAGGCTAACACAGGATTTTACAGGCTGACCTGTCACCGCTGTTGTAACTGCTGCTGTAAAACTGTAGCTAAGATGCCAAGGCAGTCCCTTCACAGCTGACTCTTGGCACAGCAGAGGCAATGGGCCTTAAACCCACACAAATTCACACACACACACACACACACACACACACACACACACACACACACGCTGTGACTTGTAGTGATTTAAGTTCAAAAGCTGTTCTCGAAGGAGAAAAGGTAGTTTATTTCCAGTGTGAGAAACCTATCTGAATGTTTCTGTGTCACTAAATAGTCCAAGTTCATTTTTGGTCGATCATTCTTTCTTTTTCCTGCTGGGAATGTCCTCCAAAATTAAATAAAATTAATTTTTTGATCATTCTGCAGTAGTCTTTCACCTCTTGCTGTCTTGTATGTGAGGGGTGATCTTACCTCAGGATGGGAATTACTTTCCTCTTCAGTAGCAGCATCTTCCAGGTTTGTGACCATGACAGGGAAATTGTCTGTGTTATGGAGGTGAGCCAAGCCCTCCTAATGCCCAGATAAAAGACATATGCTGTTAACAGCTTCTGCTTCATCAAATGTGTTGGACGATTGAACTTTCCCTAAAATAAAAATGCATGCTGCGTACCTGTGCCTTCACTAATGCCATATTCTGAGCTGGCCTGGTCCGAGTCTATTCGTATAGCTTGAAATCACAGTTACAGTCTCACAACGCCCACATTATGGAGCAACAAATGTGGAGATGGGTTTGAATCTGCTACAGAAGAGTAAACTCAGAGCTGGGTTTTTTTTCTGCTGAAGCCAGGTCTGTTTGGGTGAAAGGATGTGAAGTGACGGGAGCAGTCACTCTCAGTGTTGCTACTGATGGTGTCGACATCTACATTCCTGCCAATGGACCAGACCACACTGGCAGCAAGCAGGACTGCCAATCGATCAGCCAATCAGCAGATCATCAACTTGTCATTCACAGCAACTTCCCTTTTCTGTAAACCTATGCAAAGTAATAATGACCTAATTAGACTCACACTCTCTCACACACACACTTACTGGCAGCTGTACTGGTACAGTCAATGAGGTGGCTCATTGTGATGAATGGATGGGTGAGGGCTTTCCCTCGTGTAATTCTCTCACCTGCCCCCGTTAAAATGTTTGGTCCATTAAGTCAAAGACTTGTGCTTGTCCTCTGAAAGTTTTCACATCCAGGGTAAATGAATTGGAAACAAATCAAATCCAAGAACCTACAACAATTTTCAGGTCATACTAAGGTTTTTAGCTAGCCCTGGTCCCATGACACTTTTTTTACTAGTGGTGTGGCAGTGTCAGTCTGTCAGTCCACCACTTTGGTCGAGAGTGAAATATCTCAGCATCAACTAAATGGACTGGCACAACATGTTCATAGTTCCCAGAGGATGAACCCTAATTACTTTGGTGATCCCCTGACTCTTCCTCTCCATCAGCAGGTCACAACTTTCACCTGTGAAATTAACATCTACTGGACATGTTGGCAGAAGATGATGTGCACGTATTCATGGTTCCAAGTGGATGAACCCTAACTTTGGTGATCCCCTGACATTTTTTCTTTTCCTTGCCACCAGCAGTTCACTACATTTCACATATGATTTTTTTTACATGAAATCCACACTTATTGGGAGAAGACTGGCCAAAGATTTTGTACAGATAATAATGGTTCCCAGAGGATAAACTCTAATGACTTTGGTGACATCCTATTTCTCTAGCACCTGCATTAGATTTCTCATCAATTTTGGTATAGACACGTTCATGTTCCCCTCAGGATGAACGGTATTAACTTTGGTGACACCTTATCCTCTCTTCTAGACACATATAAAATCAAATCTCTTTCTCTCTGACATGTTCTCTTAACACATTTTAAACCATGGAAATTGTGGAATATCCCGTTCATCTGCCTGCTCTTTTCGTCTTTTAATAGGGACCATATTGGACTTCACACTCAAACATTTACTTTTAGACTGTGGGCTGTATCAACTTCTGTTAGGTTTCACAGCACGGACTTTTGGTGACTCACATGGTATGTCCTTCTGCATTTGTTCTGGGACCAAGAAAGAGAATTTCTCCTCACAAAACTTCGCCTTGTAGTACTGTTGCATCGTTTTTCTTCTCCCCCTGAATCTCACAAGGGCATTGAGAAAAAAAAAGACCACAGTTATGTTCCCACCTACACAACAGGTTATTAAATCTGTGCTAAATGAAAGCAGTTAAGTTTCTCCTAAAACGCCTGGTAGATTTTTTTAGGATGCTGGCTGAGAGGAGAGATGTTGAGGAGTGCAGTCAGCTGCCATCTGGCCCGGGCTGGATGTTTCAGCACCACGGACAGCGCACAGCCTCCGTCCAGCCTCAGCAGCGCTGCTCTATTATTAATGCTTTTGTTTATGGTTTCCAGAAAGATCCAGCTGATAAACTACAGCCCTTATAAGAAAATATGAAAAGATGACGTAGATATCACAGCACCTATGTAAGCTTTATATAATATCCATGGGAATGAGTTGGATGGAGTTATATCATATCATCGTGGTATATGATTCTTTGTAACTAAAGGAATAGCCTTAAGTTTACCGTCGGTACAAATGAAAGGAATTGCCTCAGTCACTGCTACCAAACTGATTTTACTACGAGGGTGAAGGCTTTAAAGGGCTGTAAAGAAAACAATGTTCCTGAAAGCCGGTGATTTGTGCTGCTTGTTATTTTCTTGATCACCAATCAAAAGTCGTTCATCCACGTTTCCATGTAACACTCTCAAAGGGCGCATTTAAAGTCCCTGTAGGAGTGTTGCAGTGATTTGAAGGCCCGTGGGTCAGTGGTCATTGGTCCACGGGACCTTCAGGCATCTCAGGCTGTACAGCAGCCGCCTCCTTCTCTGCCACAAAAACGCCACACACCATTCAACCCGGCGGACTGCAGATGAGCCTCTCTCTACAGGAGGAGAAAAAAGGAAAAAACTTTTGGTCAGGAGAGTGCTTCAAGAGTCTGATGGGCGGTTATGTGATCTGGGGCTATAGTGATCATTGGTTGTGTATGGATTAGTCTATCGGTAAGTGCAAAAAGGAACGCGTTCTAGCCATTAATTATTTATATATTCCTGTAAAGCGGCGGGGATGCGAGAGAGACGCCACAGCGGCGAGGATCGCCCGCTCTAAACCGGAGGAGTCACCGGCAGATGATGTCCCAATGTGAGAGTGCTTCCAGAGGAGACGAAGGAGAGGACGAAGGAGGATGAAGAAGGGGGGAGAGGGATCGAGAGCGGCAGAGGTGGAATATAATGAAGTTGAGTGGGAAAGGACTGTGCACCGTCTTCTCCAGCACCCTCCTCTTCGTGTGCGCCCTGAGCGAAGTTGTCGTTGGATTAAGATGCGTGTCGCTGGGATCTACGGTGAAAGCGCATTTCCACCTCGGCGCTGCGGCCGGGGCTTTCTACTCCGGGCTACTTGTGGGAATCGGGCAGGTGCTGCTGGGCTCTGCGCTGCTCTGTTGCATGGAGAAACCCGGCTGCAGGAATTTCTTTCTCCTCGGTGTTGTGGTCTTCTTGTTAGGGGTCCTCACCGCCTTCTCCGGCGCGGTGGTGGACGGGGACACGGCTTCTCTGGTGGACAGGAAATATTCCCATTACTGCCTCAGTTCTACGGCTGTGAACCCTGCCTGCGAGCAGCTGAGGGATTACCAGCGGAGTCTGGTCATCTCCACTGTTCTCAGCACCTTGGAGTGCCTCCTCGGGCTCATCAACCTGGTGGTCATCAAAAGGTACAAAACAGCGCAGTTTTCTAGGAGCAGACAGTCTCAGAGACAGAGAGCCGGGGCGATCCTCTTCAGCGAGGAGCGGGACTGCTCCTCGGCGGATTTCCAGCCGGTGTCTTACATCAATCTGGGTGTTTTTAATGTGTTTGACGAGACAGGTGCAGAAGTGCAGTGCGGGGGACACCCGTCAATCGAGCTGCCGGGATACTCGCCCACGGACCCGGAGCTGAATCATTGCTTCCCTTTCTCCTACCCGCTCCCCAGTGAACTGCCGCCCGCATACGAAGACATTTTCCCCGCTGAGGCATGCAACACATAGCCGCTCTGGAGCAGCCCCAGCAGCGCTCTCCTCTGCTGTGACAATCAGTGACTTTGTGCTTTAACAGTCCCCCTCTCCTCCTCCTCTTCAACAAAACAACAGTAAGTTACACAGGAGGACAGCAGCAGTGAACTGACCTGACTCCTTCTCATTCTGATGTTTTCTTAGGCCACATCTGTCTGGTATCTCATGTTGTTCATCACCAGTCAGACTGATGTAGAAGAACAGATCAAAGTGGTACAGGCCCAGGCAGCGCAGGCAGATCAAGGCCCATAAACGCAACAGCTTGCTAGTATAACAAAAGCAGAGTTTGTGTTTTGAATGTTTGCTGTTAACATTTTTACCTGTGAATAAAAAGTGTATTTAACCTCATCTGACGTCATGAAGATGCTGCCAGTTCAGCTTTTTGGAAATCTGGTTGATGTTGTCTAAAGTTCATTTGCAAGGCTTTAAACAACTTTGTGGCTCCTGCCAAAAGCAGTTATTTACTAATTCATAAGTCAACATCAGTAGCAGGAGTATCATTATCACCATAATGTTGAAAGAAAACACTCAGAAATGCTCCACATCTTAAACACGGTGTGGCATCCACTTTACAGGCACACTCCACTCATTTATTAATTCACTTTCAAAAAGTTAGAGGAATCCAAAGAGGCAAATTTAAAAAAAAAAAAAAAAAAGGACACAGGAGGAGAAGTTGAAATATTCAAACTTTGTGGCTCTATTATGAGCACAAAAACACTGGATCCTGCATTTCCCATAATGCAACATGACAGCATCTTTCATAAGACACTGCTTGCCTGGTAAACATCTTTAAAGCTCCACCTGGTTATAACGCAGGCTTTCTGCTATACATTTGTCATCTTCAAGCCCAAGCTGAGATAACCTGATGACATCACTATGAAACCATCAGGGTTATTTAATCAGACCGTGGAGCGTTTTCTTCCAGACGACATTATACAACTGTTTCCACAGGCTGAGTCGTCATGACCAGTAAACTGAACAGGATGAGTAGAATTGGTTGGAGCTTTCCTTACATGTTTCACATCACAGATAACACTGGTGGCATTCATAACTGCTGTTAATGACATGAGCATGTGCGCTTTAAGATGACACAGACAGACACTCTGAACCATTTGCTTCAGTAGCAGGAGGTGCAGGTAATGACACAAAGTCTGTAATTTGTGGGGTCCTTTAATGCACTCCTCGATGGACCAGACTGTCCTGATATGATACAGACTGAAGGTGGTCCGGCACTGTTTCCAATTTAAAAGAATCAAACTGTGCAGCACTGCTTCCCATATGGTTCCATGTGATGTGACTCGAAATCATTCATGAACTCCGGCACACACACAACTATAACCACATCAGCTCTCAGCACGGATTCTCCTTGGACCATCAAAACCTTTTCAACCTCACTGTTACTAATTTCACTTAATAGCTATAGAACAGTGACAGAAAAATAAAATGAGAGATTTGGCTGTGATCATTTTGTGCCCACCTTCAGACAACAGTGTTCTGTGGTAAATTAAATTGAAATGGTCCATTTTGTCTCAAATTAAAGCCCTCAAATGAACAGCCATGGCCAAATGTCTCTCCAGGGGCATTTGGACAGAAAAACTTTAAGAAGTATTTTACCGGCTCAGTGTAATAATCCTCCTCTTATCCTTTTCAAACCGTGTGATGATGCTTTCCACTCACTCATTCTACTTAGGTTGGGCTTTGCCTGCCAGAGCTGAATACAGGATAAGGCAAAAAATAAAAAATAAAACCTTCTCCTTTCTGCTTAAGTTTGCTGCCTGTAAAAATGAAGCTTCACTAAGATTAACTCAACAACCAACCAGAGAACAAAAGAGGTCCTAAGGGAGCTGACATCCTAAAAGTTTCATGGGGGGGGGGGGGCGCGACAGAAAGATGCTAATGGTAAGGGCTCTGTGAAAGTCACCTGCTGTGGCCGGGCACCAGCAGTGTCCATCGACCAGAAACCCAGAGCAGAAAACTTTAGGTTCAGACCACTTCGAAAACACAAGACGAATCCAGCAGCACAAATAAGGAGTGTGTCCTTGCCAGCAGCAAGTCATCAACCTGGAGCGCAGTCGTCCAGGTCAGCAGTATCACACCGGGTTTAATGAGTTAGCTGGCCTGGATTTGTTTCAGGGGGTCTGCTGTGTCTGTTTTTTTACTTTTTATTTTCAATCTGTGTGCAAAACTCCAGTGGCGCAATAGAAAGGTATATTTAACTTTACCTTCAGAGGAAGTAGCTGAGAATGTTTTTCTGCTGTTAAATGTCACGTCTTGTGAAGACTATTACTCAGGTGGTCGGTGCAATGAAGCAATGCTGCTTCCATTAGATATTTTAATTAAGCATGGTGCTTGTTACTTAAGAGAAATGATGCAACCTTCAATAACTGAAGTCAAAATAAGATGAGAAAAGGTTGAGGTAAATAGGACTCGTGGTTTTACTCAGCTGCTTCTGAATGGGTTATTTAGAAGGAACGTGAGAGAAATGACCCAAAACCTCAGATGGTGAAATGAACTCTAGATGAATCTCCAGTCTGATGGTTCTATTACCTTTCTATTAAATCCCTGGAACTTTGTTTGCATTGAGAGTTATTGGACTGAAGATATTTTCCATTTCCATTGTCCAATTCATTGCCCGTTTAAGCTAAGACTATAGAGGTTTTATATATTTCCAGAATGCACAACGTCTCCTCACATATGGGACATTTTAAAACAGTCAAATCTCCCAGTGGATTGTCCAACTGCAAATCAAACTCTGTATAAACATCATCACAAAATGAGGATAAAATGTTGATTATATCGTCAGACTTATTGGACACAATTATGCAGATTCCCAGACTAACATTTTCTGACATTTACTGCTAAAAACTATTGCACTGATACCATGGGGAGATTATTTGGCGTGTTTTCCTCCAAAAACATAATTAGAGCCTAAATTTGAAAAAAAAAAGAATAAAAGTAAAGGTCTCTTAAACAAAAGAAGACCGGATTGAAATACTGAGTGATTTATTGAAGACTGAGCAGTGTTCATGCTTCCACTAGAATCACTGTGAAGCAGCTCGATAAAATCAGCCACATTAGTCGCAGTTATACATCTTTTAGCAACATACTGTTGTTACTGCCATCACTACAGACTGCGTCACATGGTCTGGAACTCATAGATTAAAACAACAACACAGTTTTCTGTGGCCTGAGTGTAAGATGGGACGTGTTGGGAATATTAAAAGATTGTTTGCAAGAACATAAATCGGATGTGATTTTGTTACACAGAGCGGGCTACTTTTCAAAATCATGCTATAATGTGGTTAATGGTAATTAATAAGTAGTCATTTCAAAAGTGAAAATGAAAATAAAAAAATAAAGTACTTGTAGTGGGCATGAGTATTTTCATTTCATGCCACTTTATACATCTACTCCAAAACAATTTAGAGGAAAACATTGTACTTTTTACCTATTTACACTGATGTGACAAATGTAGTTACATTTAGTCTAAGTAACACGTTAGGAATATATATAATACAAAATGTATGATGAGCCTATAAATATGTTATAGAATAAAACTATTACAATTAACCCCACCTCAAACAACTACACATGAATGCACCAGTGATAAAAATCCAATAATATATCACACAAGCCTGTGAGACTCACAGGCGTCAATTTTCTCCATTTGTAATGCTTTTAATTTTGGCACTACCATGACACAATGTTGACGAATTTTGATAAGTAGCTACATTTTGATAATCATACTCAGCCTATGTGCGTTTAAGTAACATGTTGAGTTTTATACTGTGGTATTGAATACGTCCACTGTTAGCATTGTCAGCTAGCTAGCTGTACGATTACTTGTGTGTAACTGGTGAGATCAAGTTAGCCATCTGCTGAGTTACGTAGCTGCTTATCTGACAGAAGTGAGCCAACAACTAGATATCAAGGGAAGCACAGACTAACTTACAGTGTGAATGTTATTATGTTCACACACCAGGTTTGTAGCTACAACTCTATGAACTTTTTACGATTGGCTGTTTCAGTGGTGTTTCTCTCAGAGAGCGATGATCCCAGCAGTCACATGGGGACGAAACAGATCATCAGAAATGACCTGCTCCATTTTAGTGCATTGTCTGAACCAGTGTCACTGTAACACTGTCATCTTAAGCAGTTGGGAATTTAAGAGAGTAAAAGTGAGTGAGAGATTATATTTGTGTGTTACTGGGGACACTAGCAAACTTGTAAGTAATTGTATGGAGCAAACAATAGATTTTTGTGTGCTCAGATTTAATTGTTAACGTGATGATGATTTCACCACAAAACATAATTGATGTACTGGGATTTTGCTCAGGATGGAGGCACAATATACTTCCACACTCTTCAAGTCGAACCAAAAACTTGCTAAAAAATATCCAACCCAGAGAAACTCTGGGTTCAGTCTGAGTCATTTGACCCAGCATGTTGCACAATGTTGCTGCGTTTAAATATCCGCTCCATCAGACGTAATTATGAAATGACAAAGTGCGTTCACCCTCCCAACTAAGAGACGGAGAGATTAACTTTCTAAAAGTCACCGCTGTGGGAGCAGTTTATAGCCCGCCACGTATCATGACAAATGCATCTCTGCTCTGTGGTCATTAACAAATGTCACCTGCCTGCTCACGAAAGAAAACATGAGATTACACAATAACTCTACTGCGTATTTATCCAGCGGGGTTAACTGAGCCTGGAAGATCTTTTCCAACGATCCACTCTGAGAGCCGAGTGCAGCCACTGCATTCGACTGTTGGTCACCGAGCTGCTGTGACAGAGGAGGCTGGAGTTGAGTGCCTTGCTTAGTGGCACCTTTTCACGGGATGTGACCTGTTGACCTTTCTGTTCATAAAACAGCTTCTACAAGCCAAAAATCTAACTTCAGACACCTGAATCCAGCACAGGGGGATTCTAACAGAGCTTGTTGATGTTGAAAAAATGTCATGTGTATTCTATCTCTGACTTTAATCACTAATGCGACAGAGTGTATCTGTAAGTGATTACTTCCAGTAATGAATGAACGGATTTCATGTGGTATCCCCCCTACCACATGAAAAGTCCTGCTGCTTCAGAGTTGTAATGATTAGTAATTGCATTTTAAAAGAGCAAAGACGTGAGTTTGTAATGTAGGGTGGTCTATTATCTAAAGACCTGTGTTCTTCTCTGCGGTCTGGAGGTTTTTTTTTTTTTTTTTTTGTCCCTCCGGTGGCAGATCCTTTGTTGGATAGCAGTGCTGCATTAGTGTAATGACAGCCTCCAGCTCTGGTCACACAAAGTACAAACTGCTGACTTGCATCTCAAAGTTCCTCACTCAGAGAATATAGGAGAGGGTTTCTGCACAAGTGATTACACTGCAGATATTTGGATGAATGATGTACGTGGACAGGAGAGCACAGCCGGGGTGAGCCCTGAGGCGAGGAGGGGAGATCTCAAATGTCTTTGGTGCTACTTGAGACCTGATTAGACATTTAGCTCATTAACGTGTGTAACAACATCTTAAACGTTGTAATGCCACTTGTGAAGCTGATCACACAGAGAAAATAATTGTCGCGCTGCTGAGACAAACACAGGCACAAAGTGCTCACACACAAGTATCTTGCATTATATTTTTTTTCTTCCATCTGCATACTTATCCAAATATATGTCAAGGACAAAACTGTCGGCCATACTTATGGAAAAAAAAATCAATACCCTCTAAAAGCCTTTCATTAGACACATATCCATTTGTCTGTGTGCAGCTGCCAGGGAAACTTGTGTCTGGAAAAAATCCAGTGGCTTTTAAAAGCCAACGCTGGGCTTTTCCTGACAAAAATGTGGTTCATTACCTGCATGTGAGCCTCCAAACCATCAGACCTGCTTGTTCCAGTTTCTCAAAAGCTTGATTCTTCTGTATAAAGTCTTTGAAGAATTTTTAAGTTTCTGATTTTCACTTTTTCTTACCAGGAGCAACAGTGTTTGAGCCTCCATCATGACTGAATTCACAATGAACAACACAGGAAATGTTACAGAAATCCAGCCTTTGCAGAGGCTTGAACATGGTTCAGCTGCAGACCTGCCTGTTTACCCTGTGTTCATATAATTGTAGGTAATGAGGAACTTATGCTTTAGCTTCAGTTCATAAGAGGTCATTTAAATTAATTTATAGTCCTGGAGCCTACATCGTCCGAGTGTGCACTAAACGCTCAGTGGTTTTTCTACAGTTCAGTGAATCTGTGTTCTCTAAAGCTGGCTGTGTTTTAATGCTACATAATATTCAGTCCAGCTATCAGTGACTGATGCTCATCAGCAGTGGAAGATAATTCAATCACAGTCCACTTACTAGCTTTTTCCACACCGGTCTTCATCAGCAGTCGGAGTTTGCTCAGTTGCCATGTAGATAAATCTGTTGATATGTGATCTCAGAACTTGTTAAGATTTCTAAAACGACAATAAATTATTATATTTGATTATTAATTCATCTGATTAGTATCATGATTTTGTTATTAATTGATCATCAATAATATGTCAAAAACCTGCATCACAAGTTCCTGAAGCCAAAGGTGACGCCTTCAAATTGCTTGTTTTTCATTTATTATTTGTTACCGAACATTTCCAACTGCTGCATCTTCACATGAACAAAATGTAACTGGCGACACAAGATTTGACTTTTATTACGAAGCAGTCCCAGGAAGTAGAATGTGTTTGTGACTGAACTCAGCACTTACTGGGCCATTCATCAAAAATGCATCTACAAAACAAGACATTGGCCATTTTCATCAGTTTTTGACAGCGGATCAGTTGGAAGTACTGCAGGGAGTAAGAGAACAAGAAGGAGCAGCCACAGTGAGCCGTTAGATGAAGAGCTCCCACTTCTCAGCCAGGTAACCCACTCCTCTAACTGCGCCCTGCTGTTCTCAGACTCATGCTGTGTGCAGCATGAAATCAGATCACAGCTGCTCACAGAATGATTTCCCCTGACTTCTTTATTACAGTAACAATAGTTTGTTTTGCTGAATCCAGTGACCTGCTGTATTACGCTGTATTTGCTGTTACCTCCTGTAACCACAGGTGTCACCAAACTCATCTTCGAGATTGACACTGTAACCTTTGATGTAAGAAGCTGGACAAAAACAATCCCAACTCAAGGTACACTTACTAGGTTTTTAAAAAAAAAAAAAAATTTTTACACACCATGAACCATATAACACATTCTTCATCTGCAGCTGATGCCCCTGCACATCAACAGATCCATCTCCATGACCACTGATGAGAAGGACAGAAATGTGTTCAGCTGTGGCTGAAACACATCTAGCCAAGCCTTGTAACTGACTGTCTTGTGGACACGATAAGAAGAAAAAGACCACTGATGAGGACCATGTCATCCGGTTGAAAGCTTCAGGAAAAGCTTGTCGGTGGACCTTGAGTTGGAAGGGCTTTGTCAAACTGCTCAGTCAGTAAGGAGATTTAATGCTTATGTCTGAGACATGGATGAAGCAGTTAAAGGGGCAGTAAACACAGTTTTTCAACTTGAGTGCACAAATTGATACTGCAGGAGGTTGATCGATCAGTCCCAGTGACTTCGTGATTACTTTGCTGGGTGCTGAGATTTCTGCCTTTTTTCCTCCTGCAGTTTGTGTCAGAATAAACCTTGTCACCTACAGTAACATCTCATGACTTAAAAATGCGACTTATTGAGAGTGGACGAACTCTGAGAAGAAGCTGTACCGTCCTCGTGCTGGGTGCAGGGTTGCGGATAGCTTAGCAGCCCTGTAATAACCAACTCAGCTTCCACCATCGGTGAACCGCAGCTGGATGTGTGGATTAGAATCGACTCATCTCACATGGCGACCTGCTGAATTAATACTTAATGAATGCTTTTCCTCACTGTTGCTATTTAATTATCTTTTATACTCAGTATAAACCAAACTCCCTACACCAGATGTCTGTTTGTTCCACTTGTCTGCCAACTAATGAGCACCATTTGCCAGCAAGGTATTTTATATTATAGCTAACTCCTGGATAGTTTGTTCATCTGTTTCTTCATACTGAAAGTTACGCTGTTAATGGAATTGCTGAGAGCCTCATTTCTCTCCTAAAACTTCTTCAAGAGTGCCAGTGCTATATTATTCTGAATATGGAGTGATTATATCAGTCCCACAAAGTGTTCTCAGCACATCTTGACATTTAAAGTGCAGCAAAAATACTCAAAGTACTAGTTTTTTTTTTCTCTTAAGGTCAGAATCACTTTTACTGCGGCATGGACAAACAATCAAATCTCGAAAAGTCTGATCTAATGCATTTATCACTGAAAGGATCTGGCTGCAGATTGTCAAATGTGGTTCATGGAGGGTTAACAAGCAGCCTCTCCGCTGCTGTGTCAGTCAAACCAGTTGTAATTTTATGCAAACAGCAAGTGTCTCCCTCCAGGCTTCTTAAAAACTGAGAGGAGTTTTAGTGAGCTGGATTCCTCTCAGTAGCTTGGAACAGAAAGTGTGGCAGCGATGCAGTGATGGGAGAAGGGGAACCCTGGCAGCGTCTGCAGCCACAGAGTGAGGCGTGCGTCAATCAATAGCTCCTGCAGTGGCTGGTGTTTTCAGAGGGAGCCAGCTCTAAACTTGCAATAACCTCTTTGGCTCGCTGCCATCTGCCACTTAGCAGACAACTCCTGGAGCATCAAAAGAGCGGAACGGTGTAGCTGAGGTAAGGTCGCTTTCACAGGGAAAGCTCCAACTCAGAGGCACAGCTTCAATTTAGTTCTCCAGCTGCTCTATTTCTGTAATTAGTTCTGTATTTGCTGCTGGACGGCCAGACATGGTTGGTCCTTACTTCACATGAAAGAGAAGTGAGGAGTACATACAAATCAATGAGCCTCAGATATGAATTCCAACAGCATAGATGCTGAGGAGGCGCAAAATGCTTACTGATTCATGACAACATGATTTATGCCCTTTCACAGCTGCCTGCACTTAAACACAGGTGCCTGATGATTTACAGAGACATCACACTGGCAAAGCAGGAACAGTCATCTCACACATTTTGTTTTTCTTCACAAAAGAAAAATTATCTTTCTATTATTTTTTATTCCTCTTCAGTATTGATCAAGGATGGTCCTAATTATTTGGATTCACTTCAACCTGCATTAACTGTTTTTTTGGCCACTTGGGGACAGTGCAAACAAGCTGTACTATTTTCATTTTAAACTGTTAGCAAACAGTTTACACCTCCAGCAGGTAAGGAGCAACATTATCATTCATTTATAGTCGTGTTTTCTGGCCTCCTGACAAATATTAGTCCACTGTTTCCTCTTTTATCTCAGTCTTGGTTTTTACCGACTCCTGAGGGAATATGTGGCTCTTTAGCTGCTAGATGCTAACCAGCGAGTTGCTGACTTTGTCTGTCTGGGGTTTAGTGCTGGGCAGGTAGTGTACAGTGGGTTTATCTGACTCTTCTACACACAAAACAGCTGCGTGCTGCGACTGGGAATGATGCTGATGAGAGCAGTGAGACTGAACCCAAACAATAAAGTTGCAGGTCATAAAACCTGAACAATGATTTAAAAGATGCTAAAATGCTCCATAGGGCCGAGGGGAACTGCAGAGTCAGGTAATAATTCTTTGCAGGTTCACCACTGTGAGCAACCCCTTCAACATGACACAGTCATTGCATCCATTTTTAATATAAAAATATTGATTATAGCAGCTTTAATATAAGCTTAATGAGAGAAAACCAGTTTTAACCCAGTGATCTTGAAAGTTCTTAATATGATGGTCTGCAGCAGTGGAGCTTTGAAACAGATCTATAATTCAGAGGGTGAGACTATTTGACAGATAATATAAAAAACTGTTATGAAATTAACCAAAATATCTGCGGGAATGTGTTCATGTCTCACATTAGGTGATGGGTACTGGACATTTTGTCTAACTAAAGACAACAATGTGGATCCACAGCACCAGCTCTGAAACCAGACTCCTGGACACTTGCTGGCTCCAGCCAGATGGGGGGGGGGGTCTGATGAGCCTCTGGCTGAGTGCTGCTGTGCTAAGAGAAAACAGATACAGGTCTGTGAGAGGATGGCTACTAAAAGCTTTGAGTGGTTTGCCTTTGTGGAGTCTGTGTCGGCTCCCTCAGAGGACACTGGGTGAGGACTCCGTATGTTGGGGGTCTTCAGTGGTCACTTGGTCAACAGCCCGGAGGAGGGAGTGGGACTGGGAGGAACGATCTGCCTCATCTGAACCTGAGCTGTTGTGGTGGACATCTCTATTTCAGCATGAGGTGTACCGGGGCACCAGAACACCTTGGGCCATGTTAAAGCCTCTATTGTTAAGATAGTTACTCAGTGTTGTGGCCAGAGGGTCGTCTGCACCGGTTGTGATGGCAACACAAAAAGGCTCTGGTGGAGGAGGCTGTCAAGGCGAGCTCTTCTGGGCTTAGTAAGCCCAATAAGCTCTTGAATCAGCTGACAGGTATTGGCAGTCCAAAAGAGCTGCAGCCTCTGTGGCCACAGAAACAAAAACTCATGAGTGGGATGAGTTTGGTGAGTTCAGTGAGAATGACTTTTGATTAACTTCAGTTCTGGCTAACCGTCAGACGCCTCAGGAAGCACGGTATTGCCGACACGGGTCCCGTGGAGAGGGAAGTACGTTCTGTTCAATGACAACCGGCTACAACTTTGCGATGAAAGGAGCCAATTGAGGTGGTGTTGGCATCTGGTCAAAACATCTCCTGGACACATCGAACTGGGAGGAGACCCTGGGGCAGAGATTTAATATCACCTTTACTCTGTGAACGCCTCAGGATCCAGCAGAAGAGCCGGAGGACACGGCGAAGAATAAGGTTGCCGTCGGGACCTGCAGCTGATGAGCGATGGAAAATGGATGAATGGAGCATAAACACAGCTCATGCAGTGTGTTACACTATGAGGAAACATGTTACGTAAGATGTGAAGAGAGTTTAAAATAACACAAGTGAAAATAACAGAGCAAACAAGCACTGGAAGAACAGTGTTTGAATTTAGTCACAAAGCTTTGTTCACAGTAAGATCAGGAAAGTAAACACACAATAACGAACATACTGAACTTTATAAAACACACCCTGTGCCATTTTGGGTGACGTGCGGACGTGGGTAAATATCTTCATTCATGGACATTTTTGGTTTTGAACAAACATGAAAAAATAATTGAATTCAGGTTTTTGTTCGCAACATTTCAAGGCGATAATGCATTTTCAGAGCATCATCACTTTGGAGGTTTTAAGAGAGACTCCCACTCAGAAGTGAGCACAGCATGAAATGTGTCGTTAATGATGGCATTGAAGTCCAGCTCCTGAAGGGATAAAATAATTATTTAGTGGGTGGATAGCAGATAGAGGGATGATTACTGAATTATCATCCTCCTACTACTACATTGTACGTGGAGATACTCCGGGTGCACTTTCACACACGGTTTCTTGTCCAGTTTTATGAAGTCAGTGGGAAACTTTGACAGAAAGAGAAACTCCAGTGAGAAGTGCATCATGTCACTCGTCCTCGGGAGCGGGCCGGGCCTGCAGACACATCGCCTCCACCCAGGCTGCACGGAGCTGAGAGACAGTTTAACGGGCAGCTCATCGCTAATATTACATGAATGGCTATTAAGATGTTTAAAGAATGTGAATGTTCAACCAAAATCAGGCTCTGGATGTTTTTCCTTTTAGTCTTCACAGGCAATAAAAGAAGACAGAAACTTAAAAGATACAGAGCAAAGCATTTATTTTGTTTATTTTGTTTGGAACATAAATAATGCAAGAATGATTCTTGATTTGAAAAAAAACCCATTATTTTGGTAAATAGTTCTTTCATTTCACATTTGTTACAGAACAAAAACAAAGAAGCCAAAAACCCCAAAACACCAGGAAATCAGAAACCAGGTGATTTCATCAAGTTCAACACACCTGACAAAAACGAATCACAGAAAAACAGGGTGAAAAAAATTACATATCCATATACTAGACAGGATGAACTGCATGGTTACTGTGAACTACATAAAAACAGGTAGGATCAGAATGGAAAACACGCAGATCTTAGTCATTCAACACAGATTTGAGCCGTTTGTGTTTTCCTTTTAATCAGACATTTTACTAAACGAAGAAAGAAAGAAAGAAAAACAAAACTCTCCCCAAAACCTGTTTTGTAAATTCTACAGGTGCATTATATAGATATAGGTTTGCTTTTTCAATAGTTAAACCAACAGACAACAGTAGGTTTGATAAGAGTGACACTTCAAAATAAACCTATTAAAACAAAATGTTGTGAGGACTATTGGAGGCCCACATCTGCACAAACACACAGAAAGGAGTGCACTTTTCATCTGATGTAAAACTGTATCGCTAACACATGCTAAAAATCTTTCAACCATGCGGATTCCACAGTTATTCTGATCCATTTCATGGGCTGTTGGAGATTTGGATACAGAGGAATGATTTCACACAGAAAGTGTTGTCCCATCAGATTTGTGAGAAGCTGCTGTGAGGCGTCTTCGTGCACCGCTGCAGACACGTTTTACACAGGATCCATGAGGTTTTACAAAAAAAATAAATCCACTTAAGACAAAAAAAGGTCAGGATCAAAATTCACTTTTTCCTCTGTAAGCTGAAAAAACAGTTAACTCCAGTGACTGATCCAGGCACCACTCCCTGTTCACCCATTCTCACCAGTCAAAGTGATGATCTATAATGTTTCTGCGGCTCTACTCACGACCTCCTGACCGGCTCAGCCTCCGGTCACGAGGTTTCACATCTACTCAGTGTCTTTTTTAAACTTCTGGTTTGTTTAGAATGAACAGAATCTATGAACGGACAATGAAAAACAAAACAGAAAAGTCCCCTATAGAAACCCAAACTTCATCAACAGAAAACCCAAAGAAAAACTAATCACAGTTCTGGCCACTGGCAGAAAATCTGCCGCTGCCACCGCTGTAATGATATTATCAAACTCTGCGTCTCAAAGTACTACCGCAGCTTCTCAAACTCTTTATCGGGTTTTCACTTCAGTGCAACGTAGCTGATGAGATGCAGAGGGACGCTGCTCTATCAAACATCATTCATCTTCAGCACTGTAAAAACACACCGAGCAGTCCACCAACAACACCAGCAACATTCATTTTCATCTCTCAGAGCAGAAAATCCATTTCCATCTGAGAAGATGTTTCGCTGTTCATTTTAAATTACAATAATAATAATAAAAAAAAAAGAATAAACATTGTGTGTTGTTTTACATGACAAAGACAAACACAGAGCTAGATGAGAAGATCAATAGCATCTTGTGTCTGTATGGGAAATATGACGCTAGCTTAGCATAAAGACTGGAAACAGAGGGAAACAATTAGCCTGACTGTCCCAAATGTTACAGAAGAGCATGTGAAATTTCATTTGTATAAACCACACAAAAACTAAAGTGTAAAAACAACAAGTTGTGGTTTACTGGAGTCTCTTCTGATCGTCTGGAAAAATGTTGAACTTTTTCTTTTAAGATTTCAGTTTGCCAAGACGTTACGATGGTCATTAGACAAGCACAGTGATATGAAGCATACTGAACACTGACAGAATAATCCTCGTGAGTGATGTAGATGATTATCTGCTTCACAAACTATTTCCATCAGCCTTTGTCTGAAGTCTGTGTGAGAGTCTGTATTCAGCCACAGAGAGGGAAGGCACTTGACAGTGTGCTGCCAATTTAGAAAAGGATCAATTCAGCTTTGAGCCTGGATACCTCAAAGCTAAATGTGTCCTGCTTCTGATGCAAACCAGCTAACCTGCTGTGATCCATATGCAGTGTATGTCTGTCAGTGACCCTGTCCATTCCAATGGAAATCCTCTTGTTTGTCTGACTTTTCAATGTTGTTCAGGACATTTAAATTCCATTTTCTGCCGGTGTAGTCGGCGTTGAGGTCCCTGTCCCTGTCAAGGTGAGCCACAGCAACAACTGCGACGGCAGCCAAATAAAGCGTAAAGCTTGTCTTGCATCAGACAAAATCTTGCAAAAAAACACACTGAACATCAGCATTGCTGTTTTTTTTTGTACTTTCTTGGTTTGGCATCTGCTTCTCTGACGCCTGTGGCGGCTTGGGGGATGTCAGCGATCTTAGCCTCAGGCGAGATGTTGTTTAAAGGCAGACAGCTCATCAAGGTGAGTGACAAGTGTTGGGGCGGGAAACTTACAATTCACTTTACTGCCTGGAGGTGAAAAGTTGCACACTGTGGCTTTAACGCTAAAATCTTTCAACTTGATTTGTTTTCTTTTGGACAAATCCCAAAGGGTAATGATGTAAGAACTGCCAGGTTATAATCAGCAGGAAGCTTTGAAGTAGTCACAGCTGTTCAATGACATGATAGTTACCCATAATGCAACAAAATAATTGCTGCAGCTGAAGCTTAAACTCTTACTTTGTAACATCCCGCTGAAGTAAAAGACCGTATTCCTGCGTATGGGATTTCTATGACACAAATATCACAAACAAACATGAGGAAGTGACGTTTCAGAAGGGGCGGGTTCATGACATTTGATGAGACCTGGACTGTAACTGCTGCTCTATATTTCCATTTTCTAATTTTACTTTGAAAATGGAGTCCAAGCAGCGAGTTAGATACTGTAATAATACAGTATGCTCCATAAGTACCCAGACAGCGACACATTGTTTGCTCTTTTGGCTCCATATTCTTATTGCTTTGGATGATAGCCAGCTTTACTTTGGAAGTATTCTCAGTGATGAAGGAAGAGATTGAGTAGAAGTTAGAGAAGTTTCTCAGTCTGCAGTGCGCTGCCAGACTCTAGAAGTTATACGAGTTCCACATTTACAATTGTAATGTATATCTGGAATAATGTTCTTTCAGCAAAACATGAATATCATCGCACTACTGAACAATGTGGGGAATAAAGATAAAAACACAAAAGCAGAGAGGAGAGTGCACTGAATTGGTTCACATCTTCTTGAAGCAGCGCTGCAGATGAATGATGGCTGTTTCTAACTCTGAGCTCAGTATTTGTGATTTTACATCCTGCCTCAGTAGGATTAAGCATAAAATGTAAGAAGGAGAAAAATATACATGAAATATATTTATGGCGAGGAACGACTTGATAACTGATTCCTGGGTTTGTATGCCAATTTCATCGAGTCTCCTCTACGTGCTGCCTGAGACAGATTTTGTGCCTGAAATAACTACAGCTAAACCCTCATTGAGATGCACTGAAATAAAACAGGCTGTAAATAAAAACGTGTGTCTGGTGTTCTTAATGGGCGTCACACCTCTAGTTGACATATGAGGTAGACATGTTTGCCAAGACTCTAAAATTGCTACTGAATGAATAAATTTCAGTTTGAGGTCTGCAACATGCGCTGCAATTCAAACATCGTGACATTTCCTTTAGTGGGACCAGGTTCAGATTCTGGAGGTCTGGACTAAACTGAGAACTACGTACATGGGTTTTTTTTTATTTACTGAAAATTGTGTAATGAATAAATTTAGTCAATATGGGCTGAATACTGTTGGTGTGGGCAGGCACAGACTCAACTTGATTGCCACCCCCCTCACTCTTTTGGTTCCTCTTAGAGCAGGACTTCATAAACCTTTACGATTAGTCGATAGGCCTTTTGCACAGCAGACGTTTTGACTCGTCACAGTAGGAAAATCACAGGTATTAATATTAACAATGGCTCTGTTGTATTAAAGTGTCCCAGTAAGTCATGACAGTGTGACAGTGAGCCAACAGGCACAAAACCAGGACCCTGAAACCTGAGCCAGCTACATGGAATTCATTAGTTTTATTAATAATACCTGAACTTTTTCTACTGTGGCAAAAAGACGTTTTGAGTTTGGTGGCTGTCATCAAAAGAGTTCAGCTCCGTAAACATCCAAACATCACATGTTTACACTCTGCTCAACATAATCACAGCATCTTCTCCTCTGTGGTATTAAAGTCATTAAATTACCCATGGAGCCAAAACATCAAACTCTGCACTGTTGTCTGCGTAGCGCTGCTACGGCTCACTGTACACCAGTCCCTGAGGTAATATGTGGTGTGTATACATACGCACCACAAAAAGTTATTCTTAAAAATCTAATTTACATCATTCAATTATTTCTCATCAGCAAACATTTTCTCCTTGGAAAGAATGAAATACTAAATCAAATGCTCACAAAAATGCATTGTAAGTGTCTTCTTAAAGCATCTTTGCAACGCAGACGCAGAGAGTCCAGAGAATGGGCTCTTTCTGAAGCATCTATTCACGTATTGTGAACAGATCAGTGTGTTGCTGAGTGAGGATAAGCATATTGTAGTGCGCATCAGTCTTTACAAGTGTCTCTCAGAAACAGAATTGCGTCCGACCCTTTCACTTAAGAGGATTCCTTAATGGAGGATCTGCGTCTTTGGCTGCCTAAGACTTACTGGAGCTGTGGCTCTGCTCCATCGTGTTGAAGAAGAGACAGACTCCCGCAGTCAGCAGCAGGTGCATGGACTCGTACAGTAATTTGGGTGAAAAGACGCTCCATATGAAGAGATGGTAGCGCAGAACAGTTACCAGCACAATGTAGGCTGCAGCTGGCACGGACCTCAGCAGAGCCAAACAGTAGCAACCATGGCCGACTGCAACCGGGCTCCTGCAGAGAGGGAAAGGATTTATCAGAGAGGAGGAAAGCACTGCAGAGAGCAGAACAGGCGACTCTGTGCTGTCAATAATAGGAAAACTTCCTGTAGAGCAAGACGGGAAAGTTTGTATATGAACCAAGGTCATGCTAAGCTGATTTATGTTCTCTAAACGATACATGATGATGTTGATTCAGTAAAGCTGCAGATTGTTTTTGATGATTCAGAGGGAAGGCCACATTTTCACATTCTGGAGATTTTACCTTACGCATGTACCCAGGAGAAGAGTCTGATCCAATTATCCTCTCACAATAATGCGGATTGCTGGCAAATTCTGATAAAGAAGTAAATGACTTTAAAACCTGCATGATGGGAGGAGGGATGCTGCGAGGAGATTAGGAGATGATGATGTAAAACCAAACACACACGGATACACAAAGAGTTGTGTATGTATACACTTCATCTCTGACGCGCTGAAACACATGGGTGAATTAACACAGGGACCTTGTTCATTCAAACAGGCAGAGTCCCAGCTGAGGGGGAGGAACTTCAAGCCTTTTTCCCAAGACAAGAGAAGGCACGCTGATGAAGTAGGAGACATGGGAAGGAATCCAGCTTGGAGGTGGAAATTCAACCAAAAGGCACTGACACACACACACACACACACACACACACACACACACACACACACACACACACACACACACACTTGCACAAATGTTGAGGTGAAGAATGTAATCGAACAGTGACCAATAAACAGTAATGCACATTTTTCTGAATGGAGTGGGCAATAGAGAAGGTAAAAGTGTGAGTGCAGGTGTTGCTACGCTGTCCTCAGTTTTAGAGGCAGAATAACTGACATCATCTGATTAAATGACATTACAAACCTGAAAAACTACACCCGGTTTTTATTAACTCAGTTTTGGTCTGATAGACTTTTATAGACAAAGCTCTTGTTGATAACAGCATGATAACATTTACTCAAATGTACGATGTCTTGTATTGTCCTAATGGACTCATTTGTAAATGTGTGACTAGTAAAGTCACCATGTCCTCAGACAAAGATACATAAAGCTGTTCACTGTATTGTCATGGTAACTTAGATGAAAGATGGCAAGACACCCCACCATGCTCTGTGAATCAACATAAATTTTAAACTCACCTAATGGCTACTTTCACAGGGCAGCTTTTTTTTTTAACGCACAAGGTTTATTTCTGTGTCCCACCTCAAAGAGCTACTAATACATTCATGTGCGAGTTCTCAGGTGGGACAGCAGAGTAAACAGTCCCGCCAACGACTTCGTTCTCTCAGTGGAAAATATGCGTCACATGACATCACTTTGACATCTTCTCACAGTTTTATAAATGACTGACGGGACAAACAGGCTTAGCTCCACTTCAGCTGGATGTCATTTATCCAGGGTGTGTGGTTGAAAAAGTGAAACTCACAACAAAATGACCAAGCTGTGTAGAAGAAAGATGACCATGCACATAAGTCAGAGAAAAAAAAGTAGTTTTGGTCTTTATGGAGCTTTTACCTGCTCTCACAAATGTGCGAAATGTGCAAAATGAAGGATAAATGAAGCAATGACTGACTGTCCTTCATGACATTGTATTTCAGTAAACCATCTCACTTTTGAGCCCGCAAAGTAGAGAGCTGCACAAAAGATCAACAGTCTGTCACCGCTTGTGCTTTTTCACCGCTCTCAACAAAGGTAATGTCAAAGAGCTGACACAGCTTCTTGGAAAATCAAGTTCAAAGTATTTATAGTAAAAGGTTTGAGCTGAATATGCTTTTTATGTCTACAGATGCCTATTTACGTCAGAGTATGTGACTTTAGAGACAGTGTTAATGATGACAGTAAAGTTGTGATGAGTTCCCTGATCAGCCTGTCCTGAAGGTCTACTGTGATTATGTGGACTAAAACAATGAAAACATTCTCTTCAAACCGTGGTGTTGCTTTCAGTCGAGCTCGACAGTGTCAAGGGAAACCCGTTGAATAGCTATTGATCAAAGCCCATTTCCAGTACTTGCCTTGTGGTTGAGCTGCTGATGGTGCAGAATGAATTTTAAATGAGCTCCTGTACTTTGCACTTTTTACTATTTCAGACTTTCATTAGTCTCTGTGTGGATATTACAGGTGGGGTTTCTGTGGAAAGCACCAGGCTATGAATAATGTCAGCAATGAACGACGGTCACGTGTGCAGCACAGCGATGCAGTGTGTCATGTTTACCAGCTGGATTTAAGGTGGTGTTAGCTTTTAAGGGCATCATAGATAAAGGCTAAAGTCCCTGCAGCGGCCTCTAGAGGCTGCAGTCCTCGTTTCACACCAAACAACATCCTGGTCATGTGGCTGTTCAGGGGGTAAAACCACAGTGAATGTGGCGAGGCAGCCAGGCGCCGCCATCAACTCCCATTAGCGGCTGTTTGTGGGCGGATCAATCGCCCTGTCAGTCTAAATGCGATTTATTGCCTGCTTGCATTGTTGTTGCACTTTAGGTTCTCACGTGAAAAAGATCAATGCTGTGACTGAATTGAGTCTTTCAGGAGGAAACATTTTAGGCAGCAATTTGAACTTAAATACATTAAATACACAACACATCTCAGGTGTCATGTTGTCACTGGTCACTGCAAAGTTTGCTACTGTATTTCTATCTTCTCCTCATCACAAATGCTTTCGTTGTTTCCAACAGTAAATTCAACACCACAGCTTTGCCTCGTTTGCTGTGGTGTAGCTACAATCTCAGCGTGGCTTCACTTTGAATTTTTAACTCCTTTATTGTTAGTGGATTTAGAAATTTACTTTTCCCTGGGTAAAATTTGATATTTCTATGTAAAAGTGGAAATTGTGGGGTGCTGACAGTGAAAATTTCATGGATATCTTGGAGGTTTCTGCAGTGTCTTGGTGACAACATCATGGAGTCGTTCTCTGGGGACCTTCAATGTCCACATCAAATTTCATGGCGAGCCAGCCAGGAGCCGCAATGGACCAAAATGTTGGATGTATGAATGGATCAACTTTGTCATCCCCAGGCTCTGCCTCGAGCAGCACAGAAATTTGAAGATGAGTAGAACTTTTTTAATCAGAGACTGTCTGCACTACTGAAATGTTAAACACATCATATTCTGATGTGGGATCAAAGATTATTAAGAATCTAAATCATGCATGGATGTATATACCCTCTGCAGTCCCCTTTCAATGGGACAAAATTAAAAAGGGGTTTTTCTATAGTAAAGTATTTTTATCACAAGGCTGCAGCCGAACAGAGGCAGGTTATACAAACTCCTCTTATACAAACACCATCCTTTGTCTACATTAAAAGAGAATCTGAGTTTTGGCTCTATCAGCAGGACAGCTGTTGCCCAGTCACAGACCTCATCACTCAGAACTATGCAGGGGCCCCATGCTGAGGGGAAGCTGTAGTTATTGGCTGCATTCACACACATACACCAACCAAGCTAGTGGCTTCTCTCCAGTTTAGGTCTTATTAAGCTGTTTACATGCATCTTTGATACCCTGCAAACCAAACTCTCTGTTGCCACGAGTGGACCAATTAACAGAATATTTTTGTGCATCTGTACTATCCTCACAGAGAAAAGTCGTTGCAATAGTAATGATTCTGTGTGGATGTGCTGCCACAGCTGTTTTAAAATCAAAGTGAAAGAGAGTAGTATGTTTTTTGGGCATTCTTTATTATGATAGATGCAGTGAAAGAGGGACACTAAACTTAGGGGAGAGAGAGAGAGAGAGAGGGGATATGACTTGCAGCAAAGGGCCCGGGCCGGATTCGGTTTGGACTCAGCCTGAATGGTTCACGCTCTACTAGGTGAGCTACTGGGGTCCGGAGAGAAGTATGTTTCAATTAATTTCCACCCATCATGTACCAAAAGTGTTTTTATGAATGGATTCTGAACTGGATGTTATTTAAATTGTCGATGTTAAAAAAAGGGTTTATTATTATTTATTATTACAATAGTATTTTCATAAAATTGAGCTGTCAGTGTTAAGTTTTCCTCGTTCATGGTGAGATTCATACAACTACTACTTGGAGTGACAGAAACTGGACGCTTCAACCATTTCTGTGACTTTAGCAAACTATATCAACTGTTCATCTCTTACTTCTGGCCAGGTTCATTTTTTAACTTCTTTCTTCTTTACTTTTAGCTATTTCAACCATTGATCCATTACTTACACTTAAGTATTTTGAGTTCTCTGTTCGCATGCCAACTAGTTTTCAGACTCAGGCTAAAGGGGCAGCTTACTGGTTATTGTAAATATAGTAGTAAAGATCTGCATGAAACCAATTTCTAATCTTATTTTGCAGTTTCTTTTTTGTCCTTAACACACGTGAATATATTTTTAATCAAATAATAATATAAGTTTGTTTAGTTGAGTTAATGAGTTCAACTTTTCACCCAGAAAACTGCATACATCCCCAAGAGTACAAACACCGTGGTGGGACGTCACTGCCACAGAGTGACTTTTAAACTGACACTTACCTGTCTCTCTCTGAGCTGAGGTAGCAGACGAGGTGACACGCCCAGAGCAGCGGCCCTGCGTAAGTGTTGAGCGCTGTCAAGAAGATGGCAGGTGCTTCTACGTAACTTTCCAGTCCAATGAATCCGACCGAAATGTCGACGGTGGCAATGTTGTTGGAATTGCCCTGCATGAGCACATAGAAATCTTATTTTAGCATCGCCAGCGGCGCAGGAATAACTTACCCTGTATACAGACAAAAAAAGAGTACACAACAATCTGCGGGTGAAGCTTTGTAAGCATTTCAGAGCTTTAAAGAACTGGTCCTTTGCTTTATCATCATTACTCTGAGCTCCTGGCTTCCAGCTTTGCCCTCCCAGCGGCCCAGTTGTTTGTGTTTTCCAGTCCCTGACCAGAGCAGCACACACAAGCACACACAAGCACACACACACACACACACACACACACACACACACACACACACACACACACACACACAGCTTTCTGTCTGGAGCTGGACTCTTGTTAGAGCCACTCAGGCTGCTGTGGATCTGTGCATAAGTGTATGTGCCAGAACACACACTTTATTTTAAAAAAAAAAAAAAAAAAAATTCTGGTTTATTTAAAAACCAATTTCCAGTATTTCTGATGCAAGCCAAATGTGCCCGCAGTAAACCGAAAACATTAAACTTCTCTAACCTTGTCTTATTTTCTTCTTTCCTGTTCAGAAGTTTCATCTCAAGATTTAGGAGATTTTATCACTGCAATGCAATCAGGAGTCACAGCCATAATACAAATGGTACACGCTCATGTATATAGATATATTCACACAAGGAAAATAAGCCTTGGTTCAAATGTAATAACATAGTGCAACTCAAACCTTAAAATACATATTAGAGATTTTTTAAAAGTTGTTTCATTACAAGCTCAACCTGCATGTGAGAGAGTCGTTATAGCTGTTTTTAAATTGAAGAAAACTAAAATAAATAAAATGTTCTGCACCTTTACTAAAATGTTCTGCACCTTTACTCTTGTCAGATCTTTGGTCAGTGCAGATCAAGTGTCTAAGAAATATTCAGTATTTTCTTCAAATTAAGTTCTAAAGCTCATTTGTGTTTAAACTTGGCCGATCCGGAGCTTAAACTGATTTCTTGGTGGCACATTCAGATCTTTTCAAACTAAGTTTCAAATTGGCTCATTAGTATTCATTTTGTTGATGTTTTATGCAACAAATTCAACCTCCTTGTGAATAAAAAGAGATAATTACCTTAAAAAATTCATTCTGATTGTTTAGGCTGTTGCATTCATGTTTTAGTCCATACACGCACGCACATGAGGAGAAACATCTGTGGGTGTTAACACAGATCACGGATGGTTTTCTTGTTAAATTTCAATGCAATGATGACCAATAAACTGCAACACATCAAGTAACTGTTTGTCTCCCTTTGCTTGCAGACATCTCCGATCACAGAGGAAGAGAACATCAACAGCTGGCTCCATTTTTAACAAACAGGCAGTGAATATCAGTGAGCAGGTCGGTTGCTGCATACGGATGTTTTCTACTCGCTTTCTTGCTGAAACCATGCTGTGATCTTTCAAATATCATCCTGCACCATCAACAAATACATCACTTATGAAAAACCAGGAGAGCAAGAAATGTTTTATGTATGAATTTCAGACAAAATCGATTGTCATAACAACTGTCAGAGAGCGAGGTTGGTCGAATGGAGCTCTTTGCTGGAGCGTACGCCATGCGAGAAAGAAAAAGCACGGATAACAAATGATTCCAGAAAACTGTGAATACTGAATACTGTCTGTAATTTGTTTCATGTGCACCAAACAGAAATAAATACTTGCTGCAACTTGTACATTTATCGCCAGTTACTTTTGTCAGATTAATTAAATGCGAGTCCACCTTTCAGCTCTGAGCTCTGAAACCATCCGTGTGATGATTCATATTTTCTACAGAAGGTTGCAGAAAGTTGCATCTGAATTCGTACCCGTGGGGTGACTCGTCCCTACTCATGTGGGAACATTTGCACAAACTGTCTCATTTCTGAAGAATAAACACCTTCTTGCTGCTTTACTGACCATCTGGTTTTGGGACGGAGATAAATCCACAGAAAATCCACTGCACAGTCTGACTCGTTCATCACTCCAAGTGATCAGGACAGCTGAACGTCTCCTGTGAGACGGTGAATTCATCATGTGATACGATTGAACCCTTTTCCTGACACTAACGACGTCTCTGCAGGTGAGGTTACCTGGAATATTTCCCACAATCCTCCTGTGTTTTGGTGTGTTTGGCTGCCAAAAACACAAGGACACTTCGAAAAAAACAGCTTTCTACCAATATTTGTAATAAAACTTCTGAAAACAAGAGAAAAGCGGAGCCCACTTTCTAGACTCTGCAGCAATATCTTACAACCCAGAGGTCCCTGATCAGCTGTAACTGTACTCGCTGATTAGATTTTAATTCAGCATAATTTTGATTGTTCTGCATGACAACAGTTTTTGTTTCAGTGCAGCAATTTTAAATCACATATGTCGCAGCTTTACAGATCCACTGTGGTTACAGCTTTGTTGAGAACATTATTACTCAAAGGTCTGTAATTACATGCCTGGGCGGTTAGTCTGAAAATTGTCTGGTGGCGGTCTATTCCCGAGCCCATCACAGTATTAATGACCCAAAGGTTATGAGGGTTATTAAATTGTTAGCGATGTGGAAGTTCAGTGTTGACAACAATACACAGCTGCTAACCAAATATGTGTCCTGGGTGGAGGTTAAATCAAACGGCAGGTATCATATCTGCCTTTGAGGATCATTCATGGCTCATAACACCATAACACATCCCCAGGAAACAACTAGTCCAGTTGGTCTTCATGCCAGCGCTGGATGAAAGTAATATAATTTAAACACAAACACTTCCTTTGCCCAGAACGCACCTATTACAGTACCCTTTATCAGTGGTTATAGCTTTCCTAAACGTTGCTACACTCTGTGTCACAGCGTTAAATTAGGTGTCTGTTACAATCAGACAAAAAAAACTTTTCTGTTGTTCTGTGAACTTCCTTTTGCTGAAGTGAGCGGTGGCGATCTTAGCTCTGATACACGGCCCCACACCTCTGTCCTTGTGGTGTCAGCACCAATCGGTGTTGAAGTTAAAATGGCTGTAATTTGTAAACCCGTAATTGTTAATCATTTGTTTTCAACAGCAAGACTTGTGTTATGGATTAACTGCTCGGTTGGTTCTACTGGTCCAGACTAAAGTCAAGCTTGTTTTGGAGAGATTAAAAGCTTAAATGGATATAATGGGTGAAATTCAATTTTTTCTTAGTGTCAACAAATTCCCACGAAGAGCAAACTAGAACTACAGTACCATCAAACCACCTGTTAGGGACCTGCCACAGTGCCACCTGCCTTTACAAAGACAACTGTTGTTCAGCCAGAGACATTAGGGCAGGGCGATATGGCCTAAAAATAATATTGCTAGGTCGCACCCAGGAGAGTTTTCTGGATGGGCGGGGGGTGTGCGTTGTTTGTGAGAGGGAGAGAGTAATGGTTGAGAGCGGGAGCAGCGAAACGCCAAAGCCAATTTCAGGCTTGCGACTTAAAACAATTACATGATGATTAACTCACGATATAATCATTTACTACAGCGCACGTGGAACAAGCCGCGATACATCGAGTAAAGTCATTAAATCACCCACAACCATGCACCATGTCGGGACCCCGATGGGTCTGACATGACTTTTAAGAAACAAACAGTATCTCAACACAAGGCCCTGCTCACCTCACACAGTCACGGACTTGTACATCTGGAAGAGCTGGTGAACTGCTGTAACCTGTGAGCCCACTACTGCCATGCCAGCATTGACGTGTATCCAAGGCAACGTTCAGGTGTCAAGCCCACTTTAAGCTCCTCACTGCTGCACC